>NC_140962.1:114419502-114459502 GCF_056783735.1 Eptatretus burgeri
TGTGTGTGTGTGTGTGTGTGTGTGTGTGTGTGTCCCCGTCCCGTCTGAAAGTAGAATCGTTAAGTGCCTTGTTCATTGTACATTACATTCTTTTATTAGTGATAACTCTGCTCTGTGTCTCCCCCTCCCCGATTATTGTTATAAATAAACCCCTGTTAAATGTACCAGCTCGTTTTCTGTGCTTTCCTTCATTGGCCAAGCAAGGTGTGTATTGAGAAATCGTAAGGCCGTTCGTGCCGTAAATTGTTCATTTGGTCCGGTGCGGCTTTGGTAGCTTTCGCTCGGTGACACGGGATCCGAGTCGGTGATAGCGACTCGGTTCAGACAGTCGGTCGAGGGTGTGGTTTTTTCCCCGGTAGTTGGTCGACGTGGGTACTTAGGTATATTTCAATTAGGCAATTAACCCTACCCCACACAGTCAAAATATTGGCGACCACGGTCCGCTAAGGGATCCGTGACCTTTGGGAGTTGTCCGAGAGTCACGACCTAAATTCCGGGTGTTCTGTGAGACGACTCTACTGCTCCAACTCGTGGTCGTTTATCGCCACTGAACCCCGGTCCACAACAAATTGGTGTCAGGAGTGGGATTCGGCCTCTCCGCCTCCATAGAAAAATTAACGGGATTTGGATCAGGGGTGGACGGAGCAAACTCCCCCCCCGCCCCTCCTCTCCAAATTGGGTGTCAAATTTGTTCTCATACGCACCATGCTAAGCCAAAATGAGCTGGAGCAGGTGGGTTTCGAGGAACCAATGGCCCAGGACGAAACCCCCATGCAAGAACTTTTCCCGCAGCCAAACCCAGAAGGGGTATTGGGAGTGGCAGGGGCGGCGTATGACACCCCCTCCTCCGTCAAACTCCCCCCCCCCCAATCCCTGCCGGTTCCGCACACCATCATAGCGGATCAGATCCATCAGGGACATTTAA
The DNA here is from genome assembly GCF_056783735.1 of Eptatretus burgeri. NCBI lineage: Eukaryota > Metazoa > Chordata > Myxini > Myxiniformes > Myxinidae > Eptatretus > Eptatretus burgeri. The sequence continues at coordinate 114,420,428 of NC_140962.1, forward strand.
CTTGGACCAGTTGGGGGAAATGCTGATGAGAAGCGATATGCGGAGGATGGATGCGAATGCGCAACGAATGGATGAGATGAGGGGAGATATACGAACACAGCGAGGGGAAATGCAGAGCATGGGATTGAGCCTGCAGGCGAGTCTGGAGGAGGTGATGGGCATAATGGCGGCACCACGTGGCGGAACGACTGAACCAAAGGGAGTACAAATTGTGTCCGGCCCACGATGGAGATGGGCGAGGTCGGGATGACGAGAGATGCCACCATAATTAAGGGGGAAACTGGTGAATTTGGACAGGGGGTGACAGAGAAATTAACAGAGACAGAAATGCCGGAATTAAAAGAAATAGAAGAGACGCAGGAAATAGAACAGATAGAGGTGAACGAAATACAGGAAATTAACGAGCACACACATGTAGAGATAGTGAGGGACAATGAGGTTGAGCTGGTGGAATGTATTGGGACCCAGGGTGAGCATCAGAGTAGCCTCCTTCAGGAACAGGGGGAGACGGTATGCTCCCTCGAAGTGGACTGCGACCAGGTGGGTCCGGTAGAACTGTGCGAGGTCGAGTGGGTGCATGATGTGAACGGGTACACGCAGAGCTTGGGGGGTATGGAAACCCCGGGATTTCTTGTAGTAACACGAATCCCCGATGTAAATGTCCCAGTGTATGAGTGGTGCGAGTGTGTTGAAACGTGTGAGTGACATGGTGTGCGTGAGTGCGTGCATGGAATTGGTACTCGGACCGATCCAGACAGGAGACTTGAATGGCGAGCCTGGAAGGCCACAAAGGGTTAATTTGGCAACCGCGCCGGGTTTGCGTGACGGCGCATACGAGGTCCATGGCGTTTTTCACGCATGGCCCACACGCGTGCGTCTGCGCGATCACAATCTGGCGCGAGAACGTTCCACGTTGGATACAAGCCGGCCACGTGGACGGCAAAAATGTAGTCGAGTGTTGTGTGAATTTGAAACAGATGGGACGGTCCACATGCGGGCGTGTGTGTGAAGCTCCCTATGCTGCGTGCCGTGTGTTCTGTTCACGGAAACACGCGGAGCGGGTTCCCGGGACGATGCGCTAGTGTGGGCCTGCACGGGAAACCGTGCAGGTTTGGTGCGCGGGTGACGTCACTGGGGACCTCGCGGCGCGAGTTGCGTGAGCGGCGCGCGTTGGTTCGCATGGCAGACCCCTTGAAGGTGAGCGCTTGTTGCGATGCGCAAGGCGACAAGGCCCCAGGTATTGTCTGAAGGAAGGGACGAATGAGCGAGTTGCAGACCGCTGCCCTGGCGGTGCAAAAAAGAAAGAAAAAAAAAAGGCCTCGCTCTGAGTACACGGCTCTGGCCAGGATGTGGTAAACATCCTGCTTGGGCATAGGAGCATTAGTTAGTGGGAAGAATTTAGCGTAGATAGACTGGCCTCATGGGGCATGAACAGTTCCTCATGGGGCCCGTGGAACTAGTTAGTGGGAATTTAGTTCAGATTTAGAAATTGATTTGGGAGACACAGACCGACATGGAATGTGTTATGGGGACGTAGATTAGCTACGTAGAGTTAAAAGTAACGTGCACTAGTGTAAGGGATGTCGAGGAGCATGAGTTAGGCGGATTTAGTTAGCAGAATGGCAGTGTTGGAGTGTTGGTGTGAATTGGAAAATGAAAAATGTGTACAATGAATGAGTATGGGTCAGTGGACCCGAGTGTGTGAGTGGAATGCATGGTGTGAATGAATGATTGGGGGAAGGAGTGAATCCCACCCAAGGGACCCCAGGGTCAGTGTAATGTTAGTTAGTGGGTTAGTCAAATTTACCAAAATGAGGTCGTTTTGTTGTTTGTGTTGAGAGAAGGCACGTAACCTTTTTGAAGGGTGCAGGAGTCCATTGACCGGCTGGGAGCGTGGCTGTGGGAAGGTGAGTATTGAGTAGAGGGCACCCCGGGCACCGAAGTAGTCAGCCAGAGTGGGCCAAGGGACCGGGATAGTGTAGTGGGCACGGGCGACCCCCGGAAAAGGACCCGGAGCACCAAAATGCCACGTGGGCATGGAAGGGGGGCAATGCCAGGAAGGGCACCCCCCCCCCCACGTTCATAGGGAGCAGGTAGGCTCGGAGACAGCCTCAGAGCCCGGGGGTGCCGTAGTTCGAGTTCGGCAGACGGAAGTCCCTGCCAGTTGAGCCACAAAATTGTGTAAGGGCATGGGAGAAAATTTGTGGGCAGGGCCCAAATTGATGATGGACACCAACACAGGCGATGGGAATCGTGGTTGTTAGAACCGATAGTTTAAAGTGACAGGTGTTTTGAAAAGCCCCGGGGATAGTTTAAAAAATGCTAGGATATATAGAAAATGTACCCCCTTCACACCATCCATCGCTTTGCTATCTGTAGGCCGCTGGACTCACTTTGGGAAGATTGCTGAACTCTGTGGAGGTTATTATGAGGCTCCATTGGGTCTCGAGGCAGAACACTGGTCTCTCCCTTATTCCCCTCCAAAAAAGATCTTGGGGGTTGGGAGTAGACGGACAGGATAGGTTGGCCGGACAAGGATAATAGGAGGGTTAGGGACACTTGGAATTATAAAGAAAAAATAAATAGAAGTAAAGAGGGGACTAAATTTTGTTTTCTTGTTGCAAACTAAGGGAGTGGGTATGGACAGACAGGCAAAGGGGATAGGTTGGGGGGAGACAGTAGGGTAGGTCCGAGCCAGTTTCCGGACCTGCCGGCACCACCACACTCCCTCCACAACTTCACTGGACCATACCAGAGGCCGGCCAGCTTATGCTGGACTGTTGTGCTCCAGCTGCTGGTCTGCATTTGCCAAGCCTTTCCATGCCTCATTTGCCTGCCGTTGCCTTGACCCCATGCCTGCTTGCCCTTGTTGCATTTGCTCCCATGTCACCATCTAACCATGTGCGCCAGGACCATCTCCAGTGTTTTGCATCCCTCCATTCCCCTATGCCAGAGACTTCCTCACCCACACAAACTGTTGACTTTTGTTGTGCCTTTCTTCACAGATCACAGGTCCTGGGCCATGGTTAGTGTAAATACTAGAAAATAAGTTTTCCGTGTGAGTCTGATAGTTGTTACGCAGCGCACTAGGTTATTTATTTTTAGGACACGTATAAAAATGTCACACTCAGCTCGATTTGTAAATTTTTATCGTGTAGGTAAATCGTACTCGGGGGGGGAAAAACTTACACATGCATGCCACACGAAAAGTTGACAACTCGGGACGAGTCTGTAAAAAGGGGAGGGGGTAGTGTTACGAATCTGGAAGCCATTTGCACACATACAGACAGACATACAGACAGACAAACAGACAGCAGCCCCCACAGTTCAGTTATTTTGATAAGTATGTGTTTATCATTAGAATCCTTCCTTCTATCTAATGGGAATTTCGTGTGTGCGCTACGAGTTATTTTATAGTTGGAATTTATATATCAACAACAACGACACCACCCTCACTCAACCCGGTCGCCATTGCCCACGTGTTTTTGGCTGAAGGCATTGGCGGAGCCTCCATCACCTCAGATCCAACTCCGCCCCAGAAAGGTGGGAGTTGCCCTGCCTACTGTGGGCTTGTCCAATGAGGGACGGCCAGCGGATCACGCGATGGGACCGTCCAATCAGGAGGCGAGTGGCGAGGAAAGAAACCGCTTTCACCTCAAGAGAGAAGAGGAGTGATTGTGCCGATTGGCTTGGTCTGCGGTCCTTTGCGGTGGCTCACCGTGGTGCTGGTGACCGAAGAGCAGTGATCGTGGCAACTGCTGAGTGTCTGCGGTCGTGGTGTCTTGGTCTCGGCCATCGTCTGCGGCCCTTTGCGGTGGATTCTCGTGGTGGTGGCGGCCGAGCTGCCATGGACTTCGGGTCGTGGGTTCGAGTCCCACCGTGGTGGTTCGGAGTCGGTGTGACCGCACGAGGCGGGAAGGTACCCCGGCCCAGCTCTACCGAATAAGTGTGTGTGTGTGTGTCCTGTCTAAGCAGAATCGTTAAGTGCCTTGTTCATTGTACATTACATTCTTTTATTCGTGATAACGCTGCTCTGTGTCTCCCCCTCCCCGATTATTGTTATAAATAAACCCCTGTTAAATGTAACAGCTCATTTTCTGTGCTTTCTTTCATTGGCCTAGCAAGGTGCGTATTGAGAAATAGTAAGGCCGTTTGTGCCGTAAAGTGTTCATTTGGTCCGGCGCGGCTTTGGTAGCTTCCACTCTGTTACGCCGGATCCAAGTAGGTGATAGTGACTCGGTTCGGACAAAGTCGGTCGAGGGTGTGGTTTTCCCCAGTAGTTGGACGACGTGGGTACTTAGGTATATTGGAATTAGGCAATTAACCCTACCCCACGCTATCGAAATATTGGCGACCACGGTCCGCTAAGGGACCCGTGACCTTTCGGAGTTGTCCGAGAGTCACGACCTAAATTCCGGGTGTTCGGTGGGAGATGACTCTACTGCTCCACCAAGTAGTCGTTTATCGCTGCCGAACCATTTGCACACAGACAGACAAACAGCAGCCCCCGCAGTTCAGTTATTTCGATAAGTATGTGTTTATAGTTAGAATCCTTCCTTCTGTCTTATTTGAATTTTGTGTGTGCACTACGAGTTATTTTATAGTTAGAATTTATATATCAACAACAACAACGACACCAACCTCACTCAACCCGGTCGCCATTGCCCACGTGTTTTTGGCTGAAGGCGTGGGCGTGGAGATGTTTATTACGACAATATTTATTTATCACAAGTCAGCTGTGGAGATGACTTACAATTTGTAGTGTAAATGTGGAAAAGTGCAAGTGCTTCACTGACCCCTGCCAGAGGGAGGGGTTATTATTCTTCCAAAGGGAGCACATGTTTCTTGTGATTTGAATGACAAACCATCTGTTGCACAAACACTGGATGTTCGTTCTATTTCAGATACTGTACAATAAAATATACTAAGCAACTGTACACAACAAAGCAAGGAGAGGCATTTTGCAGTAGAGCATGTACATTTTTTTTTTCATTACTTAAAAATATCCGAGTGATGTCAGATTGCTAATGGTGTATTGTAGTTCCACAACTTGCATCAGCGATGGGAGGTAAAGGGTGGTTAAAAGCATACAGTGCCTTCAGAAAATATTCACACCTCTTGATGTTTTCACATTTTGTTGTGTAACAGCCTGAATTTAAAAATGATTTCATTGAGATTTTTTTTGGTCACTGAGATGCACAAAATACCCCATAATGTCAAAGTGGGGAAATTTTTTTGAAAGAAATTTTTACAAGTGAATTGTAAATGAAAAGCTGAAATGTGTCGAGTCCAAGGAACTGTCCGTAGAACTCAGAGATAGAATTGTGAGGAGGCATACATCTGGGGAAGGGTATAAAACGATTTCTCGAGTGTTGAAAGTTGCCAAAGGCACATTGAGCTCCATCATAAGGAAATGGAACCATCCAGACTCTTCCTTGAGCTGGCCGTCTAAACAAACAGCAACTGGGCAAGAAGGATCTTGATCACGCAGTTGACCAAGAACCCAATGACCATTCTGACAGAACTACAGAGTTCCTTGGCTGAGATGGGAGAACCTGCTGGAAGGAAAACAGTCTCTGCAGCACTTCACAAATCGAGCTTTTATCGGAGAATGGCCATACGGAAGCCACTTCTGAGAAAAAGGCACAGACAGCATGCCTGGAGTTCGCAAAAAGGCAGGTAAAAGACTGAGAGCATGAGGAAAAAAATTATTTGGTCTGATGAGACGAAAATTGAACTCTTTGGCCTGAATGCAAACCACAATGTCTGGCGGAAACTGAGCACAGCTCATGACCAAAATAACACCGTCCCTACCTTGAAGCATGGTGGTGGCAGCGTCATGCTATGGGGATGCTTTTCAGTGACACAGACTGGGAGCCATTATAAGGATAGAGGGAACAATGAATGGAGCCAAATACAGGCAAATCCTTGAGGAGAACCTACTTCAGAGTGCAAAAGATCTTGGACTGCGGCAAAAAATTACGTTCCAACAGGACAGTGACCCAAGCATACAACCAAAGCAACACTGGGATGGCTTAGAACAAGAATGTAAAAGTCCTTGAGTGGCTCAGCCAAAACCCAGACTTGAATCCCATTGAGAATCTGTGGAAAGATTTGAAAGTTTCTGTTCACAAACATGTCCCATCCAACTTGACAAAGTTTGAGAAAATCCCTTAATCCAGATGTACAAACCTGATAGACATACCCAAGAAGACTCAGCTGTAATCGCTGCTAAAGGTTCTTCAAAGTATTGACTCGGGGGGGGGGGGGGGCTGAATACTTATGTAAATTAGATATTTCTGCATTTCATCTTCAATAAATATGCAAAAATTTTGAAAAACACGTTTTCACTTTGTCATTATGGAATATTTTGTATAGATCAGTGACAATTTTTTTTTAAAATTAATCCATTTTAAATTCAGGCTGCAATACAAAAAATGTGAAAAACTCAAGGGGTATGAATACTTTCTGAATGTACTACAGCAGTAATGTTTTGTGAAATGGCCAACTGCAAACATGAAACATAGGCTTACTCCAGTCTCATATCTATCCACATTTTTAGAAATAACCACAGCTTGTGCAGTGGAAAAGTTAATCACTCCAAACAGGTTTACTGACTTGGTAGTAATAATATTTCATATTTCAAGCTTGGGATTGAATTTGCTTTTCAGAGCATCAGCGGATTACGCCTCACTGACACCTTTCTGAAGAGGACGTACGAATTTGATGACATCACACAAGTCTTGGTGACGTCGGATTTTGATAACCGATCGGCAGAAGCCTTGAAAAAATGATGTTTCTGTGTCCTCAGCTGTAAACGATGAATGTACATAAAGAAATCCTGTTTCAGATTTCAAAAAAAATTCCATTAATTTATTGTACATTTTGAAAGAAGGTGTTGTCCAATGTCCAACAAAAAAGGAAAATCCACAAATAACAGACTGTTTTATTGCACTTCTCTGTATGTAAAATGGCTCTTGATTTTTCATAAATATAAAGTGTATAATTCTTCAATTATGAAGTATAATAAAACGTAATAATAGCCATGCAATTTGTTTTTATTTCAATTGAGAGAATGCTCACTGTTTCTGAATCATTAGGCCTCCTCCCTACAGGAGAGGGGAAGGCTTATTTCTGTTGTGGGGTTTCTTTCTGCAATTAATGCCCCCAATTTTAATTGCACCACAGTTTTAGACTCCGAGGAATACGAAACCACTACATATAATATAAGAATAAAAAAAAAAAATATTTACACACACATATACCTATTCATATATATATATATATATATATATATATATATATATATATATATATATATATATATATATATATATATATATATATATATATATATATATATATATATATATATATATATATATATATATATATATATATATATATATATATATATATATATATATATGTATATATATATATATATGTATATATGTATATACATATATATATATATATATATATATATATATATATATATATATATATATATATATATATATATATATATATATATATATATATATATATATATATATATATATATATATATATATATATGTCTCAAGGTCGATTCGGTCAAAAGAGACTGATTTCCCCCCGACTCTCTGACTTAAGGCCCATCAGGTCAAAATAGGATACTGATATCTGCCCCATTGAGCAAATGTTAAATTGAGACTTGCTGATTAAAGCACTTTTTTCCACTCAGAGTGATCCAATGAATATTTGTTCATGTTCTACTCAAGGTAATAACTTAATTTTCCTCTTATATTTATCACCATCAAGTATATTCACAAAGATTATTTGAGAACTTAGTTCTTGGTTTATATGTCTTTGTTGAGCAGAAATAAAATGATAAACTTCTCTCACTGCTCTTGTTTGACCACCTCCTGAGCCACATATCATTTTGAGATTGTAGTAAATTGTTTTTCCATTGTTCAATTGATAACCATCAAAGTTTTCAGTCCATTCAAGGATATTAATTTTTTCTTGACATCCTCCAACTTATTTGTAATTAAATTTATCCACTTATTTGTTTTATTTACTTTTATCCTGCTAATTTCTTCAATCAGACTTATTTGATATTTCTCACATTCTTTGTTTCCCATTTAAATACCAAGATTGATTACATCTCCACTCTTTGGTTTGGTTATTGTTTGGTTCTATCATTTATATATCAGTAAAAAGACACCACTTAACACTTATACTTATAACCATAAGGGATACTCTTGATTCCATTCTCTAAAATATATCTTTTCTCATCAAAAGCTCCTAATGCTTTCTTATTTATCTCTTCTGTATATAATTGATGTTTATAATTTCTTGTTTTATTCATTTTTTCTGTACTCTTCCTTCTTTAAGGTTAAACAGTTGTAATAAAGTTTAAAGTTTGTTTCCTTGATTATATTTTTCTTTATTCCCTTTAGCTTCTTATCACACCTTTCAATGTTATTAGGCCATGGGCGAGATAGGGCTGTTAGGGTGTTAGGGTATTAGGCCTGATGAATACAATGAAACTGTATGATCATGATAATACATCAACAGAAATATCTTGAAATATGTATATGAAAGATATACTGTGCTATCGCTTGGTAAAAGGAACAATGTTACAGACTATTACCTACTATATGTAAATATAATGTTGGTTTCAATCATTGTTTGTAATCAGAATTTGGGAAATAAGTATGAATGTAGCACATTTATCTGTATTGTAAAATACATTACTATTTTATTTAGAGTGGGAAAGAATATACCAGCGATATTAACATGAATAATGTTCTCAGCAATTTATTTTATTTTTAAAACCCAACCCTGCTTTTGATTTTGTGAATACTGTTCTGTTGTTTATCATGTGTGTTCATGGTATCTGGATTAAATTGTATTTGGATACTATATACCGTATATGGATAACAAATTAAGTCAGATTCTTATTCTGGACTATTTGGCAGAAGAAAGAAAAAATGTCTTAAAAATAAGCTTTATTGAAACTTCTACAACACTAATGAACAGTTAATAAGACGATACAGTACATGTACTCAACATGTTAAATAAGCTCTTGGATATATTAATTTTAGACATACATAGAACCAGCATGAGATTATGTTTCATATAAGCCATAATATGTGTCGTCTGACAGTGTAATGGGTCGTCTCGAAGCCGTTCTGATTGGGTACGGAAATCGCTTTTGGCACAAATGACAAATTCATTTTTGAGGGTACCCGTTTTCACGAAGCTAAAACAGGTAGTGAATCCCAATATTTTCAATGTTAACATTCAAATTAATATTCAGCATATCCAGGTACTTAAAAAAACAGTTTTGTTGGGAAGTGGGGGGGGGGGGTGTGCACGGTGGCCCTATCTTGCCCATGTCCTATATTATTATCAATATACGTAAAAGCATAAGACTTTGATCTCAAACCCACAAATTCACTCATGACCTTTCCACCCAACTCTTCCTTAAACTTACCAATAACCTTTTTATTCTTTAATGAAAACAACACACTATCAGACTTGTAATTACTTGCATCATGTTACAAGTAATTACAAGTCTGATAGTATGTTGTTTTCATTAAAGAATAAAAAGGTTATTGGTAAGTTTAATGATGAGTTGGGTGGAAAGGTCATGAGTGAATTTGTGGGTTTGAGATCAAAGTCTTATGCTTTTACGTATATTGATAATAATATAGGCCAATATTATCAATCATATCATCATATACATCACTTGTCTTAATTTCTAAAATAAAACTATCTGTATCCATATATAACAATGACACATTATCCTTATACTTTAATTTTAAATTATTATAGTAATAGTCATACATTAACGACTGACAAGTAAAAAATTGATGTTTTATATAAATAGGTTTATCCATTTCAATAGTCTCTTTTTTTAAATGAATAGCACAAAAGTTCTCTGAAAACACCTCCGCTCGTTCTATTAATAGGCTAATGTATTTTTGAGTAGTTTTTGTTTGATTTAATATTCGTAATATTACTATACACGTATGGCATATTGCTGGAAACTCCTTGGTTATTAAAACTTGGTCTATTAATTAACGTTGAAGCCTGTTTCCAAGATGTAGAAAGTCTTGTGTTTTGTCGATTCCTAACATTTTCCAGTCTTTCCAAGTACAGCATTATTCATTAATTTATAAAAGTCCTTCTCAAAATCTGTTTGTGCTTCTGTTCTCCTTTTTGTATTAAAATCAATATATTTCTTTAACCAATGACTGTTTAAATTTCAAAATTCGATTAATTTTTCTCACTCTCAACCCAGCAGATAAATATTGTCTCAAGTTCTTTTGATGTAAAACATAACTTTCTTTATCATTTCATGTTGTAAGTAGTTTTTTCTGGAGATTTACCTTTTATATTAAATGACTATTGGTAATCACTTAACCATTCTTTTCTTGGACTTTCTTTATCAGGGGCATAAGGTAGGTCTTTATTTTTGTTGTGAAGTTCTTCAGGATATTTTAAATCAACCTCAAAATAATATCCAACTTCAACTTCATCCAATTCTTTTTGAGAGGAGATAACAATGTCAAGTTAAACTTTTTCATGTTTTTCTTTAACCCATTTAAATGTCCCCTGACATGCAAAACTTCCTGGTTATTTATATATTAACTTGACCTTCCTAGTGAAGAAATCACCCGTTTTTTTTTTTTTTTTTTAAATTAAAAAATGGGATAATTATAGCAATATTTCGATCATTTATTGTGCTTTTCACAACTTGCTATACCCCGCCCCTAAAAAAAGTTGACCAGCGAATCGCAGCGTGACGTCACATACAGTAACTCGCACAGAGTGGATTGACTCGATCTCGATAGTCTAGACCAGCGTTTCTCAACCTTTTTACCCTTGTCGAACCCTTGAAATACTTTTCATGTCTCAGGGAACCCCTGCATAAAAATGATTATATACCATTATTAATATCTAGCTCTTTTATATTTTTATCGTAGTTCATGTGGTAAATATAATATATATTTTTCGGATACTTGGTTTAAGGAAAAAATGACCCCTTCTTTGTCAAATTTATTGGCAATGAAAAAAAAACATACTGCTCGTTTATAAGACCTCACACCAAGGTTTTAATTCACACAAAAAAAAAATTGTTTGAAAACGTCTTTTGAAAGTGTTTCTCAACCCCGAGTCTGTTTGACAATGAAAAAAAAACACACCTCATGTAACTGGATCAACAAAACTTAAAGAAATAAAGCCGAAGCAAAAAAGGTAAACAGAAGAACTGAGAGAGACAGAGACAGAGACAGAGACAGAGACAGAGACAGAGACAGAGACAGAGACAGAGACAGAGACAGAGACAGAGACAGAGACAGAGACAGAGACAGAGACAGAGACACAGACTTCGCGCAAGGAAGCACAGAGAAGATAGATGGACACCGTGCATGCGTCCCGTACTTGAGGCAGTCACTCAATGATACACGAATCCGCCGCGTACAGGACGTCCACTAACCAGTGAGGGCGGTTTCACATTGGCGCCATATCGACATCGTTAAATACATTCCCTATGGTTGTTATAATTGTAAATAATATAAGAGGTTGAAGCCTCTTATAATAACCAAGGAGTTTCCAACAATATGCCATACATGTATAGTAATATTACAAATATTAAATCAAACAAAAACTACTCAAAAATACATTAGCTTATTTATTACTGTTTCTCGCGGAACCCCTAGCGACCTCTTGCGGAACCCTAGGGTTCCGGAGAACCCCGGTTGAGAAACACTGGTCAAGACTAGTCCGATAAATCCGTCGTCCGTCCGACTCTGCCAATAAATCTGACGTGCTGTAGCTTTTATTCTCTTTTTTTCGTTGTGTTCTACTGGTGCTACATGACAGTAGGAATAAAATAAATAAAAATGCAACAGAACGTCAGATTTATCGGACTAGTCGAGACAATTGTGTCACAAGGTGTGTTCTACATACAAGTTTTCATTGCATCCGGACAGCGAGATTGCTTCGTTTTATGCGCGGAGAGATATTAGTCCATTTGCCATTATTATGTGTTCCATTGTCAACCTTGTTGATGTGGAAAGTGTATGGTTTTATGATTGTTTTGGACTAACATGGGTCCATTAATAAAATTTAGGTTGGTTGCCGGGGTGGCTACCTTGGGGAACTCCTGTAATTTGCATAAATTCAAGATGGCCGCTACAGGTCAGACTGGGGCTAAGTTTTTAATCGGTCAACATATAATCCTGTGTAATACCTTTTTTCCATATGATTTTGACATGAGGAATTCAATTTTGGGGTTATTTTTTTACGTTCAGGAATAAATAGAGGTTCACATGAAATGTCCATGACTATTTTCTGCTTAAAATTATGCAACATCAATGCAAAAGTGAAGTCATGAATGGTTCACAACAGTATGTTGATAATCAGAAAGCATACACATTGTCATGTCATCATATTGGAAATCTTAGAAACAGAGGATATAGAGCCGAGTAGACAACTTACTTATTGTTCATTCCCATTCATTGGACTCGTCCCCTTCTGTATCCTCGTCTCTTTCCAGTTCTGCTTCGACACTCCCTTCTTCCACTTCATTTTCACTGTCCTCCACAGTCTTGTGTGGGTTGAAGCACTTGTCACTGCAACCACAAGTGCAGTACAGCATGCAGGAGATCTTTGCATGGTGACAACTGCAACTTGCAGTACTGCAGGCCTTCCCCTCTGCTTTGCATCCACACCGCACAACATCCATGAGGTCCAAAGGGGCTGGTGGAGTAGCAGAAGTTGCTGGCACTGGGATTCCATCTCTGATGTCCCATCCATATTTTGTAATGTCAAGTACAGGTGGGGCCTGCTGATCAGCTGATTTTGCAAGTACTGTCTGTCGATGTGCACACAAAATATGAAGGAAGAGATTGATCTCAGTTGGTGGTAATGCCATGAGCTTGAGGGGCTTGCAAGACTTCCTTGTGTACATATAGTACCTCATCTCACTCATCGTGGTACCTTCTGGCTGACCATACAGGGCACAGAAGAATGTCCGCCCTGCTTCCATGAGCTGTTCATGGCTTGCGTTCAGCTCGCCAAGTGTGGAGTACAAACCAGGGAAGTTGCCAGCTCTCAGTGTCTTCAGGGCTGACACTTTGCTCTTGCCGTATGGGTATGACGTGGTATCTGAGCCAGTGATGTAGTGCATTCCCAAAAGCTGCAGACACTTGGGGCCAAGCTGGTCACAGGTGGTGTTGATATCCCAAATTGCTCCATCCTACCTCCATTCCATCTTCCCTGGGTGAGCACTGAGCATGCCCATACTCAAGAATGCCTGCTGGATGGGGTTGCTGAAATTCATGTGAAAGGACATGAGTAGTGCGCCGACCATTAGGTGTGAACACTTGCAGATCAAGATTATCAAACCAGGCAAAAATCACGCCAACAGTTCTACTCAAACCCATGAATTGGTGGAGAAGCTGAGCATTGTCACCGAGAAAATGAGCAGCAGATTTCCTGAATCTCAGGACCTCATCAAATGACGTTGTGAACCCATGTTCATGAAGGAGCTTTAGAAGATCAGAACTGCCATGGCGGTGCAGTAGTTTGACAGCCAGTCCTAATGTTGTCTGATTTCTGGTACCTGTAACATGACTTTGAATTGACTGGCTCAGGCTGAGAGATTTCTTGGTCATTTCACCACCAGACACTAAGTCTGAAATCAACCTCAGTAAAGTTGGGCTTGTTGCCTTGATTGTGTTGGCTTGTGTAATTTCTGAGAGGTCATAATTGGCACTGTTGTACTTGACTGAGCGTGCCTCCTTCTTGATCTGCGTTACCACAGAATCAATATTCCTCTCATCTGCATCATCCACTTTAACCATTTTCAGATGGTTAGCAATGGACTCATGGAAACCAACAATGGTAGCACATCCATCTACCCGAACTAACATAACGTCCTTACTCGTGCAGTCTGTTAGTTTGCTAAACATATTACGTCGAGTGAGTTTGCCACCAAGATCACAGTACAGGGAATGCAGTTCAACGCTATTCCACATCTTTGACCTGTCACAATTCATGCGCTTTATGACGTTCTTTCGGGCACTTTCTTCTGCAACACCAGTTGGCAAATCAGCATATTTAGGGACTGTCATGAAACTGTTATAACAGCGTACATGGTATTTACACTCAGCTGCAGGGAGATCAACCAAATATCCAATATGTAACTTGACCGTTCTGGCTACTTCATCATTATGTTGCTCAGCAGCATTAATGATGGCATCTTTCATCGTTGGGATGGGATTACCTTCCTTGTCAAAACGTTCTTTACTCCTGCACTGACGAACACGATCCCATCTTTCTGGATGTTTGTCATCAACAGGTAAACATTCTTTGCCACAAAAAATGCAGTCACGTTTGTAAACAAATGCACCACTGCCTGTTGCCTGTGTGTGAGATCTTGTTATCACTGTAACACAATCATCTTCAGCTTTTCTTTTCTGTGATTTACAAAGTCTCTCAATTTTTTGTTTTGATGTGCAAGTACAGTAGCATCCTTTGTGACATTCTATGCGAACAGCATCACCACCACCACCATCAACAATGTCCTGTAGTTTTGCACGTAGCTCTTCATCTCCACGGGCTTTGCCACAGGAGATCAATGTCTTGATCCCTTGATCAGCGAATTTCTTCAATTCCCCTCCACCATGACACACGGGAAGAATGCACCTTGAATCAGCCATACCTGTAAAAACAAAACAATGAATTAGTAACTCGCATTAATGTCGTATATGAGCGTCCAATTGTCAGAATAGTGACCTTGTTGTCATTCAAAATGTATCTCGTATGGCAAACAATTGCCAGGAACTCGAACATTGACCTCAAATTTACTTCTAATCACAAAAATAAGGTTAAATATTGATTCCTCGTGCCAAAATTATATGGAAAAGATGTCTCATGTGTAATTTTAAGTTCATTACCTAAAAAGTTATATTTTCAGCCCGGTCGATGACGGCCATCTTGTATTTGCACAAAAATAACAGATTTCCCCATGGTTGCCATCCGGGCAACCAAGCTTAATTTTGTCTATGCATGCCTGTGAACAAGAAACCACCATAAAACCATACACTTGTTCTTTACACTTACACTTTGATGACAACAAGGTTACTTCTCTGGCAAATGGACTATATGGCCGATGACATGCGCCGGCCTTGTTTGTGATTAATTCACCGCAGAGCAACATGTCCGCTACGCTGTTCACGTCACCTCACTAAAATATTTCTGATAGCGAGCAGTATGCAAGTCGAATTTACATTATTTAATTACGAATAGGATTTAGTCTAACCAGTTGTTATTTCCGAGACTTCCTTCGATGTCCTCCCGAGCATCATGAACTCCAGAAATTTCATTGCCATTTTCCTCTGTTTGTCCTGCTTTGGGCTCGAACTGCTAAGGCCGTATTTCATTTCCAGCTGCCTGAACTTCACCTCCCGCGACTACGTTATCTGACAATTCTCCATGGGATTCAGACCAAAATCCTTAATTTCTCTCACACTCACTGTCACAACCAGACAAGTGAAAGTCCATGTCATCCATTATTCAAAAACAAATGTTCGGTTTTTTTAAAGCAGAAATGAACGAAGCGATTGAGTCGACCAATCAAATGTGGAAACGTACAGCAAGCCAATAGAATCACGTAGACCACCAACCCGAGTAATTTACGTGCAGCCTTTGTCATCCTGTAGTTGACGTCATGTGGGTTACGCCCTTTTCAGGAGAATTTCTAGGGGCATTCCCGAAGAGGTTTGATTTTTAATTTTACATTTTACAGAATCAGTATTGTGAAGAAACATTGTCAGATCTGAAATCACGATGAAAAACTCCTCTAGGACATGTATAAATGAAATTTCAATACTTTTGCATGTCAGGGGACTTTTAAGTTTTCCATAAGGTAAAGATTGAGACATAGCCCACCCATACAAATTGTTAGCATCATAATACATCAGGTAAGAGTTGTCCTAATTCTTATTACTAGTACGTGGCCGTAAAAAAAAAAAAAAAAAAAAATTCAAACCCCGAGCAATAAACAACAACCAAACAGGCCGTTTCTTCGCTCTCGCGTGCCCGGACGTGCGTGACCCAGAAGTTCGCATATTATTCGCAGTTACGATTATTCGCAATTTAGTTTTAAAACCCAATTATTCAATTAGCGCCAACGTATTTTACCTTTTCGTAATGTCGTGGCAAGGAAAAACAAAAAGAGAAGAGAAGAGAAGAGAGGAAAAAAAATTTACTTCCTGGTTCGGAGCATACCAGCACTCTGTTACCCAAATTTATGCACCGTCTTATCTGAAAACGATCATAACTTGAGGCATTGTGTTTATCTATAAATGCGCATAAGAAATCGAGAAATTATTAGAATACACGAAGTCATCAGTCTCCAGAAGTCCATAAGTTGTAACCTGTAATTGGGACCACAGCTTCCCTTCCCTATCAGCCACGCCCACGCAACAACGTGTCTTGTCATTGGTTTGGTAAATAAATGGCCATAACTTGGGAAGCACTTGTCCGATTAATATCAAACCTTAAAAAGGCACATCCTCAGGTCCCCAGCAATATACCTGGCAAGTTTCAATTAGATCGGATCAGTGGTTGTCGAGAAACAGCAGTCACGCACGCACGCACGCACGCACGCACACACACACACACACACACACACACACACACACACACACACACACACACACACACACACACACACACACACACACACACACACACACACACACACACACACTGCTGGAATTATAGATAGATAATCAGGAAGATATTTGTTATTTGCTTCAGCATAGCTCTTGGAACATACTTGAGATATTCCTCCTCTTTTGGCCTTCTCTATCATTAAAAGCATATCTATATCACTGATTAATTCCAAATTTTGTTTTGTCATTTTTAACATCGAACTCCAAGCCAAGCCTGGGGCTGTGTAATAGTGAACGGGGTCTAATCCATAAGAATTTTTTATTATGACAGACTGTTCTAAAAGTTTCAAACACATCAACCAATAACAATACATCAGTTTTAAGATACAAATCATGATATTCTCCAAGATTCTTTATATTAAACTTCTCTCAAACGTTTTTAGCTTGTGTATAATCTCTATTGGAAATATGAGTTTTATTCAACTTTCCATAGAAACTTTCCCTTGAAGGAAGTTGTGTTTCTTTAAACTTCTCAAATGAATCCATATAGTCATACGGATATATTCCCTTTTGTGATGAGAGATCAATCTCTTCTTGATTTGAGAAATGCGATTTAAGATTTGGTACAGTAAGTACAGTAAGTGGTACATTTGATACTAAGTTAGATAATGAACTTGACATAAACTTGTATGTGTCAAGAAATCTGAAATGGGTTCTGGGGATGTATGAATTGTTTTTGTGAATGAGATGTATTTTTGATCTGTGTTAGGAATGGCAGAAATATCTCCAGATGTCTTTGGAAGCTCATTTATAAATAGATGTGTGTCATAGTGAGCATTGTTGTGAAGAAAGACAGGAATAAAGTTTGGAGGCTTCTAATTAAGATTACAACGGGAATGAGCTGGACCTCTATATTTACCAGTAAGATGACTGTGATCCCTGACCTTGACGTCTCCCTCAATTTTCTCCTCACAAATATGACAGATACTGTTCTTTCTAAATTCCTGTTTCTCTCCCTTTGTTCATGACATTGGTTTATAGGTTTTAACCATTATTTCTCTTTGTCTTATACAGTATTTTTCCAATCGTCTTACAAACTCCTCTGAGGCATCTCCTCTGTAAAGTTCTAACTTGTTGTATTCATCACCAACAGGTGATGATATAATAACAGATACCACAAGGAGTATGTTTTTGATATTTATTTATGTATGATTTATTTGGATTTGGAGAAACAGTATCTATCTTTTCAAGGATACTTTCAAAATCAGCACATATCACAAACAGATGTTTTACAGATTTGTTAAAATCTTTGAATGATATGTTTGAACCTGCTTTTGGTAAATTTATTATGGTTGATTTATGATTACAGCCATGTGCCACTTAACGATGGGGTTACGTTCTGAGAAATGCGTCGTAAAGCGACGTCGTCGTTGTGCGAACATCTTTTTTTTTTTTTTCGTTTTCGAACATCGTATTTACACAAAACTACACACCAATATATGGTATAGCCTAATATATGGTATAGCCTATTGCTCCTCAGATACAAACCTGTACAGCATGTTACTGTACTGAATACTGTCGGCAATTGTAACACGCATCCAAGAGAGAGTGAAGACACGTTCGTTTTTTCCTTTGTGCTGTTCATGACGGCCATCGGTGTTGTCCGCAGCAGCTTACAATCTCCTCTCGCATCGATTATAGAAAGATGAATAAATAGCGTTTGGATTTTATAAATACGTAATCATTGCATCGATGTTATAATTTATAAATGAAGAAACGAGCACCTGTCAATTGTGATATATATTTTCGGAAACAATGGAAACAGTGCGATTGTTTTAACAACATAAAAAGCTTCACCAAAAATAAATTGTGTTTTAATTTCGACTAAGAACAACGATTTATTCGCGGAATTCTTCAATTCAAAGGTAATTTACTTGCTAGAAGGCAAACGTGGAAACACTGGTTCAGTTTGAAAGTCGATTTCCTTGAATCCCGATTTAGCACGACCCTGATTTTTTCGCGATGACATTTTATGGACCTCAACGATCGCATTGTAACAGGGCCACACTGTCGTTTATTATCATTATGAAGTATTATGTACTGTATTTTTTTGTATGTGCTATTTTTTACATAATTTTGTATATACAACATAATTGTAAGTGCTATATTTATATGACTGGCAGCGCGACGTCGGCTACATCACTCGGCGATAGGAATTTTTCAGCCACATTTTTTTTTCATTTTTTTTTTTTTCAGAGCTGGCAGATCCGTCATATATGCGATCCGTCGTTGCCCGGAACGTCGTTAAGCGGCACATGACTGTATTACAATATTTCGAATGTTGATTTAATCGTTCTTTTGTGTGAAAGTTGAGACATCTCTTACAAGGATACTTTTTCATTTTCTCTTATATAGTTGTGATTTGGTTAATGTTGAGAAATTTTTGATGAAAGTATAATGTGATTTTTCGTTTTTTTTTGTATACCTTGTCGAGGCTTTTATGAGAGCTAACACACAACACACATCAAGGGGGGCATGCGACAAGAGTGGAGGGAGTGGGAAGGACAAAACAGTGGGGAACAGAGACATTAGGAGATCTGTGGAAGGGAGAGGGATGGGATGGGGAACATGGGGAATAGAAGATGGACATTACAGGGACTTTCAGGAAGGAAAGCAGGGAATTTGAAGGAGGTGGGCTTGGGTGGAGTAAAGTGGAGAAGGTCAATGTGCGTTTCATCATTTTTATAGTTGTTTGAAATTTTTAATATCTGAACTTTGTTTGTATCCGTTAATCCATATACATTAACAGATAGATTATTCATTTTCTCAAATTTAGGAATATCTCTCAATGACAATGGAAACTTTAAATCTTTAACATTTAATGTATTCTCATATTTCATATAATGTTCAACCCTTTCAGGATTCCATTGTGGAGGATGTAAGTGAGCAAGAACAGACCACAGAAAACATTTATTATCTTTGTTTTGAATATTAACAACTGCTTTCTTAAGTTTTATCTCTTTTGGTAAATCAATATAAGAAGAAGCTTGAAGAGGATCCGATATTAAGATGTGTCTATCTAAAAAGTTTAATTTTGCAATAGTAAATCCACTACCTACTAGAGTGTTATCAACATCTTGTTCATGTCTGGAGTTCATCGTAAACATCACATCTTACAAAATCTTGAAATGATGAGATAAAGTGAGGGTTTGTCCTCATATAGGGAGTAGTTTCATCATCTTGTCTTACCATATTCAATTTTACTCCCATATAAAACTTAAAAGTTTTCATTTCACTTAATGTGTTTTTAATTATAGTTTCAATACTTTGTATAACCATATCAACAGCTTCCATGATTGAAGATGGTCCAGGGTCTTGAAAACAAAACAATCTTATTTTTATATGCCCTTTAAATGCCCCATCAGTGTTTTCAATAGAGAATTTAGCTTCCCTTTCTTCATTGTTCTTGTGTTTGCGTGATTGAAGGTGTTTATAATTTTTAAAAAGAATATCATAATCACATCTATCACAATATTTCGTTTCTTGGTCAAGTGAGATATTTGTCTGAAAAGATTGAATGTGTTTGTTGGTTTGAAGGTGTTTTTTATCCCCCGCCATGTGGAGGAAGGGGGGTATTGTTGTCACCCGGGTCGTCCGTCCGTCCGGCTGGCTGGGCGTCAACATTTTTAGCTGTGAGTGCGATAACTCATAAACTGTTTGCCATATCGATTTGAAAATTGGGTCACATGTACCAGCTGAAAAGGAAGAACCCAATTGATTTTGGGCGTGGCCGGATCCAAGATGGCCGACTGGGGCGGCCATCTTGAAAAAAGTTTTTTCGCCATATCGATTTGAATTTTCGGTCACTCATGTACCACCTGAAAAGGAAGAACCCTGTTGATTTTGGGCGTGGCCGGATCCAAGATGGCCGACTGGGGCGGTCCGTCCGTCCGGCTGGCTGGGCGTCAACATTTTTGCTGTGAGTGCGATAACTCATAAACTGTTCGCCATATCGATTTGAAATTTGGGTCACAGATGTGTACCACCTGAAACGGAAGAACCATATTGATTTTGGGCGTGGCCGGATCCAAGATGGCCGACTGGGGCAGCCATCTTGAAAAAAATGTTTTTTGTAATAAATGGTAAAACGCTTATCTGATTTCAATTATTTTTCAATCTCTGATGGCATATTTATTATTATAACACATATTTTCATGATTACGAACATCACAGTACGTTGTATTCACCATATTTATATAATATAATTTTGCTTAAAATAAAATGTTCTTGATGAAAATTTCGTTTAATTTATAGGTGAATCTGTGCTTGAAACCATTTTATCCTCCAACTTTTTTCACTTAATAAATACAATGGATCAAGACACAAAAGACAAGTTTCAATCAATCTCTTCATTTGTAAAAGATACTGAGAAATATGTGAAGGATGTAAAATTGAACAAAGATAAATATAACAACTATTGGATAAAAACAATTATGGTGAATAATACGAGTTCTTGAATTTCCTTCAGTGGAAGGGCTTTTAGTATATCTGGAAAAACATCAATAAAAGTATCTCTAACAAAAGTTTCTCCTCTCCTTCTGGTAATATATTCAAAACTAGAAAAAGCAATGAAACAAGAAAAAGTATCAAAAAAGAAAAACCTTATGGATGAAGCTTTGGAAAGAAAAGATAAGACCATCTGTAATATGCAAGGAGAAATTTGTATTTTTTTCAACAACCCTAAAGATGTAAATCCTGATGAAATAAAGGATGTTAATATATCAGGTGAAATGACATTTCGTTCAATGGTAGTTGAGGATCATTTTAAAATTACCTTTAATATAAAAAATGTGGTCATTGAATCTGTTAATGAAAAAAAGTATGTAGATATAGATGGTAATGTTTTTTCTACTAATTAAATATGAGTCATAATTCAACTGAAGATTTTGAAGATTATGAGAGTGATGACAGTTATGATACTGAGAGTTTGTGTTCAAACGATAGTTATGAAAGTAGTTTTATAGATGATTGTGAAAGTACCGAAGATGAATTTTAGTTTAAGTAATGTTTTACTTAATAAATATGAATAATTTACTACATTTTGAGCCTCTTGAATTCCCTGATTCTCCATATGACAAATTTGAGAACTGTCCTGCATGTGATAGAGTGGGATTAAACACAGTCAAAACCCTATAAACAATGTATATTCTGTGATTATCTTCTAATTAATGATAATAAACAATATAAAAAGGAATATAATTCTTTTAGATTTACACCAAAAATGAATTACTTTACAAGATTGATTCTTGAAATGAATGTAAAGTATGAGGGTGATAACACACCTTTCCTTACAATGGAAGAAACTGAACGTATTAGAGAAATGTTCAAAGGATTGTTGTTATATATTATTCATGATTGTCATTTTCAGGGAAATATCAACACAAGATATTGTATAAATAAAATAATGGATTATCTTGAAATTAAACCCGAACTTAGGATAAAATATAGTTTCTAAAAAAGCCAATAATAAATTAAATAACCTGTTTTCCAAATATATAAATGAATGATTTTTTTTACCCATTTGGGAAAATAAGAAAATTTAACAGCCATAAAAATCTTCCAAATTCATTAAGGTGTCTCATAGATGGTTCAAGCGGATGTGGAAAAACCAGCTTACTTTTAAAGATGCTCCTCACTCCCAACTTTTTAGATTATGATAATTTAATAATTTTCATAAAGTCAAGTTTTCAACCTGAGTATCAACTACTCTCACAAGGTTTTAATGCTCGTCTTCAAAAAGAAGATATAATCGGTTTATTTAAACTTCAAAACAAACAAAATGATTACAACATTGAAGATATAATACAACTATTTTGTGATACACAGAGATATAAAATAAATCAAAACCGATAACTTGTATTCTTCGTGATAATACGGATGATATACCGTCTCCCCAAGATTTGGATAAATCAAAAAAGAACCTCGTTATCTTTGACGATTGTGTTAATGAGAGAAACCCAACGGTAATGGATAGCTACGTCACAAGAGGGAGACATTCTTCTTGTAATTGTATTTATCTTAGTCAATCATACTTTCAACTCCCTCGTCGTTCCATAAGAAACAATGCTAATACTTTTATTTTATTCCAGTTAAATTCAATAGATAAAACAATTTTTGGAGAGACAATTGTTCTACATTATGTCGTAAAAAAGAATTTGGGGATTATATGAAGCACATGACTGAAAAATATTAATATATTGTTGTGAAACAAGATGAGATATTAAGGGATATTTTTTTTATTTCATAAACAATTACATATATAAATGACAACTATTATTATAAATCTTGTGGGTAAGTCTGCTTCTGGGAAAAAAAAAAAACTTTCATCAATGAAGGTTCTTGAATTGTACAAATGAGAATATTTTAAATCTGGTTAAAAAACACCCCGTGATACGCATTGTTTCTACAACAACGAGAGCAATAAGACCTGGAGAAGTCGAAGGTGAAGATTATTACTATATTTCAGTAGAGGAACATATGCGATTGAGGAATGAAGCTCAAATATTTGAGGAGGTTTCCCTTGGTAAAACAAGTGAAATCCTTCAATACAGCGCGTGTGGTGAAGCAAATGAGTACACTAATGTTAAAATATGCAATTTATGCTTTTTCAGTTGAAAAACAATTAAAAGGCAAACTTAATATTTGAAATGTAAAAATCTTGTTATTATTGTGATAAGCACCTTTATATATAACAGATGGAATGATATCGTTCGATACAGCGTGGCAGGAGGCCGCAAAAGAATGATAGCATAAGAAGAACTTAGCTTTCAGTATTCGGCGATTGGCTCGAAATGCGATGGTGGGCGGAAATGATGTCTTTCGTTCGTTCGTACATGAGAGGGGTGCGTTTCTTGGTTTTTTTCCCGTCAAGCAATAAATTAAATGGTTTTCACATATACTGTATAACACATTAGTTTCCCAAATTTCCATTGAAATACTCGGGTATTTCCGTCAATTCTCGCCATTTCCGTCGAGGTTACGCACTGCCATTTACCGGACGGCCGTCAATGGCTGTCTTGAGGCACGTGGGGGAGGGGGGGGCAGGGGACACCGGAGACGTGGTAGGCACCAGGGACATTTCAAACTCGGTGCAATTGTATACAGCGCACGCGCTGTAACAAAATATTCACATTGTAAGAGCGAGTTAAAGAAACTAAAATCTGGTGGTCTTGGGATATTAGAAACTAATCCAGAAGGAATGAGACAAATTATTAAACATCTGAGTGTGGTTAAGATTTTATCATTCGGTTTTGATGTTGATGAAGAAACTCAACGCAAACGTATGAAAAGCAGAGATACAAGTATTAGTGAAGAAGAAATTACAACTTGTATTAATGTTAATAAAGAATTTGATGAAATATTTAAAGAAAAGGATTTATTTGAACACATCTACTTTAATGATGAATAAAAGGAAAACTTCTCTGTTGATCTTTACAATTCATAAAATGATATTTTCCAATAAATAAATGGATGCGAAAGAAAGAGCAAGAAGATTTAAGGAACATCAAGAGTTTGTTTCAAAAGTTGTAAAACAACAGGAAGACATAAAGAAGAAATGCAGACAGAAACTAACGGGTGAAGAAGCATATGAAAGAAAAAAATAGAAATTTTTTTAAACCACTTTTAAAAACTTCCCAAGAAAAAATTATAGCTGTTTCCACAGTTCCCACAATAGAATATACTCCGAAAAAATTTCAAATGTTGAAAGATTTCAGTCAAATGACGGAGGAAGAATTAGGGCATATAGGAGCTTTTGATGATGAAGGATTATTTCAACAACTGGAAGAGATTAATCAACCCCCTGATTATATTGTGAATGCTTTTCAAAACAATGAATATTCAGCATATTAAAAAACCAAAGCAGGACTCATTCCAACAGAACAACCAGCAATATTTCATCTTGTTCAAGAAAAGGTATTGATATTTAATGATGAATTAAGGTTCTTGAGTTCTGCTCAATCCCGTTAAATTAACCCCCAGATTAATGTTTCTTCTCACAAAAGATGGAAGACAAGGTTAAACTGTGAGGGATGAATCAAAGTATTTTGATCAACCATTGGACATGGAAAATAATGATAATGGAGTATAAATTGATCTGCTGGACTCTTAATTATAGGGTTAGTCTTTCTGGTAAACGTAGGAAGAATGAGAAGGAGAAACACATTATTCAGGCTTTAATTATCCTTGGTTTAGGTGTTAGTTTTCTTTGAAATGACCGATCACAATTAGTTAATCGACTGTTATTGTTGTTAGGTACTAAGAAGGCTGGAAATAATTGTTTTAATGAAGCATCAGCCATTTTAGACCAGTTGATGAACATGAAAATAATTAATAAATGCCAATACAAAGACATTTTATCTCGTATTAAATAAGATGAGAAGCACAATCCTTAGTTTTAATTTCACAACAAGCGACCACACATCTTCATTCCCATACACACTACAACTTGACACAACAAAAGAATATGAGGCGTCTTTGTTGTCCATGGAAACTTATAATACCTTATTTAATACAACCGAGAAAAATGACAAGTTTAGTTATAATCTGGGAAGTGGGTACAAAACAATAAAAGTTTCACCCGGAGCATATGAGATTTCTCAAGTATCTTCCGAAATTCTTCGTCTTATGAAAGAACAGGGTGATGAACCACAAAATATTGTTATAGATATTGAAAAACATACTTCAAAATCAACGATTAAACTTAAAAATAAATACAAGGTTGATTTCACAATTGATAATCCATTTAGAGAGTTATTGGGTTTCTCCTCAAAAATGATTGAAACTAATTAGACGTTTTACAGTGATAATGTCATTCAAATATCCTCAGGAATAAATTCGGTATTAATTCACTGTGATTTGATTGATGGCGCTTATAATGATGGAATAAGAACAAATACAATATTTTCATTCAGCGCATACTCAACCCCGATTGGTTCTAGATTCAATATGGAACCCAAAAATCTGGTTTATCTACCTGTCAGGAAAAACCATATACAGAGTAAATTTTAGGATAACCGACCAAGATAATCACATGATTTCTTTTAATGAAGAAATTATATCCATCGGAATTCACCTATGTGAAGTTTTCCAATAAATAAATACAATGGTTATTGTGAGGAAACACGAGTTGGGAAAATATAAAATAATTACAGGGGATGGGGTGTTTCTTTCCCCATACTACAAGGGTGAAGGTATGTATCTTGGTGGAGGATATTATAAACCTAAGAGACAAAGGGGTATCAGACATCAATTTAGAGATGGGATAATTGATACTCTAATGGGTATAGGTTCAACTATTCTGAAACGTAAAGACCTAATTGATTCAACTGCTTCTGCTGTGGGAAATGTAGCGGGTGCTATAAAGAGTATAAAAGGTGCCCAAAAGGAATCTCATAAATTACAAGCAATAAAAGAAATCAAGAAAGGCAAAACTTAGTTGTCTCCCCAAGAACGACAGAAAATAATTCAAATACTTGGATCAGGGTTTCAAAAGTTTTAACATCTTTTTTCCTAAAAAAATACAAGTATAGAAGCAATTGATAGTATCCATGATTT
This sequence comes from Eptatretus burgeri, assembly GCF_056783735.1. NCBI lineage: Eukaryota > Metazoa > Chordata > Myxini > Myxiniformes > Myxinidae > Eptatretus > Eptatretus burgeri. The sequence goes on from NC_140962.1 coordinate 114,446,725, forward strand.
GGATGATACCATTGTCATCTCAAACTCCACTAAAAAAGAAGATGACTTCAAGGTAAATACAATAACTGGAACAGACTGGAATTCAAATGGAACAAAAAGTTTTGAAATAAATCATCAACAAACTTTTTTGAATCTATCCAAAAGTTTCTTGCTGTGTAAATTTACATTCACTAAGGCTGGGAATAACAAATTTGCTACACTCGTAAATGATTTCTTCTGGAAAATGTTTGATAGTATTCGTTTGTACATTGGAGCACAAGAAGTTGAAGTGGTCGATTATGTCTCTGCTGCATCTGAAATAATGAAATTTACACTATATTCATTTGGTGAGAGAATGGGAAAGGGGGCTGTCGAAGGTTTTATTCCTGATATGTCAATGGGAACAAACACAGACCCTGGATATACTCAAAGGAAAGGAATGTATAATGATGATACAAAAACTGGTAATAGTTTTACTGTGGCAGTTCCTCTTAAAGGTATATTTGGATTTTGTGATCATGATAAAGTTCTGTATGGTCATAAAGTTAGATTTCAACTGCAAAGGAATGATAATGAAAATAGATTACTTTTTGTTGTTTGTCATGCTTTTGGTGATCAGAATAAATTTGTAATTGATGAAATGAGTTGGTATATTAGTGAATATACTCCTAATCTTAAAACAGAAGAAATGTTGAATGGAAGACTTAACTCAAAGAATCCACTCAATGTATCATACCTTAAAAGAAGAGGTCAACACGTTAAACTGAACCAAACCACTTACACGTGGAATGTGGGTGTTCTGGAAGGAAAGCCACGATATCTGTGGATCATTTTTTTAAAAAACCAGATGGTGATACTGCTACTGATAAGAGTAATGCATTGAGTGATAATGCTAAGGTGAAACAACTTTGTGTTTCCTTATATGGAACATTTTGTCCACGAGAGAGATTGGAAATTAATTGGGAAAAAAATGATTATGCTGAAGCATACAAGTCTTACCAAAAGGTGTGTGAAAGCAATGGAAATAATGAACCCATTTTGGATAGGACAGCATTTACAAGTTTGTATGCAATCTATGCGTTTGACCTGAGTGCTGCAAAGGAAACTATAAAGTCTAATTGAGTGGATACTTCCCTATACATTGAAAGAGGTGAGAGTAAATAAGTTGATACATATTGTTTGCTTTTGGAAGAAACAGAATTACAGATTAATGCAGATAATGGTGTTATGATTCGTCTCACATAATTTTTTTTGTTAAATAAATGAGTGATAAAGTAACAACTGGGGTATATATTAATCAAATCAATCTTCATAAATTATCATCTTGTGTTCAAAATCAAGAGCCTTGTATGATTAACGTTAATACAATTCAGAGAAAAGGAGCAGTAAGAATCTTGAACGATACTGGCTCACTGAGAATTAAAATGTCAAAACCAATGTTGAAGAAATATTCAATAAGAGAGACTAGTGGAGGATTTCTCCCATTTCTAATTCCTTTATTTGCTGGTTTAAGTGCGGCTGGAGCATTGACGGGTGGTATTTCAGCAGCGGTGAAAGCTTCCAGAAGGCTCAAATCCGGACTCAAAAATAATTGGAAAGACATAACAAAGAGTTGGAGAAACAAATTAGTGGAAGTGGTGCAATTGTAGATTTTGCTGAAAAACTTGAAAATCTGCCTGTAAAAGTGAGATTGTTAGTTGGGGATATGCTTTCTTCGATCTCACAAGCAGGTGTAAAATTAATTAAAAGGGGTAATGAATTATTATCTTTCTAATAGATAAATAAATGAGCATTGATGAGTGGTTCAAAGCATTTGGAAAGAATACAATATCAAATTTAGAACTTGTCAAATATTGTAAGAATTTAAAAATGTATAATGTGGTTATTTGTATGAGAGATGAATTAATAAATGTGTCTAAACATACTGTTAAGGATTCAGCGACGGAGGGGTTCTCAACCCACTCCGGCCGTCTCCGGGGTTTATAACGCCAGCTGGCTCGGCACAGGACCGGGTCATGAGTCTTCAATCGCGATACCAACGTAATCCTGGACCTTACCAGTTGGGGAAATAGAACCCCGGTTCCAGACTGGTTTTGTCAGATGCCGAGCGTTTTCTGCCAGTCTGTAACCATTTTGGTTTTATATGCCAATCGAACAGATCGTTCCTCGACGCGACACACACAAATTAATCCATCGCGGCAACTTCATACGAACCAACCAGATTTATTGGGGAACATCGGGGAACACAACACAAGCAAAATATTCACGACAATGTTTTTATAAACAATCTTTAACCCGTTCTTAACTTGGGAACTACGGATTACAGGTTTAGAGGGGGGTCCCTACTGAGATATGCCTTAAACAACATGCAGACAAGACAGACAGACAGCATGCAGACAAGACAGAGTACTTGGTGATGTTTCATGGACGAGAGGAAAGTGTCAAAAGCACGAATGTCGCTCATAACAAGCTGACGTCCACGGATTCAAGCCCAAGCTCGAACACGCCGTGTGGCAAGATGGCGGCGCCGTACTCCTTCTTCTCAAGGCACCGTGTGCGCACGCCCTCCTCAGCGCGTTCTGGCCCCGCGCAATGTCGACGGCACAAGACCATTAGGTCGACGGTGGGTCTCTGCTGGTTTCCCACAAGGTCCAGCATACCAGTCCAGGCCCAGCCTGTTCACCAGACAAGGCCAAATCGAGGTGTTTGGGCTCTGGCAGGCGGATCGACAAACGTGTCGAGGACCTTCTCATGAAAGTCAATCGCCCACTCGACGTGCAGGCAGCCTCTGGTCATTTCTCCTGCCTCCTTCACGAAGCAGATCGCAAACAGACACAGCCGTCCCCTACACAGCTGATCACGACTCCCACCAGTCGTTCGAAGCCCCTGCTTATCCAGCAGATCGCGAGTCGACACTCGTCATTTCTCTGTTGCCTTCCCTGCCTTTCTTTCGGCTCGTTCCTCACGAAAAAGACACAGCTGTCCCGTGTACAGCCGATCGGCACCACCTCGGTGCTCACAGTTTTACCACATTTTCTTTTTCCTTCGCTCGTCCCTCAAAGCCGACTGCCGTTTCTCTCACGGCAGAATCACCTCCATCCTCTCAGTTTCTTACCACTTTTTTCCTTTCCTTCTCGCCTCGAAACCCGAGCACGCCTCGAAAACCGACTTCCCCCAAACTGAACCACTCCACGACGTCTTCGTTCGCTCGCTTGCGAGCCACTGGCTCCTCCCCCTTTATGAAGCCGACAACCTCCTCCCCTTAGTTTTACTTCCTCTTTTTGGCCACTCCCTCTCAGCCAACTGGGTGGGGCCTATCGTCTGGAGAGGGGAAGGAAGAAGAGGGAGCTCTCGATCCACCACCACCGCACAAACAATAACAGGCTCTTACACCTCCTGACACACATGTAACGTCCATTTTACCGAACAACCTTGCTAAACATGCAACTTAATGGGGGATCTGAGCTAATGCTATATTTAGTAGCCTACTAAGGGCCATTTCCGTAACAATACAAAAAATATTATTATGAACTTAGAAGATAATAATGGGAATGGTTCTCATTGGGTTTGTATTTTTAATAGTCAAGAGAAATATGATTTTGATAGTTTTGGTCTTCCACTACCTGTTGAAGTAATAACATTCTTACAGAATGGTGTTTATCAAACATTTCAAGTCCAAGAATTAAATTCCAAGTGTTGTGGTCAATTATATCGAAATGTGTTATTTCAACTCAACAAAAATAAAATTTTTAATGCCATTTTTAATCTAATATAAATGACTTATGTTGGTAAAGATGGTTCTTTCTTTGGTGTATCCCAAGAACTGGATATTGATTTATCAAATTATTACACAAAGGCACAGGCCGAACGACAGAAATATAGTACAACAAAAAATATTAATATGAAAAATGCTTATAAATTAATAAATTATCCAAGCCCGACTGACGCGAATGACTTGGTGAGACTAAGTGATTTATCACAATATATATCCTTAAATAAAAGGGCTGTGTATTCCAAAGATACAGAAGTGTTTATTTTATCTCCAAGTCATACAGAATTCACAGTTCCAATTCATATAAAATTTTATAAAGAAGGGCGATTCGTTTGTATGAGAATAGAACAATGGGGGCATGATATGAATGATTTAGGGTATAATTGTCATTTAAAATTGACCGAGAAGACCTGGAACAATTAAATCAGTCTCGTAAGGAAGAATATTATCCACTTGGTGCTGAGAATGAGTTTTGTGAAAGCACGATTAGTAAACAACAAATAAAAGAATTTAATAAGGGTAAATGTAATCATGGTTATGCCATAGTTTATATCATGAAAACAGAAAAAACAGGATTATCTATCAAAATTCCAACAATGTGTGTGTGTGTGTGTGTGTGTGTGTGTGTGTGTGTGTGTGTGTGTGTGTGTGTGTGTGTGTGTGTGTGTGTGTGTGTGTGTGTGTGTGTGTGTGTGTGTGTGTGTGTGTGTGTGTGTGTGTGTGTGTGTGTGTGTGTGTGTGTGTGTGTGTGTGTGTGTGTGTGTGTGACCGCTGTTTCTCGACAACCACTGGTCCGATCTAATTGAAACTTGCCAGTTCTATTGCTGGGGACCTGAGTACATGCCTTTTCAAGGTTTGATATTAATCGGACAAGTGCTTCCCAAGTTATGGCGATTTATTTCCCAACCAACAAAAATACATTTTTTAATGCCATTTTTAATCTAATATGTCTTTCAATGTCTTTCAATCCAGACAAATCTCACACTCTCACTATGTCTCTTCGAAAGGACCGTTTACAAAACCCCCCCATCCACTTTCTCAACAATCCTCTGGAAGAAGTCTTTTCTTTCAAGCTTCTAGGTCTCACTATCTGCCATGACCTTTCCTGGGAAAGTCACATTTCCAACCTCGCCTCAAAAGCCAGTCGCCGACTGGGAATCCTCCGTCGTGCTAAGTCCTTCCTCGGCCCTCTTGAGCTCCTGACCACTTACAAAGCTTTTGTCCGTAGCCTGATGGAGTACTGCTCTCCCCTCTGGGCTGGTGCTCCTGCCTCCCACCTTTCTCGGCTTCACGCTGTCGAAACCAGGGCATTTAAGATCATCGGCATCTCCCGCAATGAAGCTGAGTCTTTGGGCCTCTCACTCAATCACCGCAGGTTGGTCGGTGGTCTTTCTGTCTTCTACCGACTCCTCTCCAGCCTTGCCCCCCTGCTCTCTCTGCGATTTGTCCCCACCACATTTCCACAGGGCGCTCAAGGTCCGCCAACAACCCCCTTCTGGTAAAACTACCAAAATCACGAATCACTGCTCATCTTCAGTCTTTCATTCCTCTTTTTTCCCGCCTTTGGAATAAACTTCCTCACTCTATTCTTTCCCATTCTTCCCTCCAGGCTTTCAAAACAGCTGTTCACCACCACCTCTTATCTTCCCCCATCCAAATCCTCGATCTTTTCTACCCCCGATAATCCACCCAAGCCCACTTCCTTCATTTCTCCTGCTTTCCTTCCTGAAAGTCCCTGAAATGTCCATCTTCTCTTCGCCATGTTCCCCGTCCCATCCCCATCCCTCTCCCTTCCACAGTTCACCTAATGTGTCTGTTCCCCACTGTTTTGTCCCTTCCACTCCCGCCCCTCTTGTCTCATGCCTCCTTGCTGTGAGTTGTGTGTTAGCTCTCATACAAGCCTCGACCAAGGTATACAAAAAAAACAAACAAAAAAAAAACAATGACAGGACACGTTGCTGCGTAGGCGTGGCCGATGCGCCATTCAGTTCCCAATGACAAGACACTTTGCTGCGTAGGCGTGGCTGTTGGGGAAGAGATCCTCAGCCGCGTTCCCCATTACGGGTTACAACGTACGGACTTCCGGATAGTGATGACACTGTCTTCTAATAATTTCTCGATTTCTCATGCGCATTTATAGATAAACACAATGCCCCAATCCAGTCAACGTTTATGAGAGCGAAGGAACGGCCTGTGTGGTTGTTTGAAAGTTTTTTTTTTGGTTTGCATGTATGGCCACGCACGTACGGCCACGCGAGAGCGAAGGAACGGCCTGTGTGGTTGTTGTTTCTGGCTCGCCGTTTGAAAGTTTTTTTTTTTTTGCACGTATGGCCACGCACGTACGGGCACGTACTAATATATAATAAGTAAGGAAATACAAAATGATTTGACAATGGGAATATGGGGAGGCATTTCCTGTCATTATATTAATCTGTCATATATTTCTAATACATAAATGACAGCAAGAAGGCTTCAAGAAAATTATCATTTCTGTGTCCAAGCATACCTTCAAGAAAAGGGTATTCGGTATTTTAATAAATATGTTCTACAACATAAGAATGAGGTATTTTCAATAAAAGATTGGCTTTCTACTGATGTAAATAAACCAACAACTTTGGATTTAATTAAAATGTTAAATAATGAAAAACTTATAAAGTCAAGAAAACGCAAGCTCTTTTAGAAATTCAGAAGAAATTTTATTGCTTTCCTGTTGTAAAAAATTTTTTTATTTTGGATACAGGAATAACAAGAAATCCTGATGAATATTTGTATGATATTCTATGGGGTGTAAGTGATTCAAGGATAGTAAGGGATGAGGAAGGAGTTGAAGAAACTGAGACAAAGGAGGAAAAGGAGAAGAGAGAGAAGGAGAGAGAGAAGAGAGAGGAGGAGGAGAAGAGAGAAGGAGGAGAGGGAGAGGGAGGAGGAGAGGGAGGTGGAGAGGGAGGAAAGAGAGAGAGAATAAATAAATATAAAAATATAGAAACCAGTGAGATTAGAAAAAGATTGGGGGTATTACAGAAAATAAATAAATCTCAACGCACCGAGGAGAAAAACAAAGAATTGACAAGTCTATTAGAAATATTTTCGTCAAGACTATTAACATCGGTTTCAGGGAGAAGATATAAACGAGAAAGTGGAGATAAAGATTATATTATTGATGATGTTGGTGTGATTGAATTTAATTAAAGTTTTTCATTTTTTTTCTTAAATAAATGGAGGAGAGAGAGAGTGAACACATTTCTGAGGATTCTTTATGTTTTAAAAATTAAGATTCAAATGTGCATGTTGGAAACTAAAAAGGTTTTCGCACTCTTTCGGAATTTTTATCATAAATAAATGAGTTATTGTCTCAAATGTAAAAAGAAAACTAATACTAAAAATATCTCATATTTTTAAAGTAAAAATAATGGGGTTATACAAAAAGGTATATGTTTGGTGTAGCTCTAAAAACACTAAATTTATCTCCAAACACAAACATGGAGGAGATATACAAAAGTTTTTATCAGGAAGTAAATTTACAGCTACTGGAATACCAGGGGAATTACATCTACCAAGGTATTCTTTCTGTGGTCCAGGCACAAACTTGGATAAAAGATTAGATGAGGCAGACAATCCTAAACCATGGAGTCAACCCATCAATAGGGTTGATGAAGTGTGCATGAGGCATGATATTGATTATGGGAATACTACAACTTTGGAAGAAAAACATAACGCCGATAGAGAAATGTTGTATAATTTGTCTCTGGTTCAAAATCCAACCTTGAGAGAAAAAGTTGATAGGGTCATGGTGAAGAAGATGATCAGTACTAAATTGAAACTTGGGCTTGGAAATTCAAAAAAACATAGGCTCTATTGATGTCATTAGAACAATTAGCTGATGAATTACATAAACCTATATTCACAAAGTTTCATAGAAGGAAGGTTTATTCCAAGGAAGTTGATTATATCTGGTCTGCTGATTTGATTGAACTCAATAATGATAAGGGGTACAAGTATGCTTTAACCGTTATTGATTTGAGGAGTAGATATGCGTGGGTTGTCCCTTTAAAAAACAAAACAGGTAATACTCTTATGTTAGCCTTTCAACAGATATTTAATAAAAGTGAGAGAAAACCTAAAAAATTGTGGACTGATGAGGGTAAAGAGTTCTATAACAAGACATTTATGAATTTTCTTAAAAATAACAACATTACATAATACAGTACCTTTAATGAAGGAAAAGCAGTTGTTATTGAGTACCTCAATCGCACTTTAAAAGAGAGACTATACAAAAAATTCACTTAACTCGGTTCTCAGCAATGGTCATCTTAAATTCAGGATATTGTGGATAAGTATAATGATACAATTCACACCTCAACGAATACCAAACCATTAGAAACATTTACAAAATTAGAATATGAAAAAACAGATTAATGTCAGAAAGCCTAAGTTCAAAGTTGGTGATATAGTAAGAATAAATAGGTGGAAATCTCATTTTGAAAAAGGTTATACAAAGCGGTGGACAAATGAGCTTTTTAAGATTGTTGATATGATAGACACAGTTCCTTAGACTTATAAGGTATATGATTTAAAGGGGGAAGAGATTTTAGGTTCATTTTATTCACAGAAATTACAAAAGACAAAGCTAAATTGAATTTTTTTTTTTAACTCTGCCCCTTTTTGACTCTGCCCACACAAACCCCACCCACACAAGCTCCACCCACAAAATCTCCATCCACACAAACCCCACCCCACACAAGCTCCACCCACAAAAACCACATTCATCATATTCACATAATTAGTGATGAATTAATTAGTTCCCCACACACAACACGTTTATTTAATTTAAAAAAATTGCTCCACCCATCCACACAAGCTCCACCCACACAAGCTCCACACACACAAACCCCACCCACAGAAGCCCTGTCCACACAAGCTCCACCCACACAAGCCCCGCCCACACAAGCTCCACGCACACAAACCCCACCCACCCCCTCATCCCCCCTGTGTGACCCCCACCCTTCCCCACACACACATGGGGAGGGGGTGGGATGAGGGGGGGTGGTGGGTCATTGGGGGAGCACATCTACCCCACCACTAGTGGAGCAGCAGGGGCCACCAAAAGAGGGAGATACCCACACCAGCAGTACCACATTTTCTAATGTGGTTATTATTGACCACCTACTATCCCTTTACATGAAAACCAATGATGCCAGTCTGGGAAATGGTGGCATTCTGAGAAATAGGTCAATTAAGGTCGTTGACCCCTGAATTTGGCAATATTTACTAAAACGGCTATAGTTTTTTATAATTTTCATGTTACAATACCTTGATATACATCAAACTGATCCTAAGACAATAGGCTATAACATGCAATAACAAAAAAGAACATGTGGCTGAAAATAGTAAGTACAGAACCAATTTTATTACAAATTTTGCCCCAAAAATCCAAATTTTCATGTACTTTTAGCATCACTCATCACATGCATAATATAAAAGTATTCAATATTAAGTATTAAAAAGTTTCTCTCGAGTCTGCTGCAATTATATATGTGTATATATATATATATATATATATATATATATATATATATATATATATATATATATATATATATATATATATATATATATATATATATATATATATATATATATATATATAGTTGAAAGTGTGTCTGTCTGTGTGTGTGTTTCTCTGTGACCTATGCACGCGAAAAGTACTGGACTGATCCTCACCAAACTTCACATGCTGACAGAACATGTACCCGGGAGTGTCCCGATGTAAAAGAATTGTACTTCCGACTTCCGGTTTCCGAATTATGACGTCATAACCTGATTTTGTAACGTTAATTTTTCAAGTTCAGCCGATTGACATGGGGCCAATGCCATTTGCAATAGAATGAAAAAATAATGCTACAGTCAATTGAAGACAATGACTTCCGACTTCCCGGTTTCCGAATTATGACATCATCACCTGATTGCGTAACGTTAATTTTTCAAGTTCAGCCGATTGACATGGGACCAACGGAATTTGCTAGAGAATGAGAATTAATTAAATCGCAAATGATGACATGAAACCAGCCTCACATTGTTGAGGCATTATGGTTTTTTATCTGATGCGGCAATAAATCTTAACATTTTTGAACTCGAGTCTTCTGTATATAAAACATGGCGGGGAAAATATAATATTATAGTGGTGATGAAAAAAAAAATAATGGTGGCAGCCTCTACAATTTTACAATTAACTGTGACATATACTCCTTCAGACCCGCCGTCATCCACGGGATTCCTGTGCAGAGCACGGGTATCCCTGCTAGTTCATATATAATACATTGTATTATCTTAAGTGTAAATCACATTTTCATTACATTTTGTCCAAGATGCCTGAAAATGGTATTATTTAGTACTCATGGCATATGACCATTAACTTGATTAATTTCATATTTATTAAGAGAAAAATTTGTTTCAAATATTGTCACAAGGAATTATATTTGTTGATGAGTATATGAACAACACACAAGGATGGATCCAGGATGTGCAAATGGCGGGGGGGGGGGGGGGAGGGGGTACAAATTCTTATAAACTATAAATATTTTTTACATGGTAATTTTTCAATGTATTTTGTTGAAAATAAATTTCAAAGAAATATTGAGGACTATAATGGCTGTTTGTACAAACTCTCCACTTTTGGCATCAAATGCAATCTTTCTAACAAAATTATCAGTTACTCAGATAAATGCCAGGAAACTGTCAACATTATTGTTACATATTATGTTGATATCTAGTCTGCATCCGAGTCTGAATTATCACTGTAAAATGCAGAGAGAGTAAAGGGATTTGAACATGATTTGTCCCTCCATCCACCAAGGCTTCACAGGTGCATGCTGCTGTGCATGGTTGGCCACTCTCCAAGCAAGAACACTCCACTGCACAGGTATTGGGTTGACAGTCACACACAAGGTCATTTAACAACTCTGAAGCAGCTGGCGATTGACTCATCATTTGAGGCTGGAGACCAGTGCAGAAGAGTAATATTCATCATCCAACTTGTGAATCTGGTAGAATCCTCTTCTCAGGATCCCCATAGCCTGGTGAACAATGCTTTCATCGACCATTGATTATGTCAAATCTGTCTTCAAACTTGTCTTTTCATCCTCAGCTACTTCCCTCAAAACTTTTGGCATCTCATATGCCTTTTGCAAAGCATCTCCTACTGTTGTCTTTGAAGAACAAACAAGATCTGACTTGCCTGGTTGTGGCATGAATGCAACATCTGGCCACTCTTTTATAAGTTGTCTTTTGAGATTATAGGATGTGTATGAACCTGGATGGTCCACTCTCTCTTCAGCAAGCATCTCCAAGAACCGCTTTCTCAAGGTGCTCAGGAAAAATATTTGTCTGTGTTCAATGATGGGTGATGTAAACTCACTGATCAGTCTCCTCACTGATGTACTGTATGCAGCAAATTGTTGCTTTCTGTTCTGACTTGCAGTGATAGAGCGACCACTGACATAGTTGATGTAGCATGACTTTTGTCTGTGGTAACGAGCATCAATGGCAACCAGATCACCATTGGGTACACCCTGAAGTCTGGTTATCATGTCATCATCTTGCTTAGCCTTTGCAGCTTGAAGAACTCGGGTGTACATGTTGGGATGCTCAGGGTCATCTTTCACAGATGACTCTTCCATGGACCAAGATAATCGGTGCTTTGAGCTGCAAGGATCACTACAGATGAAACAGCGAGATTTCCAGTCAAACTTCACAACTGATGCCTTGGATCTTGTAAAGCGGTTGGCACACCCACCACTTGCACCATCACCATTACCTCTACTAGAATTACCACCATCATCCAAAACTACATCAGAGTTATCAACTGTTTTAATAGCTCTTCTGATGTGATGTTGGCAAATGATGTGGTCTCTTCTGATGGATCAACATATGTTGATCTGCATTGTCTGTGATACCTGAACACCACTGTTCCAGAAATTATATCAGATTCATGGGCCAAAAGTTTCTGACTAACTGAGTCATTCCGTTGTCTGCATGCTGAGAATGAGGACGGTAGTTTGTTAAGAACTGGAGTGACTGGCTGTTCCTTTGATGAAAAGGATTTTGTGCAGAAAAGACACTTATCAACGTCAATGGTATCTTCTCCCTTAGCTTTCTTGGCAATGGGAGCAGTGTCAAATTCTGCATCCATATTGTAATAATAGACTGTTCAGTGCTGTTGAAGTAATCTTGAGTACACCAAGACAAAATGTGGATCTGCCTGCAAGCGTAAAAAATATTGCTCACCAATAGTTTGGCAGAATAAGTCTTTAATCCACTAAATTGAAAATAATTCAATGTATATTAATAAGTATTTTAGACCGAGGGATAAACCCTATTCGTAGGACTTTATTCTTTTTTGGGGGGGGGGGGTTATTTTTCACAACACCATGTACCTTACATAAAATTTATGCAGTAACGACTTCCATTTTAGACACATTCTCATGACAATACTATTTTATCCCAGCTCAACAGCCTGTAGGCAAAACATTCAGTATACCACATGTTTTTCCATCAGAAAATTTGCTACATGGTAATATATCTTCATCACAAAACTATTCATATTTAAAAAAAAAATGGAAACAAATATTTTCATACTTACATTTTAACAGAGAAGAGGGTGTCACATAAAACATGCTGCAGTATGTGTAGTCTAACCCATTTGTTCAAGTGTGACTGACCTAATTTCATATACATTGTAAACCCATGGCTGATGAGAGTGCTATTTATAGCAGTGCCACATGTGGGGACCATCTCAGGAATGTGGGGGTTATCTCAGAATTATTGTGGCATATGAGATCATCTTATATAATCCAATATTCTTTGTCAGGGACATTATTTTAGGGTTGGTTCAGGGTTTAGGGGTGGCACTTTTTTTTAGTGCATATGTATTTAGTGATATTGAGGAAGGGGAAGGGGTGTTAGTACATAGGTATTTGTAACCCCCTCCCCTACCCCTTCCAAAAATTCTGGATCTATCCCTGTGTTATT
>NC_140962.1:114479502-114484502 GCF_056783735.1 Eptatretus burgeri
GGTTTAGCAGGTAGGGCGGTGGTTTGGGATCCTAGGGTCCCGAGTTCAAGCCCTGTTCGCCGCTGAATTAACACCAGGGGGTTGACTCAGCCTGTCATCCTTCCGAGGTCAGAGAAATGAGTACCAGTGTACTGGTAATAGGGGCACTGCATCAGCGGCATATCCGCACCCCTAACCAATGATGCAACCAGCAGCCAAAAAAACAAAAAACGGCTGCACACAAAGGGAAGGGGTATTGACGGATTTATTAAAATATGGTATTGGTGTGGCGCAAGCATGATGGGCCGAATGGCCTCTTCCTGCGCATAATTTCCTTGTAAAATCATAAAGGACACGAATAACTAATTTAACCTGTTAGATAAGGTGGTGTAACGAAAGCCTGGTGTTGGCGCAGTGATTAGGGCAGTGGCTTGGGACCCAAAAGCTCCTGAGTTCAAGCCCTGTTGGGACACTGAATTAGTATATATATATATATATATATATATATATATATATATATATATATATATATATATATATATATATATATATATATATATATATATATATATATATATATATATACCAAGTCGAAAACACCAGGGGGTTGACTCAGCCTGCCATCCTTCCGAGGTCGGCGAAATGAGTACCAGTTGTACTAGGCCCGGCGTATGCCCCGGTTAGAATAGGTGTACCATATCCCTGTGTGTAAGAGGCGACCAGGGTTGCGTCAGGAAGGGCATCCAGCGTAAAAACCTATGCCAAATCATTATGCGGACAACAAAACGAATTAGACGGTTGATCCGCTGTGGCGACCCCTAACGGGAGCTAGCCGAAAGAAGAAGAAGAAGAGATACGGTGGTGTAACCGAGGGTGCATCAGCAGCAGTAAATTTCCCCCCAAAAAATATTATTATTTAAACAGCCTTGAAAACATCTATATTATTTCAACTGAATTATATATTTGAACACTGTGGAACACAAACCACCTGGGTGATACTTCCAAAAACCTCCAGTTCAGCAGTGTTTTGACAAATAACGGCATCTTATGCCATTTCGACCAATCAAAATGTGCAACTTTGCTCTCAGCGTTCTGGAACATCGAGATTCAGACAAAATGGCGTTTCATAGGAAATATATATTGTGTTCAGAAATGCAAAGCAAGATTTAAAAAGACCCCACCCACACCCTTTTTCTCAATAATTCATGGCATAAGGTGTTCTTTAAACTCCCAAGATTCTTATTGTGATGTGTTTGCAAAAAAAAAAAACAGTGACTTGCCCTATGCTGAAGCAAGGCCATCAGAGTACAATTTGTACAACAATGTAATCTCTGGAAAATGGCTGAAAGACCAATTTGTGCTTTCCATTCAGGGTTAAGCAGACAGGATAGCTCAGGTAGTGTACTCAACACTAAGTGCTTTTATCTAGTTTATATTCCTGCCCCAACAGTAGTCTATGACTGGTGTTGGCTTAATGGTTAGAGTGGTGGGCTTTGGATCCTCGGGTCCTGAGTTCAAATCCCGCTCAGCTGTTGAATTGATACCAGGTGGGGTTAACACGGCCTGTCATACTTCCGAGGTCGGCAAAATGAGTGCCAGCATCCTGGTCTACTGTGTCGGAGTGGCGACCTATCCAGGATTGTGCCCAATAGTCAAGGAGACTGCTTAAGCAGCACCAACGCTCTGCAGAGTATGGTCGCAATATCCTCCTCCTCCTAACACTTCATCAGCTTAGTGCTTCACAGGTAAAGCGTTGGTTGCATCAATGACTACACTAGTGATCTTCTTCACCATTGTTTTAGAGAGGGGGGGGGGCACTTCTGCCGATAAGGCATCAGTGTGAGAGCCACTACAATGCCTACAGGACTCTGTAATGGCTGATATTAAGCCCCGCCCCCACATACTCATCTTCATGTGGTTAACTGGGCTGCAAGCGTAATCGTTTGTGTACTGCAACCATATCCTGATGTAGTTATGGTACTTTGATGCTTGCCGTTGTAACACTTATTTTGAACCATTTGGTCAATTTGATAGCATTTATGGCAGATTATGATGGAGTGTTTTCACATTTGTGTATTATCGGACACTTGTCAGGGGCCGCACTTTCGGCCACCAGGAGCCGCTCGTGGCCCACGCAACGAAGAAAAGGGGATTACACCATCGTTTGGAGGGGACAGTAAGCTGCTTTTGCCAATTGATAACATTATCTGGTGGACATAAAGTATCCCATGTCACCTTTCCAAAAGAGTCCATTGTGCACCACTCTGCTCACATTCCCAATTCCGATCACATCAGCCGCACCTCAGTAATAACGCATCCACCAGATGAATTTAGTTTACATAAAGTAGATTTTGGATCACAATAGGAAGGGTTCATCGCCCGGCAATCCTCACGAGTTTCACATAAATGAGGAAACATATTTTGATTGGATGCTGTTTTAGTGATAAAGTAAACAAACAAAATCAATTTTTTTTGTTAAGAGGACTTGCTCGATACAAATGCCAAGTTAAGTAATCATATATGCATTAAAAATGAACGAAAACAACTGGGGTCTTTTTGGACCCCAAAAAGGATTTGCTTGTAACTGTGCAGCAAGGTGGGATCTTAAAACATCACATATAGGTAAACAAACAAATAAAACATGAGATACATTGTTAAAGTAATATAGGAATACATCAAAATCTAGGCCTGGGATCCAAAAAGGCCTCCACTTGGTATGACTGGGGTTTATATATACATATACATATTTTAACTTCTCACCTTTCCTGTGCAGCAACACGGTCTGGCTCTTGGACAAATGTTTGCAACAAGACACGCACTGAATGGAGGAGGTGTAATGGCTTTGATAAACGCTGCCAACTTGAGTCCTAAGCAAAGGAAAACATTTTTGGATCAACATAAGATCAGTGGAACTTTTAATAAAGCAAAACTACAACAGACAAAGAACTGAATATGTATTTCACTGAAAAGAGAGACATTGTCTAAGCTTTTCGTCTTGCACTCAACAGGCCAATCACAAAACCACCACAAGTCAAAGATCAAAGCAATTTATGCTCATAGGTGTTGCCAATTTGCTCAAGTGACTGACATTGATTGGCCAATGTTCATGCAAGTCATAGCTGCGAGGCAGCAAGGGGTTTGGATAACCCAAGTCCCCACAATGCTGCAGTTACATCAAAACAAGCAGAGCAATTGCATGAATTATTATTTTTGCTTGCAAAGGAGGGGATTTAGTGTGTATACAAATGTGGCCTCAAGTGTGTGTAAATGTGCTGCACAAAAAAAAGACTCCATGAATTAGAGCTTCACAGCAACATCATGCCTACGTGGTCGTTCGGCAGCTCAAGCCTGTTAACAAATGTTCCACTTGAAGAAGCCAGTGATATTTGTGCAGCAGCACTATACCACAACAATCTTCGACAACAAAAAAAGTCAACAAAAAATGGGCGAATGGCAAAAACCACATTTTCACCTTATCTTCCATGTTGTCGGCACCATAAAGCAAAATGTGCACCCATCTCACAGTGACAACAAATCATTTCAGAATTAGTAACTATTCAGTCAAATAGCCATATGCCGATTTTGAAAGTCCCACGAAAAGTATTTTCCAGCCACTGTCGACCCGAGGGTTTGTGCCTTCACGACAACATAGTGTACACTATACAACACCACAGGCCTCCATACATAATACTTACACGACAACGGAAGAGTCCATTATAAACATCCAGCAGACACAAAAGAGAGAGTCCAGCATCCAGCAGACAGTGTGGGACAAAGCCCTCATCCCAGGAGAGTGAGCAGACTCGCCTCTCAAGGTGACCTGCTACTTCGTCTGCAAAGGCACCATGCCAAACATAAGGAAAACAAAACTGTCATATCTTTTGTGGTCAAAGTTCCATTATAATCGACCTTACCAACAACAACAATCTTAAAATTGCTAATGCATGCTGATACGGATAAATAATTGTAAAATCTAGCATGGTTGACACTTGCAATGATCTCAGTCATAGCATGTGAAAAGCATGAAAATCATTCATCCAAATAAAAATTAATCAAATAATAAGAGAATGTCAACCCATGAACCGATGTAAAAATAGTAATGGCTTCTTCCCAAAAACTGCAAAGTATGTCCCTGATAATGAAATAAAACTTATTGGTTCGTATGAAGTACAAGGCTGCGGGGTAGCATTATTCACTGAGGGCATGGCTGTGCCACTGATGCAGTGCCCTCTGCTGGTTTAAGGCAGGAATTTGTAATTTGGCCATGGTGCCGGTAAAAGCTCGCCCAATCTTCATGAAGGACACAATGGGAACTTTAAGGTTCACCAACTAATGCCGGCAGAGGGGATGCTGTTTAATGTCCATCTGTGGGACAGCACACATATTGATGTATGCGAAACAGAGGGATGACAGTTTATATCTGGGCTGGGATTCAAACCCAAGCTGGACACCTTAGAAGCGAGTGTGCGTAGCTGTAGTACATCCCATTAACCTGAAATAAAACTACAGCATTGCTTTACCTTTTTTATTAAAAAAAATTTTTTCAAGGACTTACAGAAAAACCCCCCACCAGAGCAAAGTTGATGGCACGTCATCACAAATCCCCACCCAAAACAAAGTTGGCAGATGGCAAAAAGTCCCACCAGGAATGACCCAATATCAAATTTTGAGTTAAAATAAATCTTCTGTTTTGACCCCCGTAGTTTTTGAATTCAAGAAACTCTATTCAACAAATACATAGATACAACTTATTATCAATGGCCTGACATGATAGGTCAGAAGTGGAATACGAGCACTATACTCACCTTTAAGCAGAGTCATCTTCTTTCTATTCTTGGCCCAACGACAAGCTGTGATCCTGGTGCTTTGTATAGGCGCGGTCACACCTTGACAATTTAGCCAGCGTATGCCGACTTATGAAAAATTTGTCTAAAACGCTGGCACACGTCGAATACGTTATGGGTAAGTTTTGTACACGTTAAGAGCACGCTGAAAAACACTGCCATACGTCGTAGTACGCT
>NC_140962.1:114489502-114494502 GCF_056783735.1 Eptatretus burgeri
ACTGAAAATGTGTTTTCAGAATTTTTTACAAATGAATTAAAAATTAAAAGCTGAAATGACGAGTCAATCAGTATTCAACCCCTTTGCTACGACACACCAAATTGAGCTCAAGTGCATCCGATTTCCTTTGATCATCTTTGACATGTCTCCACAACTTGATTGGAGTCCACCTGTGGCAAATTCAATTGATTGGACATGATTTAGAAAGAAATACACCGATAGAAGGTCCCACAGTTGACGGTGCAAGTCAGAGCAGATCATTTAATATTACCTTTCACATAGGTACAAAAGCTTAAGCACTATAGAATTATTTAAAAAAAAAAATAAAAAAAATATATATCCAAAAATACCCAACTTTTTTTTTCATTCAAATAAGTTTTTTTGTTGTTGCCCAAAACACTTCCCGGCACTCACTGATGAACCTGTGAAAGTTTGACGAAGATCTGTTTGGCCATCTCTGAGAAAAATGGCAACAGACAGACAGACTGAAATGTTGATTGCAGATGCAAAGTTTCATTTAAAAAAGAAAAAAAATTGTAAAAATGTGCCCGTAATTGCATTTTTTTGGAGAAACCTCTCACAGTATAGATTGAGTTTTGGTGTATGTAGGTGGGGGGTATGCATGTATTGATGTATGATGGAAATAGTGCCCTCTGGTGGTGTGTGTGTGCTAAAATTTGTTGCAGCCCAGAAGAAAGTATCACTTTGTGGAAATATCACCACTTTATATTGCCCACTGAGGTTGGGCCGACATGGTATCAATCCCCCTCAATCAATAATCAAAAGGATAACATGACCCCCCTAAGCCGCTCCCAGAGGGAGCGGGTGCTTCTAAATAAAACAATGGCACCTA
Source organism: Eptatretus burgeri (assembly GCF_056783735.1). NCBI lineage: Eukaryota > Metazoa > Chordata > Myxini > Myxiniformes > Myxinidae > Eptatretus > Eptatretus burgeri. The sequence goes on from NC_140962.1 coordinate 114,490,356, forward strand.
GTACGTACCAAGAATGTGGCCATTCCAGAACCCTTCCGAAAACAAGATGTTTGAACACTAAATTATTTATGATGCCAAAGAAAAAAGAAAAGGCTCAGAAAAATCAACCAATTTTTTGCAATTCTTCATCACACTTGTGTGCACTCGGAACAATTTCACAATGGGCATCATCCTTTGATGATCATCCTTTGATGGTAGGATGCATATATGATATCACATATCATTGCATGGTAGGATGTAATTATGATATCATTACATATGATATCAGAAAGCCTAGGAGACTAGTTTGAAGATATTGTCTGCCCATGATAGGTTGTGACAGACAGTGAAACCAAAGGTCCATGCTCAGGAAATGAAATCACATGTCGTGGCTGTTTGTGGTACTTCAGCTTTCGGGACTGGATATCCCCTGATCACTTGGTCTTACACTTTACCAATACAGTATTGGGAAAACATCGGCTTCCAAATTAAGTATAGATGTAACGCTTAATTGTTTTAAAAGTTATCAGGGGATTCAAATGATGGTGCATGTCATTCTTTGTTGTAGACAAGATAAAATTCACTGCTTTTTGAGTGATTACAGGCCAATGTGCCCTTGGGGTCATCAATCATCTTGCTGTTATTGTCAGGTTATAAAGTGATTCGAAGATATCAAAAAACCCGTGATTTAACATTCAAAATACTCACCTGTTGTTTTGAAGACATATACCTGTAATTAATTGCACAGACAACAGCTTGAATGACTAATGTTTGATACCTATCATTTGATTACAGACCACTGCCTAGATTGGTGGTCGCTGGTCATGTTACACTGGTGTTCTATGAGTAAAGGGTCAACAAATGTATAAAATGGAAGGGACCGAGAACAACGGTTGTTATGAGTTTGTCACTCAATACAACCGGTCGTTAGCATAGGTTTGGCTTGGCATTAATACCATAATAGTGTACAGTGTGGGGTGTAAGTGGCAATGAGCACCAATACGCAAAAATGTAAGTACCGACCTCTACACAGCCATAAATCCTAACACAAAACTTTCTCACTCACCGATAGGAAGGTATCGTGGAGTTCCCGCATACAGCTTTCCCAGCGAGACAATCTTCTGGTGGAGAAGCTGCATGCGATCTGCTGCACTCATTCCTAAACTGCTTTGTAGCTCTAAGTGATGAAGATAATTAAAAACAACATAAAAAGGACAGAATTATGATCAAACAGAAATGAGGAACAGCACCAGAAAGTGGGAGATGGAAACTAATCTAGGTGTGCATAAGTGGAATGAGAAGAGGAAACAATAGTGATGGGGATCATTTTATTTGAGTCCATGCCAACATAGCCATCCTTGATAAAGATCCTTTGTAGGATCAGTTACTTTAACCCTGGTCTGACTGTCAGGAATAATAATGGCAGATCTGAGGAATATGGACTACAAAAATTCAAGAACTCTCTGCACATCTCATATTTACACAGACAATGGCTCAGAATAACATGAAAACTGCCATATTGGACAACATAAAAATGGAAAAACAGAATGGGAACAAAGCAATTTTGATGGACAAAATTAGTGCACAAGGTGTAGAAAGATGTATTGAATACAACTTGGCGTCCACTACTTCGAAGAGCAAGGTGTCGAATATCTCAGTCAAAATGGTATATATATACCTGAACCACCTAGTTTGACCACACACACCACAACCACAGATGCAGGTGTAGCTATGGTACTATTTACCAGGCTAGTGGTATGTGAGTAAATTGTCCACAGTGCAAGTTGTATTGTTCGAGTGATACTACATTTACAAAACAAATATGTAACGCCAAAGATATTTCGACTCAAAAGCCAAGTATTGAAAAAGAAAAATCAAGCCTGTTGAAGAGCTAAACGAGAGAGCAAAGAGGAATCACAAAATGAGAACAGGGTGGGTGGTAACAAAACGAACACAATAGGAAACGAGCTGAATACCATGAATGACCCCGACGTTGAATGAAAGCCGATTACCAAATGATGTTGATGCTTGGGCAGCTGATTACCAGACAATATAAAAAAAAAAAACAAGAATGAATACCATGAATGATCGGGTGTCAAATAAAAGTCGATTACTATATGATGATACTTGCACAGCCGATTACCAGACAATACAAGCTGAATACCATGAATGATCGCGAGGTCAAATAAAAGCTGATTACTAAGTGATGTTGAAAATACTTACATAGCCGATTACACCAAACATAACAATATGGCGACTATGCGCGACCCCAACCCCTTGTATGTCATGACGTCGATTTCTTTGATGAAATAAATGCAGATACAAATTCCTGTCAGCTTGACGACACAATGTAAGGTGACATTGCAGTTAAAGATGACAGAAACACAAATCTATCCAAATCTTAACGAAGACGTCCTTTGTGCGTGACTGTTTAAACGGTGAAGACGGACTTACCACAAACCTGGGCATAGCCTAACTCTATGATCGACAGGCGTTCTGAAGCGCTCGAGCTGTGATTGGTTACTGATCTCGTGGACGGTCTGATGACCAATCACAGCAATGACGTAAATGTGAGGAGGATGAGGAGGAGGAGGAGAAAACAATTTGAAAACCCCTCCTATTCACAGAGTCAAATGTCGGGGTAATTAACCAGATGAGGAACAGTATAAATGATCGTCGATAGACAAGTGAGACAACATAATGATGACTGTGGGCTGCCCTACTTACTGTAGGTTACTGAAGCTGGGGAGTACAGAGAAGGAGGAGAGGGAAAAAGGTGCAAAACTAAAAACAGCCAATTAAGACGAATGACACAGAGGCATTTGCTTCGTTTGAAGATTCCAATCATGTTGAATACCTTGGACTCCACTGCTTCAAGCAGAGAAAGATGGAATATCAGAGCAATGTGTAAAAGCAGGACGAATTTCTCCATTGTGTTGTATCTACATAGTTTGTAGGTTGCATGCTGATAGGTGCCAAGAAAAGATTCAGCATTGTACGAGATGCCGATGCTGCATTTGGCTTTTAAAGCCAGTTTTAAAACACGGTCTTACCAAGATAGCTTGCCATTATCAGACCAACAAGTTTGAGACAATATATATTAAGAAACCCACGAAGAAGATAAGCCTTTCCATGTGGTCTTTCTCGAGTGAAACAGTATGAAAAGTATAATGGCACTCAGTGGAGCGCATACCTCCGCCAGGCTGAACAGCTTGCATGTTGTATCCCACTGATAGACCGCATCTGCATCCGATCCTTACCTAAAATTGAATCGGCTTATTCTTGTATTCTTGTCTCCTACTCAACTAATCCACCAAGTTGTCACAATCCACCCACAACTTTTTGAAATATCATGTTACATATTGTATTTGGGCCCCACCTCCAATGGTGACGAATCACTTGAAAAAATAAAAAAAATATCGAATCTGGATCTTCACTAAAATTGAAACAATTCGTCCTTGTCACACGCCAAGCTGTCCACCAAATTTCGTCCGAATCCGTCCATAACTTTTTGAAATATCCTGTACACAGACAAACAAACAAACAGAGGTGAAAACAAAACTTCTGCCCACCTTCGGTGGCAGAGGTAATAAGACTCATATGTGTTGAAAGGCATATTCCAAATGACAAAACTGATTTCAATCTTTTCACGATCAGCTGAGAGAAACGCAGCTTTTCTGTTAGTCGGATGAACAATTTTAGCAGAGATGAATCAACAGCAAAACTGACCAGAATTAATTAAAATGAAGAAAAATAATGTAAATTAAAAAAAAAATCACAATCAAAGGGGAAAGGCAAAAATATGGGCGAAACTAAAAACAAATAAGAATATCAATGTCTGGATGGGGATCAATATTAGTGGCACATTAGAAGCCCGAACACCATCTAGTGACAAAAGGCACAACCTTCCAATTTAATGAAGGCCTTCAAGTGGTGTGAAAGTAGACTCAGACTTGAAACAACTTGTGGAATTACCCTTGTCGATAATCTCCTGCCAGAGTGACCTGATGAGAGCGGTGTCGCAGTATCCAGCACAGTGCAAGATAGCCAACTTGCTCTCTGAGAGGCCGAATGGTTCAGCAAAATCTCCATACAGCTGGGGAATGATGGTAGAACAACAAGGGATGTTTTAATGTCGTATTGCGATTCATTTATTATAGGTTGCGAG
>NC_140962.1:114509502-114584502 GCF_056783735.1 Eptatretus burgeri
TTGTCGATGGCACACTATCGCATATTCCCGTGCGCACTGCTTTGTCCCATTAACGCTTGGTGAAATTTTATCTTGCAAAATGGATTGACTATTCTTTTCTATTTGATGTGCTTTATGACCAAAGACTTACTATGTTTACTAAATCAGAAGTCATTGCAGGCATGTCAACATTTCATGAAACATTAATTTAACAGTGTCCAGCAAAAAAGAACTGTGCATCAATTTAATCATAGGAATGAACTGTGTATAATATTAATTATAATAATTATTCATAATCAATTAGATAAATACAGTAAAACCTGTGACTGTTTGCCACTCATGGGGGCCACATAAGTAAGTTCTTTATAAAATAATTTACCATGTACAATGGTAAATACACGAAAAAAATTACCCCCGTATGGGGGTGACGGTCATCTCCATAATACCACAAGTTCTCAATGTTCAGTTATGACCGAAGACTACTGCGCAGTTCTACTGCGCAGCTCGAACTGCACAGTTTGGTTAAAGATGACTCGGCATTTTGGCGTGCGCGCACAAAATTATATTTTGAAAATAAATGCTGACGTTTACATTTCGGGTTTTGAAACTTTTGCACCTTCGGTGGAAAATGTATAAATATACAAGGTCAGCTGCTATGCAATGACACCATTCACTAACTTTTACCATGCCCAGTAGAGAATATATAGCCTCCTGAAAGTAGAGCAGTTTTTGCAAACTCTGAAGTCACTTGACGCGAAAACGAAAGCGAAATTCGAAAATCCGTCCCGACCAAATTTAGATATTGTCCCATACATTCATTTGCCACAATCAAATTCAAGATCGCTTGAGAAATGTAGGAGATAGATTTTGAAAATCGTCATTTTCGCATTTTTTGCCAACTTTAAAGTCACGTAACACGAAAACGAAAGCGAATATCGAAAATCCGGCCTGACCAAATTTAGATATTGTCCCATAGATTCATATGCTACAATCAAATTCAAGATCACTTGAGAAATGGCGGAGGAGATAGAATTTGAAAATCGTCATTTTCGCAACTTCAAAGGCCTCGTGACTTTGACCTTGACCTTCGGTGACCTTGAAAGTCACCATCGTGTACGTCTCATCGACCTCTATCAGGATCACTAATGACCAGATCTCCCGCTTCAACTTCTTTGTGAACGGACGGACGGACGGATCGAAGGACATCGACACCCATATTATTAGATCATGCTCGAAGAGATGACCTAAAAATCAGCCCCCATGACCCCACCCCCTCTGGCCCGGCCCCTAAGGGTCATATCAAAAATCCGACAGTGTTGTGCACTTCCCCATACATATATCTACTATGTCCCAAAGTTTCAAGTTCCTATCTCAAACGGTGTAGGAGTTACAGGGTAAGACAGACGGACGTACGGACAGTGGAGACAATCACAATATTCCCGCTTTTCTTCGAAAGCGCGGGAATAAAAAGGGGGGGGGGGAACCAATTATCAGATATATTTAAATAAAAATAGACCTCTTCCAGAAGCGGTTGAAGTTGGCGGTACCTCTTTTTCTTCTTCCTCTTCCTACAATGAATGTCGGCATTTTTATAATTGGTACGCATCTTAGTCAGAGGCAAGCTCAATAACCCGGCAACATCAATGGCACGTTCACCAGCATCTATTTGACGAATAACATCGAACTTCACTTCTAGCATAACACTTTTACAATGCCTCTTAGCCAATCTGCAGTACAGTAGGTTTATTTACTTAGTTATGTGTCACACAAAGTATAGTAGTTATCTTGAAGATTTTGCGATCTCCAGATCTGGTACTTCGGCGATGTATCATCAGTCTTATGAGTTCTGAAAATGCTCAAGAATAAAGGATATATCTCTAAAGCAACGCAAGTGTAAGTTGAGGCAACGGAAATCGGGAAGTGGTACTAATAATGTGACGACGTAAAAAGGAGAGACATAAATAGGGGTATTACTGTACTTATGGACAAGTTCCTTAAGAAATATAAAACAAATTAAGTGTGTGGACTCATCTACTATCAGAAGACCTATTAAAAGTGGTCTCCATGGGCAAGTTGCTTTCAAACAACCCTTTTTGCATAAAGGTAACAAAGCTAAGAGAATAAAATAGCCCAAGACATCAGAGTTGGGATGCCGATTAGTGGGGAAAGGTATACAGGCAGTCCTCGGGTTACATAAGGTCGACTTACGTAAACTCGACCTTATGTAAGTGCACATTAAAAAAGAAAAAAAAAGAGATTTGTCAATTGTTTACATCTAAGTACGGCCCAGTTTGGCACTACTTATTGTTGCCTGTGCAGGGGGTCAGGAAGAACCCCATGCACTTGCTGACTCTGGCTCTGGCTCTCCACATCCTGACTGAAACCGGGAACCTCTGCACTCACTCCCCTCTTTCTCCTCACACAGCCACAGCCACAGCCACGGCCACAGCCACGGCCACGGCCACGGCACCGGTGTTTCCCTGTGAAGCAGCGATGTCTCTCGCATGTATTTAATGCGTCTCTAGCGATAGAGCTATCAGACGTGGGAACGTGAAATTGAAGGTGTGCAAGGGCAGAAGGCAAATAAATAAGGAAGAGAGAGAAAGGACAGAGACAGAAGTTGCAGAAAATAATGAATGATGAAGACGAATGGTGTGACGAAAATTTCCGGAGAACACACATCAATTTCCAGAGAGTAAGCCCGTCCTTCAGCCTCCCTCCTCTGCTTTCCGGCGTTCCTTTTTTCCCTACCATGTTACTATACATGTGAATGTTCAATTAATTATGCAATCTTTTTGATTTTTTTCAAATTTTACTCAATGAAACTCGACTTGCACAAAAATCAACTAAAGTAGAGGTCCCAGGAACGGAACCCTGATACAAGTCGAGCACTGTCTGTACTGTACTTTGGAGTGACGAGTCAAAGTTTGAAATTTTTAGAACAAAAGAGAAGGCTCTTTGCTACCATTATTCACCATGCATATTAGAAGAATGGTTGGTGAGAAGTATAAGGTTATGTGTCTATAGCCTACTGTGAAGTATGAATGATACAAGCTGCAGGAGGCTAAGGAAGGAGGCTAACTGGCAACAACTTTGTTTTCCAGCATGACAACGGCCACAAACACACTGTAAATGTCACTAAAACATATTTACAAAGAAAAGCAGAATCAGGAACTCGACAACTATTAGAATGGCCCACTCAAATCATAGAAGTTGCCTGGGATTATTTGGACAGGAAGAAAAAGAAAAACAACCAAAATCAAAAGATGAATTATGGGAAACATCACAGATTGCATAAAACAACCTCTTAATGGATATTCTTTATAAACTGCAGGAAAGCGTTCCAAAATGGATATCTGCTGTTTTGCAAGAAAATAGTGAGCCTGTTACTCATAATGCATAGATTGCTCACCATCATAGCCATGCATTACGGAACAAATAGGTTGCTAATCCTCGGTTGTATTATGACTGGTGGTAAAATTGTAATCCATAATCTGTTGCTTTACTGAATGAAAAGCATCTCATGAACAAAATGAAGAAAGACAAACCTTTGTGACATTCAAGAGGTTATCATTGAGCTGCGCCAAAGCCTCAGGCACACCAGGAATCTGTGAGCAGGTCCCACTCAGTGTTTGCTGGATCTGCAGCTGGACCCGTGCTACCTGTAGACATATGAAAGTTGTTGCATCTCAGTAAAAATTCCACATCTCGATGAACACTCAAAGTGATCTGATAATTTCTCATCACAATTAAAAAACAAAAATCAATGGAGCATTTTTTTGGAAAGTGAACCTTTTCTTTGTTACCTGTTTTATATTGCTGGCATTATAAGTTGATTGTTCCTCGATGATTAACAAATGCCCCACCACAACCCCTAAAAAAAAACCTCTTCAAAAATACGATTTTTAAAAAAACACCAAAAACATTAATAGAGAGTAATGCAGAAATATTTCAATTCTTAACAGGAAATCTATTTGCAAATAAATCATCTTAATGTGCCTTTTTGACATTAAAGCATTCTACAACTGTACTTGGCTACAGGATTCATATATTCTATCAAAGTAAACAACTCAAAGTTTGGGTGGGTGTCACAGCTAAGCAAATGATTCTACATCATTTCAGAAATAAAAACAGTGCAATTTCATCAAGACAAAAGAAAAGGAACATTAGAAGAAAATGCAAGCAAACTGATACGAAAGAGAAAGAAGAACCAGCCTGACTCGTGAAGGCTAGTGTCGATGTGCGTTGGCAGGCCTGTCGAACAATGGATGGCATCAACAGGACATTGAAGTATGCTAATGGCTGTGGGAAAGAAGAAATTGACGCTTTGCGCATTAACCCTTCATCAGAGCAAAAGAGCTCCGACAAAGGGTTAATTGCCAAATAGTCAGCATCTCGTTTCTCATGGTGATTTGAACACTTTCATCAAAATTCTGTTGATTCTATCCATTGATATGAAAAAAGGACCACTTCCACAATTCACAAAGTTTTGTTTTATCTCTTCATCTCAATCTTACAATAGAAAGATCGAAGATAAAAATTACCCCCGGTTGGGGATGACGGTCATCTCTGAAGCTCTGTAGATGTGGATCTCTGATCGGCTTAGAATGGCTTCGATGTCATCTTGTCTTTTGGTTCAACGTACAGACGAAAGCCGGTAGTAAAAAGGACAGAAAACCTCAGAAATCAAACTACATTTCTGAGTTATCCAGAGATAGATTTTGAAAATGGTTGATTTGGAACATTTATGATCAATGTGTCTTCAAAAGGATAGAAACCGGACCTCAGAAATCAAACTGCATTTCTGAGTCATAAATGGCGGATTATATTTTGACAATGAATGATTTCACAAGTTTACAGCATTGGTGACCTTGACATTGACCTTCAATCAGGTCTAACGTCATACCGTCGTGCATCACTCATCGACCCCTACCTACATACCAAGTTTTATCAAGATCGGGCGAAATTTTCTTGACCGTATGACATCGACGATTTTTCCAACTTTGAAGACACGTGACTCGATAACCAGGACGAATTTTAAAAAAAACGGCCTGATCAAATTTAGATATTGTTCCATATTGTCAGAATCCGAAGAAATTTCGAAGATCGGATCACAAACGGCAGAGGACATAAATTCTGAAAATGGATAATTTCACAAATTTGGAGTGGCCTTGACCTTGACCTTCAATCGTGTCAAAAGTCATACCATCGTGCATCACTCATCGACCCCTACCTATATACCAAGTTTCATCAAGATCGGGCGAATTTTTTTTGACCGTATCACATCGACGATTTTTCCAACTTTGAAGACACGTGACTCGATAACCAGGACGAATTTCAAAAAACCGGCCTGACCAAATTTAGATATTGTTCCATATTATCAGAATCCAAAGGAATTTCGAACATCGGATCATAAACGGCGGAGGAGATAGATTTTGAAAATGGACGATTTCGCAACTTTGGAGTGACCTTGACGTTGACCTTGACCTTCAATCGGGTCAAAGGTCATACCGTCGTGCATCCCTCATCGACATCCACCCACATACCAAATATCAAGAAAATCGGAAGAAAAAAATGGGGACGTACGTATGGACGGACATCGAGACTTGTTTTATTAGGTAATCTCGTTAGAGATGACCTAAAAAGGAAAGAGAAGATTCCAAAATCACATCTTAAGGCCCAGTCACACCTTGACGTTTTAGCCAGCAATGGCAACGTATTAAAATGTATGTAAAACGCTGGCTTACGTTGAACTTTTGATGTTTTTTTTAAAAGATTCGGTCGTATTCATAACGACTTGGTCTTATGCATTACGTATTAGTAATGGACACAGAATGTTTCATTGTGTTATAGATAACTTATACCAACGAATGCTGAACCTGTTGTCGGCCTTCACAACCTATGCCCAACGATAGTCTTACTTGGGCATAGCGTACTGCACGCATCGCCGACGATGACGTGGCATAGGTTATGAAAAGGCTGCCGCACATCGATTCAAATCATAACCACCGCAGAAATGGAAGTGTCAACATCGCAGACACACCTTGGCGATCTTGCCAGCGTATGCCGACCTCTGAAAAATGCGTCTAAAACGCTGGCGCACGTCGAATACGTTATGGGTAAGTTTGGTATGCGTGAATAGAACTCTAAAATACGCTATCATACGTGGTAGTAAGTGGAGTACGTCTTGTAATTTTGAACATGTTGAAAATTTTACGACGTACCTGCCGTATGATACACGCTCCGCATGCGATGGGAATAAGTTGTACGCACAATATGCGATCGTTGACACACATCGACACAAGTTACTTATAAGGTGCTCATAAGTCGAAACACGTCAAGGTAATGGTTAGCGTCAGTGTTCCAGACTCCCGGTTTTTTTTTTTCTTCGGTATGACGGTGTTCAGTGTACAGTGCGGTTATGATTTAAATCGTTGAGCGGCAGCCTATTAATTATATTATATTATAACCGCACTAGAAATGGAAGTGTCAAAATCACCATCATACCGAAGGAAGGAAGAAAAAAAACAAAACAAAAAAAAAACGGAGTCTGGAACACTGACGCTAACCATTCCCTTGATGTGTTTCGACTTATGAGCACCTTACAAGTAACGTGTGTCGATGTGTGTCACCGATCGCGTAACGTGAGTACAACACGTAACTCATAGGTTATAAATAAGTTTCGGGTACGCTAAACATTACATCGACGTGCCTACAACTAATGGCCAGCGTTATGAGGAAAGTGTGAGTCATACGCTGGCATAAGTCTTAAAATTTCAAGCATGGAAAATTTGAGGACAACCGAAAAGTACAACGTTTAAAGCCAGCGTACAACGACGTATGGCAGTGTTTTTCAGCGTGCTCTCAATGTTATCAAAACTTACCCATAACGTATTCGACGTGTACCAGCGTTTTAGACAAATTTTCCAAAAATCGGCATAAGCTGGCTAAAACGTCAAGGTGTGACTGGGCTTTAATAGTCAAATACACTGTAAATCATGGCAATAAAGAAGTCTACAGTTCCACTGCAACCTCTTCTTTACCCAAAATTAGTTGATCTATTATTAAGCCTCCCCCTATAGGATAAGAGAAAGCTAATAGCTGTTGCAGGGTTTGTTTCCACAAATAGTACCCCAATTTTTTTAATGGTATCACAGTTTCTTAGACCCTGAGGAATAATAAACCACCATTTATGGGGGAAAATATATTTATTGTACATTTTTTTTTCTTCCTGCACTCCCTATACTCCCAATTTCCAAGCTGTATCTCGGAGCCGCCTGGGACTTTCGGAATGAAATTTTGCATCAATGTTTAAAGAAAGCATGTGGAGTTGATGTAATTTTTTTTACCTTGACCTAATTAAGGTCATGACCCAATTATAGATTAACATTTTCCACCATAACTCAACTCAGGTTTGTCCAATCGGAACGAAATTGCCCTTTCTAGATCGCCTCAGCCTTAGAGCTCGGCACATTTTCACTAAATTTACATCATACCCCTTTGAGTTAAAGGTCAAGGTCAAATGACAGTCTGAAAAAAGAAAAACGTGTTTTTTGTCATCGCTGAATTTTGCTAATGCGGAATCTCAAAGACCGGTGGCCGAAGTTTAAAAGGTCACCTTTCATCCTCTCTCCCTTCCAAGATGTTCATTGCAATATAAATATTGTACCTGCAACGAGTTGTGCACCTGATTTTTCCGGATTGTGATCCAATTAACAAAAAACACCTTTTTGATTATAACATGAATAATTTATGCCTGGTGTTGGCTTAATGGTTGGGGTGGTGGGCTTAGGATCCTAAGATTCTGAGTTCAAATCCCCCTCGGCAGTCGAATTAATACCAAGTGGGGTTGACTCTGCCTGTCATCCCTCCGAGGTCAGCAAAATGAGTGCCAGCATGCTGGTATACTGTGTCTGAGTGGCATCCAGGATTGTGCCCAATAGCCAAGGAGACTGCTTCGGCAGCACCAACGCTCTGCAGAGTATGGTCCCAGTGGATGGATGGATTAAGAATTTACCTCTGATTTTCATGATGTTTATTTCGTTTTATGGATAGGTTGTGGATGGGAACACTTTTTAAATTTACACTCTATCCCCAAATGCTGAAGGTCAATGTCATATGGCGGTCGGAAAAAAAAAAATGCCATCATTGGATCTGGGGCCAAGGGTAAGTCGTGGGTAATCGCCAAGGATAAGCCGGCAGAGGCTTACCCTTGGCCATTGCTTTGTGATCGCAGATATCTAGTTTTTGGTGAGATTTCACGTGCACAGGAATAAATAAGCATAGCTTGGTCCAAAATAATTAATATAATGGGGCCATACAGGTCAAAATATTTTTTTAAAGCTTTGCAGACTAGGTAGAAAGAAAAAAGTAAAAAATGGACAAAACAACAACAACAACAACAACAACAACGAGGAGGAAATCAGAATCTGGATGATAAACGCAAAAGAAGCATTTTTAGGAGAATAAGGCTGGGAAACGATGGCTCCAGGACATCTGAGGAGTTCCTCGTCAAGTGATACGAAAGTGGTCTTACCAGGTAATGATCAAAACTACCTGGCCGTAGCTGGAAACCATCTGATCATTCTAAATATTGGATGCAACATCTGAGCAACATGAAAACAGAATTTGATGCCAATGTGTTAATGGATTTTCCTCTACCCACATTAGATGTCAACTCACTGTTACTTTTGATTTAAATTAGTGGTCACATAAAAAAAAATAGTATGTGCACTCGGTAGTGCACATACCTCCACCAGGCTGAACAGTTTGCATTCTGTAGCCCAGTGATATGCCGGATCAGTGTCCATGCCCTAACCAAAATCGAATCAGCTTGTTCTTGTTACTTATCCAACTCATTCACCAAGTTCCATCCAAATCCTTCCACGATGTTTTAAGATATTGTGCCATATATTGTTTTTGGCCCTCTCAATGGTGAAAATCACTTTAAAATTCGAGTATCCGGATCCGGATCTTCACCAAAATCGAATCAATTTGTGTTTGTCATACACCCAGAATGGCCACCAAGTTTCGTACAAATCCATCAATACCTTTTTGAGATGTTGTGATCACAGACAAACAAACAGATAGACAGGATGTGAATACATAACCTCCGTCCACCTTCAGTGGCGGGGATAATTAATTGTCACATTTCATCTTCTCTCCCTGGGTTTTGTTTTTGGACGCTATATTTAATTGAGGCTCGTATAAGAGCTAAGACACAACATATCAGGTAAGTCCAAGAGAAGGTCCCCTCAGATGGTAGAATATCATATTCATGCCACAGCTCTAATTTCAATGAGATTTTCATGTCTGAATGTGAAATTTTATTAATCTTTGAAAGAAAATGGCAAAGTCATAGGTTTAAGGTGTGAAATCACTAAACTAATTCACATATATGCAAATTATGTGTTAAGTATGGGACAATTTGAAATAATGAGGTAGTAAAGTAAACCAAATTTACAACAATTTTTTAAAACTTTTTTTGTATACATAGTCAAGGCTCATTTGAGAGCTAAAATGGATGGACATGAATATTCCACCATGCCCTTTTAATAAACAAGAATAAAATTGTTCACTTCATTAATTATGCAAATTAGGCCTGTTCTTCATAAGCGATGTCCCATACATAACAATTTTACATGGATTTTTTGGGATTACACTGTAAGCTCAGAAATTTTTTATGCCATTTTCACAAGTTCTAATCCATCATGTATTGGTCATATATCCTGTATTTCTAGCTTAAAATAAAAGTAGATAATTAGTTCACAAGTAATTTTTAATGTTACGTATGGGACAATATCGTTACGGATGGACCATTGCTTGCAAAGTCTGTGGGAAAAACCACTACTTTGGCCAGTCAACATTTTGGCCATTCATGTATTCTCATGAGACCTGTCCTGCACACATGGCCCAGTTTAAGGCAGACTAAACAATATGGGATCATTCCATTTGTATTGTAAGGAGAGGTGTAACCTCCTTTTGAAGAAGATATGAGTTTTTGTATATCATTATTTCAGGCACCTCTAAGTTTCTGTTTTTTCTTTGAGACATACTGGAATATCTATTTCCCTTTCACAAAAAATTTACTTTCTTCTATTCCCTTGTGTATTCTAAAATTAATATTCTAGTAGAAAGTGGAAGTTGTCCATATTATAACAACATTGCCAGATTTTATATTTTCATTCTAGTTGATAAATGTTTAGATCTACATATAATTGCTTCTATTGAATGTACAAAAGCCCTGAGGTCCTGAGACAAAAACAAAACTAAAATCTATATGAGCATAAAAAAAAAAAAAATCAACAAATTACTCTATGCAAATTATTTTGTTTATTTTCATTCCTTGTGCATACACGAAAACAGATCTGTCCTTTGTGTACTGTCTGGGTTTAATCATTTTATATATTACATTGTTGTGCATGTCTGCAATAAAGTTGAGCATTTCATTTTTTTCAGAAGTACTTGCAAACCATAGTTAATAAGATTCTAATTTAAAACCATTTTGCATTTTTAACACTTAATAATCAGACGATCACTTTGTTTCATATCCTACTACATGAATTGCTGAGTTTCTAATAGTTAAATGTTGGATCTTTGTGTAAAAATATGCTCAAGCCTGTTGATTGTGTTCTGAAATGGAATTTACACCAACAATGTATATATCGCATGTAAAGCGTACGTACAATTTTGTCCCACACGTAACACAATCTTCGTGAACACTAATTAATCTCTTGATAACTGTATTTTTTCTGTAAGAGAATTTGTGACGAGTTATGCAAGTGTTTCAATTTTCTCCACACTGAAAATTCTGGTGAATGATAAAATACTTTCAGAGGACTGTGAACTTGAACATATTTCTTTGAAAAATCATGTTTCTTGTGGTCTCGTACGTAACGAACCAGGTTTTATTTAAATACCTAATCATCCCAAGAACTAATGATATAAATTATTGTGGGTATTCTCCTTACAGATGCCCAACATTATAATAAAAAAACACTGAAATCAATGACTATCTCAATTGCTTTTCAGAGGGTTAAACTTTCTGAATGTCCCATACATAACATGCACAAATTCTTGGACTTGCCCTATAACAAAGGGAGCAGGAGACAAGAAGGGGCGAGAGAGGGAAACACAACAATAATGGAGAACAGGGACATTGGGAGATCTGTGGGAGAGGGATGGGAGAGGGGAAGGGGTGCACGGGATAAACAAGATGGACACAACAAGGACTTTCATGAAGGAAAACAGGGAATTTGAAGGAGGTGGGTTTGGGAGTGGATTAACCACGGTAGAAAAGATCATGGTTTTGGATGGGGGAAGAAATATGGTGGAGAACAGCTGTTTTAAAGACCTGGAGGGAAGAGTGGGATTGAAAAGTGTGTGGGAGTTTGTTCCAGAGATGGGGAAAAAAAAATGAGGAATGAAAGAGTAAAGGTGAGCAGTGATTCTTGATTTTGACAGTTTCACCAGAAGGGGGTTGCTGGCAGACCTTGAGTACACTGCAGAAATATTAGGACAAAGCAGGGGGTGCAAGGCCAGAGAGGAGTTGGGAGAAGACAGAAAGACCACCAGCCTGCCTGTGGTGAGAGAGTGAGAGACCCAAAGACTCAGCTTCATCATGGGAAATACCAATTATCATAAAAGGTGTGAGGTGTGAGGCAGGAGAACCAGCCCAGAGGGGAGAGCAGTTCTCCATTAAGCTGTGAATGAAAGCTTTGTATATGGTTAAGTGCTCAGGTGTGCCAAAGAAAGACTTTGCATGACGTAGGATGCCCAGTCAGCAACTGGCTTTGGAGGCCAACTTGGAAATGTGGCTTTACGAGGAAATATCACGGCAGACAGTGAGACCCAAAAGCTTGAGTGACAGAACTTTTTCAAGAGGATTGTTGAGAAAGTAGATGAGGGGTTTTTCCAGATGGTCCTTTCAGAGAGACAGAGTGAGAGTGAGAGATTTGTCAGGATTTTAAAAGACATGTTCCCCAAGGCTGGAGTACCCCAAGGCAGTGTTCTGGGCTCCAACCTATTCCCAATCTTCATCAACGATCTTTCTTACTCTCTGGAAATTCCTTTTTATGTCTTTGCTGATGACTCCAACCTCGGCCGTGAATCCCTCATCCTTCAGATAAGTGAAATTAGATTTCATCAGGACTTGTTACCAGGCTTGAAAGTCTATGAGCAATTTCAGAATGGTGCCAAGGAAGCAACTTTCAACAAAACAGCATGTGAAGATCCAAAATATGACAGAAGAAGAGCAGAAAATCTGAAGATCTCCAATAATGGTGTGTGGTATACATTGCAATGGCTGAAAGAAACTGGCTGGGTACAAGACAAGAAAAGGCCAGGAAGATCAAGAAGAACCTCCACAAGGCAAGACGAGCACTGGAAGTTGCTCAGCTTACACAATAGAACAGTGGTTCCCAAAGTTTTTTGTCCATGACCAAAAATTTGAAATCACATTTGCCTCGCAACCCAAATGATACTGGTACCTAGTGTACCTGTGATAAAAAATTGTCAGAGAAAATGCTTTTGACATGAAACCCCCCCTCAAAAACTGAGATTTTGAGGGGGGGAGGGTTCAAGTTTGGGTCACGACCCTGGGTTTGCAGCAGGTCACCATTGCAGAGTTGCAGTAGATAAACCACTACTGAGACCACATAATAAGGTGAAAAGAATGACATTTTCAAGGCAACACCAACATTAAGCGACTGAACAATGGAATCGGGTAATCCGGTCTGATGAATCAAAGTTTTAGCTTTTTGGTTCTCAGAGATGCCAGTTTGTCCGAAGAAGACATGGAAAACGTTTGAAAGTAAGGTTTGTTTCCACAAATATGCTTGCAGCCTACTGTTAAACACAGTGCAGGCTCTAATTGTCTAGGGTTGGAGCTCAGATGTTAGTGTGGGTAAACTAAATGGGAAGCTAAAAATAGAGAAGGAGAAGCAGATACTGCAGCACCAGACATTTCAAGGTGGAAATCGTGTAATCAGAAGAAGATTAATCTTCAAACAAGATGATGATCCTAAACACACTTCCAGTAAAGTAAAACAGTATTTGGAAAACAGGGTTACAGCTAGTGTACTCCAAGTGTTAGAATGTGGCCACTCCAGAGTCTAGGCATGAGTCCCAATTGAGGCCACATGGGATTACAGGAAGCATGGGTGAAAGAGTGATGACACTCAAGAAAGCAAAGAGCGGAGACACAAAGCATTCACTGATACTATAAAATGACACTTCTTGTAATTTACGTTTAAGCAGCTTGTTCATGCACATTTATCAAAGCTGTTAATTTACAATAATAAACCCTCTGACTGTTATCACCTATAATTTGACAAACTTACCTGAAAGTATGAACATCATTGGAATAACACAACACTTTGGGGAAGAGGGAGGGGAAAGAGAGAGTCTGGTAGAGAGAGAGAGCAAGAGAGCAGAGAGCGGTTGTGAGGGAGAGAGGTTGGGGGAGAGAGAGAGGGAGAGAGGGAGAATGATGTGAAAGACCTATTCCCCAAGAGAAGCAATTATTGTGAACCGATGGTGGGGGGAAAACAAACACAATGTTTTTTGTTGTTGATAAGTAACAGGTTTCGTTCACTGCTGTACATCTGGGCTCTTCAGCCAACATGTCAACAAAGACATGTCCTCACCTCCATTTTCTCCTCCAACTCATGCAGAAACTCCCCACCAGGAGCAAGTGAAGGAACACTTGGGGAGCTCTTAGCACTGAGGATGGCACGGGCAAGATATTCAACACGCTGCTGCAGAGAGAGTTCAGTACTGGGGGTCGGTATAGAAAGATGAAAATGATAGGTTAAGCTTGATTTGCACTGGAGTGAAAGGTCACTTCAAAGAAAAAATAATTCAGCTTTATCTGTGAGAGGGCAAAAAGAGAGGAGACAAAAAAGTTAACTATTAGAGAGTACATAGAACACCTTACCCAGTGCATTCATGAGAAAAAGTACATGGGAAGGGTCTTTCAAAGTCTTGATTTGCATTTTGCACTAAACAAACAGCACTGGGTGCCAGATTACTTGCTGAATCTGACAGTTGCTCTGCTCTGAGGGCATGGGACGGCATAAATATTTTTCCAAGTCCTGCTAAATGTGTTTTTGAAATTCCCAAGAAGACGATTTGTGTTATGCAGTGTTCAAATGTATAATTCAAGGGAAATAAAATAAAGGTATTGAAGGCTGTAGAAAACAGACATAATTTGACATCACGACAACAACCAATATGCCTCTGCCTACATCAAGTTTTTGCTTACTCTAACTTTGACCAAAAACCTCAAGATCATTTGACCTCAATGTCTAATCTGTACATATGGATCATGGTACATGTACATAGTTTAGTTCAAATCCCTACATCCTCAAATAACATTACCTGACATGACCTCTGACCTTAAAATCTAATCGGTTAATCTTTACATCATAATATATATTTGTATCAAGTTTGGTCAAAATCCCATCATTGGTTCAGAAGTTATCATGGCAAAAGGATTTTACCAAACATAACCTCTGACCTTTGACCTCTTGACTCAAAAATATATTCAGTTCATCTTTAAATCGTTATACATACTTGCACCAAGTTTGATTGAAATCCCTTCAGCTGTTTTCAGGTATCACATTTTTACTGGATATGACCTCTGATCTCTTGATGCCAAAATCTAATCAGTTCATCTTTGCATCACAATATATATGGCTGTGGCCAAAAATATTGGCACTCTTGCACTTTTTTCAAATAACTCTTCGATCTGGACTAATTGCTGGCTACTTCAGAACAGTCCAGCGTTTTGTCTTGAACCATTCCTGGATGCTTTTTGAAGTGTGTTTGGGGTCATTGTCCTGCTGCAAGACCCATGACCTTCAACGAAGACCCAGCTTTCTGACACTGGGTTGAACATTGCGCTCCAAAATGTTTTGGTAATCTGATTTCATGATGCCATGCACACATTCAAGGCACCCAGTGCCAGAGGCAGCACAGCAACACCACGTCAATGAACCTCTACCATGTTTGACTGTAGGGAAGGTGTTCTTTTCTTTGAAGGCTTCATTTTGTTTTCTGTAAACATAGAGATTACGTGCTTCACCAAAAAGGTCGAATTTAGTCTCATCTGTCCACAGAACATTTTCCCAGAATTTTGGCTTGTTCAGGTGTGTGCTGGAAAACTCCAGTCAGGCTTACTTACGTCTCTCTCTCAGCAGTCGGGTCCTCCTGGGTCTCCTACCATAGAACCTCCTTTCATTAAGTTGGCAACGGATTGTGCGAGTTGAAGCTGTCGTACATTGTGTCTGAAGGTCAGCTTCAATCTGTTTGACAGTTGAATGAGGTGCTTTCTCCACCATTCAAACAATCCTTCGCTGCAATCTTCAATCAAGTTTTCTCTTACGGCCACGTCCAGGGAGGTTGGCTACAGTGCCATGGACTTTAAACTTCCTGATAACATTGCGTTTGTAGCCTTGAGAATGTCCATGCTTGGTTACAATCTTGTGTCTGACTTCCACAGACAATTCTCTGGTTTTTATTTCTTAATAAGTCTCGTTAATTTAAGGACGTCTCGTTGATTTTAAAAAACGGAAAAAAATTATGAATAAAACAAACGCACAAGTAAAATTCTTTCAAATTCGCATTCACACAAACTAGCGATCATGATAAAAATAGCAGACAATGCAACAAGAAGGAAAGCCACCTGCACATGTCAGCAAGTCGAGCGAGAACACATGCTGCATCTCCAAAGTTGTTGCTTTTCTCATGGAACCTCCAAAGAAGGTCAATGTAGGGCAGTGGGTCTCTCGCCTTCCGGCTCATGCGTTCCAGGAATGGCTCGAGGAAAGGTGATGACAGCTATGTTGGAGTTCCAGAAGAGTGAGGCACAAAATAAAGAAGGAACCAAGAATAATACTCTACCAAAAAGGTGCAAAAAGGTGCTTGTGTGTTTGCAAACAAATAGATGAAGATAATTGTTCCTCAAATTCTTTTTGCACATTACCCGGAGAAGTGTGTCTGTATGACCAGATGAAATGATCCATTCATACAAAGAAATGTGGAAGAGTTCATCCTCTGTCTGCTGGCAGAGTATCAGCAACTGTTCAAACTAAAAGAAGACACAGAAATAGGCAGAGTGGCAAAGAGACAAGAAGTCACTTCCTAGACATAGCCACAGGTATCTAAAAATAAATAAAGGTATAAACTAATTAGGGGATCAAAACAAGAATGGAAAATAAAAGTTGGGGATTAAAAAATATTTATTATCCCTCTAAGATAACCATTCACATGAGAAATGAACCACTGGACAGAACTAGTAGCTCTAAACTGGTGGATGGACTCGGAGGATGCATAGGCAGGTTTTAGGTGGTAAAAAAAACAACTAATTAATAGTCCTGGGGGTTGAGGGTGGGAGGGAAGACCCAAATTCTCTCTGTGTAAATGTGTATTGTATAGCGCCACCTCATGGAAACTGGTATTACAAGTCATAATAAAATACTTTTTGCACATCATAAAAGTAGGGGAATTAACATACCATAAGGAAGGGCTCTTTGTTCATCAATTAAAAGAATGACCAAGCTGAAATCAAAAATAAAATGAATCTGGAGATTGCTTCAAATGTGGGATATCTGAACTTGTAGCACTGTGCATCATCAAAAAAAGTGATTGCAAACAATTTGGCGTTATGGATAGGGTTTGTCGATGGAAATCTACGTGAATCTCAGAAATAACTCGTACATTCACAAAATGAGAAAAATAACAAACGTGAACATTTTTAGGCCTATCCAAGGCAGTATCTTAGAATTAATCCTCACTCCTGAAGATGACGATGACTATGACTTTGTTGTCCCAGCTTATGCCTTCTTTAGATGAAACTCTCTGGAAAAATCATCTGTTGAATTTTTCAGAGAATTTATCATTCATGCCAAAGGAGTTCCTCATCCTTCTTCGTCAAGGTGTAACCGTATCTCTATACAGTATTCTGAAGTGGTGAGAATAAGAATCTGGTGAATCCCAAGGAATATGACATCAACTGGTGAAGCCATACACCAATACATTGTCATAATCCTCCACTCTTTAGAACTTCTCAACTTAACGATATGCCGAGATCAATCTTGGGCGAACCTCATCTCCAGGTTGGCCTCGAGGGCTGGGCAGCACCTTGTTATACTCCATAGAGAGAAGCCTTTCAGAACTGCTCTCAGATCTTTATGATGTACAACGCCTTCAGTGACAGAGTACGACTCTCCTCTGTGGGCTGCTGCTGCATCATTTCATATTATGCTATGGTGTCCTGTGCAAGGTTTACGTCTCCTCTCCTACTGCAGAGGTAGGTTAGTGGCCTCCCCATCCTTCCCTCTCAGTGCTTTGTCCATCTCCTGCTTCTTTTGCTCACAGGAGTTCTTTCAGAAACCCATAACATTGTCACCATTCCAAAATCTCGGTTTACTGTTCACCTTCTGCACCACCTCCCCCACCACAACCCCCCACCCTGCGATTTCTCTTGAATGATTCATCTGAGACTGCAAAGTAAATCTTCCCTCAAATCCATCAAGACCATTTTATGAATTGTAAAATTTGAAATTACATAGTTTTACCAACCAGTTTTATAGCAACATTACATAACTCAATTGAACATATATGGCATATAAAACATTTACATTTTGAGAAACAACATCCAAAGAAAGAAGAAATGTTTTCAGGGCCTATCCCTGGTCACAAAACATGGTTGCACCAACCTATTTCTTTACCCATTCCTCTAACTCATGAAAAACAGTTCTCACTAATATACTCCAATGACACTGGTAAATAACACTCCAAGTGTGACATAAATAACATGGATTAACAGTTGGCATACATGTTTAGCTGCTTCTTCATTGGTCAACAGATTGGGATCTGAAGAAGCTGCAGGAGGGCCAGGCTGTTTTGGAACTCCTGGAGACTGTGGACCAGCAGCTGCTTGGTTCACTACTTCTTGTAAGGTCATCGTAACTCCACGGTAGCACTCCAGCCTAAAAACAAACCATCTCAGCAAAAGACATAAAAAAAAATTTAAAATAATCAAGACTTGAAACAAAAAGGGAGAAAAGCGACATGAGAAAGCATTGGTTCGAAAATAATTTTTTTTTTTTAAAGATCGAGAACCAAGAGTGTGTAAAAGACAATGCATTCTTACATGGTGGGAAAATAGTTATATAGCCAAGCAGCATTGCTCATTCCTTATGCACATTTCAGGCAAGCCAAACTCTGAAGCAGGTAGGCTAAAACATACAAGTGGTGTGCAATGAAACAATTGGCACGCACCGAGCAGCAAGTGCTTGTTGTCCATGTGTATCCATGCTTGACTGCTCTTGCCGATAATGGTGCAACGCCAGGCCCTGGGGGTCCAGTCGGCGTGCAGCAGCCAGACTCAATTCTACAACCCCCTCATAGAACCGTACTGCAAACAGGTTTATTAAATTTTCAATAATTTTGTTTGTTGACATCAGCTTCTGAGAATTTGACTTCTCTTGTATGATAAATGGATGAGTTGTATGTGTGAGGCATGTTTTTTGTGGAGTTCTACTGGAGGTTTCTGATGTGGAATGTGCTGCACCAAAATGATATTCATGATCTTCCGAGTTGATTCGGCTAATTAACTACAAAGAATCCGGAAGAATTCCCATGTTTTAAATGCACGCCATGTTAAGGTTTAATAGGTCCTTCCATGCCATGGCATTCCAATAACAAAAGATATAACAAAAAGAATGATAACATGGTAACAAAGCATATATGAATTAATACTAATAATATTAACAATAGTAATAGTAGTGTCAGTTAGCAATAATAATAACGAATGTATAATCCACACCCTGGCCCAAGCACATCTGGACTTGGTGAAAGGCAAGCTAATGCTCGACCAGTACAGCAGGGTGGGTGTGCTGCAAGGCCGTGAGGACCAATGAAAATTTGGTCCAAGAGACCACTAGTTATAAACAATATCCCCCTTCCGCCACGCGACGGGGGATAAAAATGAAGAGCTATTTACTGCTCTATCATTATCAATATCAATATGTTTACCGATGATGATATACTTACTGCAAGTGCATGGAAAAAGATGGAAAAAAATGGGGGGGGGGGAGGGAGTGAAGGGTCATTATTGTGTATACACGTACAACTATCGCCGGTACATGTGCAAATGCACTGGAGACCGCGTAACTGTGGGATTGAGGTGGGTTGGCATATGGATTTCTGGGATATAATCATGGAAACCAAACAATGTAATTTTTTTTTCAAAAGTGCAATAAAGAGGTTGGAATAAAAACAGGTTTATTTAGTGTTGTTTTTTCTGAAGTTCCCAAGCGGTTCCAGACGATAAGCTCCAAGACCATTGTCGAGAGAATATAAATTTGACAGTTCAGACAATTGTGAAATTGACAGTTGACAGTTAGGAACTCCTCCCCTGGTTATTATCAACAACAAACCCTGTCGATATTGGCTGCAGACCAAAGGAAGATCGATCTGATGGGCAATCTTGCTGTACAGCTGCAAAGATTCTTGCAACAACCGTTCCCTCTCACCACGTGCATTTTCCTGCCGCGCAGCTTGCAGAAGTTCATTGGCCTGTAGTAACATGTATTTTGTTTACAATTAAAAATGGGATAAAGAATGAGCAGTAATCGCAACATTACAGATAAAAACGAACTAGTAACTTGAGAAAGAAATGGGGTGAGTGAGCAAGGAAAAAGTAATGAGAGCAGGGGAAAGGTTTGGGGTGTGAGGAATTGGTGATTTGGCAGTCACTGGGGTATACATGAAGTATTTCCCAAGGAAATGGCAATTTGACATGGGTCGTTGGAGGAAAAGTGGTTGTGAGGATACCAGAAGGTAAGGGTCGTGGGGAAGTTAGGGGGAAGAGCAGTAATGAGTGGGGATGGGCACAAGTGCACCAGCAGTTGTGGGGAGGGTGAGCATGAATGAGCTTGAGGCCATGGCTAAAGGCTAACACAGAGAATATTGGGAGGGGGGAGTAGGGAAGGAACAATTGGGGATTGGGCAGTGGTTGCAACAAGACAGACAAAAATAATGGAAAGGATATTAAGTTGAGGACAAAGAAGGAAAATGGGTCAGTTTTGAGGAAGTGTAGAAGATCCAACAATGATTCTACAAAAAAAGCAGATCTAAATAAATATTTTAATGCAATATATTATGTACAGTGGTGGCTGAAAGGTGAGGACACTGAACTGGCACACCCGAGTGTGTCGGATGAAATCCAGCTGAAGGCTACAGTATTATCCCATGTCATCATCGGATTGTTGGGGGGAGGGGAACCAAGTTTGCTCATTAATAACTCTTGAGGGGAGGGGAGGAATCTGCCTACGTGTAGTGCAATGCCAGCCCGTACCATAAATAATGTGATTGACTTTTAATGCTCGTAGGGCAGGTGGAATGAGCACCAAAATGATCCCAGTGAAAGCCAGCTCAACAAGTATTCATTTCACAGTCGTATAGAAGAAACAATTCATTTCTTATCAATTTAATAGGTGTGCAAGTGCAAACATCGCATTGAAACAGTACACCACCTCACAATCATTTGTATATTGACAGAAATATTGATGAACGAAAATATTCATGTGGAACGTTTGTGTCAAAGTTTGGATTCCAAAAATAGTGCAGGTGTACAATTAAAACAGAAAACAAAACAAAAAATGAATCAAAAGAGCCCAATTCATGTAGAATGACTAGATCACCTCTTTAGAATTCACACGTGAGTATGACAGTATTTTAAAATTCATGTTATTTTCAAGAAAAGAGCAGCTAGAAACATTTGGACTGTGCTCACGAGTTCTAGAGTTCTCAAAATTGTTTGTTTCTGGCACCATTGTAGGTTACAATTCCCGAAGAGTTATCGCTTCCAAACCGAGTTTTTGCACCACAGTTTCAAAACAAAATTACAAAACGTTTATGGTTTCAGCAAAGAACCATTTTATGATTCGAACAAGAGGATAATTCTGGTTGGAATACAGAAAACAGAAGGTATGGATACAAGAACACCCTATTTGCAAGCCTGAAGTAAAGGTCAGATCTACTTTTGTATAACTACTCCTGAATGCCC
Organism: Eptatretus burgeri; assembly: GCF_056783735.1. Taxonomy (NCBI): domain Eukaryota; kingdom Metazoa; phylum Chordata; class Myxini; order Myxiniformes; family Myxinidae; genus Eptatretus; species Eptatretus burgeri. The sequence goes on from NC_140962.1 coordinate 114,530,558, forward strand.
CATCCTGTAATGCACTCCACGAAATGCAACATAAAAATATTAATTGAAGTGCAAGCTAATTACCTTTGCCACCAAAAGTGGATGGAAGTTGTGTTTTCACAGCTGTTTGTTTGTTTGTCTGTGAGCACAATATCTCAAAAAGTAATGGACGGTTTTGTTCGAACTTTTGTAGAGAGGTTGGGTGTGTGACAAGGACGAATTGGTTCGATTTTGGTGAAGATCCGGATCTGATAATTTTTTTCAGTGAGTCTTCACGATTGAGAGATGGGGTCAAACACTATGTACAGCATGATATTTCAAAAAGTTGTGGATGTGTTCCGACAAAACTTGGTGGATGAGTTGGATAGGTGAGAAGAACAAGCCGATTTGCTTTTCGTGCAGATCAAGCCCATCAGTGGGATACAAAACGCAAACTGTTCAGCCTACGGAGTACCACTGAAGTTAAAAAAAAGCGCTCTATGGAGTACTACTGAAATTAAAAAAAAAATACAGTAAATCCTCACTTCAAATATCATGGGTTTTTAGCTGAGATGAGTCATCGTTTGTGGCCCGTGCGTGTATGATTATCTCCCGTTATGAGCCTTTTGTTTCTCGTGCACCGTTTTTAATGGCACCTAAATGTAAAACGATGGACAAAGGAAATTGTGCCAAGAGGCAGAGAAAGGTTATGACATTGGGCAAAAAGATCGAGTTGTTAGATCGGTTGGCTTAAGGCGAAAATGCGGCATCTGTGGGCCGCCATTACGGGATCATTGGATTGACTGTGCGGTATATCCGTGAAAGCGAGTCAAATATCCGTCCGTAAAGCGGAAAAGTGTCATTCCAGTCCCGTGATCCTCATATTGAAAGGATGGAAAAAGCACTTGGTTATGGATTGAGGACCAAACACAGAAATAAGTGCTTTTGAATGGATGTGTGATGTGGGAGACATCATTGCGGAGTGACCAATATTTACACGAAGCAGCTGAAATCTTCAGTTCAGCGACCCACAAGTTCCACGCCAATAAGGACAAGTTTAACATGTTCCACACCAGCAAGGGCTGCTTTGAGAAATTCAAAAAATGATTCGGCCTCCATCATGTAAAATTAGTCGGAGAAGCAGCATCGACAGACCATGATGCTGCAATAAACTACCCGCCGCATCTCATGGTAGTAATCGAGGTGAAGGGATTTATGCCAGAGCAGGTTTTTAACACCGACGAGACGAGATTATTCTGGAAGAGAATGGCATCTGATACCTTCCTCTCCAAGCAGGAAAGACCTGCTCTGGAGGTCAATGTAAGGTGGTTGTCTTACCCTTCTCCTATGTGGCAATACTGCAGACGACTTTGTCGTAAAGCTAATGCTGCTCTTCTGATCGCTGAATGCCACTCCTCCCTTCCCCCCTTCTCCTCTACTCCTCCCTCCCCCTACTCTAACAGTATAATCATCATCCCAAGCTAAGTCTTGGGGCTTCTACTTACGGCAGAGTACAGTACGTAATGTTCTGACTTACCCTCACCCACCTCCCTGTTTTGGAATAAATTTAAAAGGTAAAACTCGTGTTTTTGTTTTGTTACCTCCACCACCAGAGGTGAAGGAGGTTATGTTTTCACCCCTTTCTGTCTATTTGTCTGTGTGCAGGGTGTCTCAAAAGGTTGTGGACGGATCCAGATGAAATTTTGTGAACAGGTTGAGTGTGTGACCACAACAAATTGATTCGATTTTGGTGAAGATCCGGATCCGACAACTAGAATATTTTAAGTGATTCTTCACCATTGAGAGATAGGACTCAAAAACGATATGTAGCACGATATTTCAAAAATGCATTGGGCCAGATATGTTCTAGGGGATCAGGCATTACTGGGCGGAGGTATGCGCTCTACTGAGTGCCCTTCCAGTTTACACTGTATTTATTTTCGTCACATGTTTATTTCGATGTTAACATGTTTTATATATTTTACATGTTTATTTCAATTGTGATGTTTATTTCTGGCTGTTGCCGACCTTCCTCAATATTTTCTCGAAGCCCATAATCATCAAGATTATCCATCAATACCACACTCATTCTGCTTTTTAAAAAAAACCAGCCCTTTTACCATTGACCCTTGGTTTTAATTGTCGCAGGTTTTTTTCTCTCGTGGCATTTTCCAGGAACGTAACCCCCGTGATATTTGAGGGTTTACTGCACAACCAACCACAATTTGAACATTTCCAAATCCATTATAAATTTGTAAAACATTTCCTGTTACAAGGCTATACTAATGGAAGTGCTTTCAGCTCAGCCTCACCAAATGTCGAGTGAACTCTTTTTTTGCTGAGAAGGAGCAAAATGTGTGAAAGGGCAAGTTAATACATTTTTATTTCGACGACACTGCACATGCAGGATCCTTAAGATATATCCAACAAAGGTTTCTGGTCTGCTACGAGAAACTGATTTTGTTTCTTTAATTAACGAAAAGAACATTAACTTACTAAAACTGATGCAGAGTTTGCTATTCACCATTTGAACAAGTAAATGAGGTATCATATGAACATCCATCTGAACAATACCTTTGAGCAAAGCATATCATCAGGGCTGTATAAAAGTGGGCAGATTGTACGTAAATGTTGGCTGATTGCATCTGTAGATGCATTGTCTCCAATGTAGCGGTTGATCAGCGAAGCAATCAAACCACCAGTCACTTCTTCACCTCGCACAACAAGCTCCCGCAAGGTCATTGCTTTCACAGCCTCCCGGAGCTCCTGCAGAAGAGTTTAATTACAAATATCAGACAGCCATTGTTGTAAATACGGTTAAGATGTGGATACAACTAATTCATAAACAATGCAACCCAAGTGGGTAAACCATAAAGGCCTTCTAAATGAGGATGCAAAACCATAAAGACCAACAAAAAAATTCCATTCCAACTGGCTACAAAATAAGCAGCAAAACGAAAATCATACCATAACAAAGGTACGATAATAACTCTTATAAAAATTACATCATTCACGATCATTGTGAAAAGATGTTTTTTCCTTGGAAAAAATAAAAAAAAAGGAACCAATTTGTTCCATGTGCTTAATGATCTCAAGTTGTCTTTATTGGTTTCCTTTATCTCCACAATTAAACTACAAATATGCCTTTCACAAAGATCAAACCTAAAATATACTCGTAGATTACACTTAGCACTACCATTGCAAACATCACCTCCCCTTACTCAATGTGTTACTATCAGAAGAAACATAATATCTCTGATATTCAACATCAATCACTGATCTACCCCAATGTTTCCACCCATCTTTCACTCTCCCATAAAGTACTAAATATATGACACTTTATTCTGCTGGTCAGGACGACTAGTACATTTGTATTAGTAGTCTTGGGTAATTTTAAATTTTAATTCGAGGTTTTTGCTGCGGATTTTCCTACCGGAGACAATCCATCAACTAGTGCAGGGAACTGATGCTCTGTCAGGAGAGCCCAGAGACCAAGGACTTGGCTTGTAATGTGAACAAGTTTGCGAAGGCCTTGCATGGATGTTTGCTCCCTGCTCTGAGCTTCAGCTGAGGGTTAGGGGGTAGGTAATAACATACAAGGCCCAAAGCAAACAACAGAAATAACGTCCACCCCATCAATTAAAGAAACATTTTGCAAAGGACACAACAAGATGGGTGCACACAGACAAACAGATAAGTTGAGCAAATAGATAGAAAATCCCTGAAATTTTTTTTTTAAATCAAGATAGGTGCACAACTTACAAGGCTGTATAAATGGAAACGTTTTGATAAGTCAGGAAACTTAATATTAAATGCCTTAGAGCAGTGAAATGAAGGGTTTTCCTTTTTAATTTTTTTTTTTTAGGTGGGGTTGGGGGAGGGTGGGAGAGCAAAATGTTGCGTTTTATTTTTGGTGTGTCCAGGACACTGACCGACCTTGGTACTTTCGTTGAAGCTCCTGTTGCAACTGTTGTGATGGCACATTATGGCGCAAAGAACCTGGAAGGTGTCGCTGTAGTGGAGGATAACTGCAAAGATGACAGCACACCCAATGATGCAATGCAAAAGGAGGCACAAAAAGTGAGATAGAAATGACCATGAGAAAGAGGATTGTGGAGAGCATGGGGAATATATTGTACCTCGGATTGGCAATGGAAGACCCAGAAAACTGAGCACTGTGCTCCAGGAAGTTGTGAAGGGAATCGAGCCTGTTTAGCACAGCTTGCAGTAGCCCTGTTGAGGCACTGCTCTCCACCTGCCACAAGCAGTTCTTTTCAAAATATATATATATATATATATATATATATATATATATATATATATATATATATATATATATATATATATATATATATATATATATATATATATATATATATATGTGTATATGTGTATATGTGTGTGTGTGTGTGTGTGTGTGTGTGTGTGTGTGTGTGTGTGTGTGTGTGTGTGTGTGTGTGTGTGTGTGTGTGTGTGTGTGTGTGTGTGTGTGTGTGTATATATATATATATATATATATATATATATATATATATATATATATATATATATATATATATATATATATATATATATATATATATATATATATATATACATACATATATACATACATATACATATATAAAATCTAGGCTCATGGAAGAGCGTGTTGACGGTAAAAAGGCAATGGACTGAACTGGCAATGAGGCATCAATCAGTTGGGATAAGCATGAGAATGAACGAACAGGAAAAGTAGAGAGATAGGAAGAAAGGAAGGAAACCAACTTAAAAAGAAGAAAAAGAGCAATCGGAGATTGCAAACCCTCACACGGACTTCTTTTGAGTGATGTATTTTTATAAGTTTTCAGGTAAATCCAATATGGCTGCCAAACCATGTGACCTATGTCGTCATATGTGTCACTTTTGTTCCTCATGGATAGGCGGTCATATGTGAAAAGTTTTGCGTCAATATTTTCAGCCATTTCAGAGATTTTTGAATGTTAAAAAAACAAAAACAAAATAGCTGCCGAATCACGTGACCGATGACGTCATCAAAAAAATTTGTGGACCATTTTATCCCTACATGACCCTCAAAATTTTATATACTGATCAGATGTAGCGTTCTACACATGCAATTATGACGTCATAATGAAGGCAAGCACCTATGACGTCATAAAAATACCACACTCATTCCCCATAAGGAGTGCTTGCTATGTGCCACTTGTACACCCATGGCTTGGGGAACACTTGTGTGAAGTTTCCCCTCGATTTGTCCAGCCGTCTGGAGAAGATTTTTTTTAGGTTATAGGGTAAATCCAATATGGCTGCCAAATCATGTGACCAATGACATATATGTGAACCTTTTGTTCCTCATGGACAGGCGGTCATGTGTAAAGTTTCGCCTCGGTCTGTTCAGCAACTTCAGATAAGATGATTTTTGAAGGTTTCTTTTTTAAAACAATATGGGTGCCAAATCACGTGACCGATGAAGTCATGGAATATTTTCCTGAAGACCATTTTATCCTTAGATAACCCTCAAAAATTTTCAAAATGATCGGATGAGGCGTTCTACAAATGCAATTATGACGTCATAACGAGGGCACCTATGACGTCAATAAAAATAAATCACTAATTCCCCATGAGGAGTACTTGCTATGTGCCAAGTTCCCAATTTTTCCTTGGTGCGGTTTCAGAGACACTGAGGTCCAATACAAAGTTTTTCCGTTTTTCCAATACGGATGCTACATCACGTGACCTATGATGTCATAATTATCATTGAAATATGATATATGAGTAGTCGCACCAATTGTGAAAATTTCGTCTCAATCCAACAAGCGGTTGTGGAGAAAAACACGAAAGTTCTGTGCGGCCAAACAAACAGAGACAGACAGACAGACAGACAAACAAACAAACGGACACAAATGCAATACTCTCTCTGAATCCTTCGACGAGGGTAATAAGAGAGTCGGGTTTGAAGGTTTATTTGGGGTTGAAAAGATCATGGGAAGTAGGGACATTGACATGAGATGGTGATGTAATGCCAACAAACTTTTGTAGACCCAGCGATTTTCTGTTTACAAAAAAACTGTTTCAAAAAATAAATTCAGTTTCTTGTTATCAATGGAAAAATAACCGATTAATTATTTGTGCACTTGCGTTGAAAAATACGTAACCTTTGGTGTGTGTGTGTGACTCCACATAATTAATTCCCACAGTGTAATTCCGAAAAGTAGAATAAAAAAATTACTCCGCAGTTCACAATTACAAGGAATACAGTCTACACTGTATAGACCTGGAGCATGAGCACGACAAATGCTCCACTCACGTCAATCGCAACTGCTTCGGATGAGCGTCGCAGTTAATCTCAATCAAATTTTGGCGCCAAATACTGAATAAAATTCAGCCTAACAATCTCTAGAAAGCCCAGGAAAAGTGATTCCCATTTTTTTATTCATCATCAGAGGAGGAAAAACATTGAAAAGTTGCACCACATGGGAGGTCCAAGTGAATGGAAGCCCATTATTAATGCTTTGGGTGGGGAAGGATTGTGGGCATCGTGCCAATCTTAAAGACTGGGCTTTGTTCCTCATGCTGTTAACTGTCTGTGGCATTGAAATGGAAAAGAATACCAGAGAGTTCCTATTGTCTTTTGCCAACCCATCTCAAGATGAATAAATTCCATAACTAATCATTTCTGAAAAGCACCATTACACCGAAGCCACCTTTTCCCAACTCCTAAAAACAGTGAAGAGAAGAAAAACTCGTGAAGCATTAGCTATTAAATAATAACACAAAACTGTGTTAATCACCCACCAGTGTGAATTGTCGTCCAGCGTCTGTATTCACCCGTTCAAAAGCAATATTCTCATTCCACAAGGTTCTAAACAACCACAGGATCCAAATAAAACAAACTTTCACAATTGATCGAACCAATGTTCATCTCCAATAGAGTGCAATTCAAGCACATTTAACACACCTCCCCACAGCCCAAATAATGTTCAACAAATGATTAATTGGAACAGTATGTGATGTCATTCACAAGGATATTGTACATTTGTATATTTAGAATTGCAATATATTGAGGTGTTTTATTTGCTACAGAGGCTAAAGGACCTCAAATCAAACAGATGTGTATGTAACAACATGAGACAAAAAAGGTCAATGTCACAAAACTAAAACACAATGGAGGTCAAACATAACATGTTTGAAGCAAACGGGTGAAACTGTTGACAGCACCGCATCTATTCCCCCATCGTTTAGAAATGTATATTATTTGGCTTGGGGATATTTTGCAGTCCTGCATTTTTATTGACAGCATTTTAGTATCTATCAAAAGTTGCCCGAGAGCATTCATGCCTGATGTCCACATCTGGGTTCATGTCTGCTCTGCACAAACTCATTCAGAGTTTGAGAAAAAAAAAATCACGGCTAAATGCAAGGGCTACATGTAGTTTTTCGAACTTTAGATTAAATTTGCGATGAAGACAATAACTATATGATGTGCTTATGCCACAAAGGTCACTATTAACTTTGTGTCTTCAGCAATGAGGGTAAGCTGCTACAAGAGTAATAAAATCACACAACTTTCGATATAAATATAAAGAAGGATACTTTCTATTCAAAGAAAAAGTATGGCGAGTCAGTGATAGCCCACACTGCACGGCCCCATTTTGTGTGGATTTGCTCTAGCGCAAACTAAATATTCTGTTTTTAATTACCGGAAGAAAAAAAAAATAAAAAAGGATTTCAATCCATCAACCAAAAACGCGACCGCTACCGTTGACACCGCTCGCAGCCAATCAGAGCACATATCTGAGCACATCTCTCAACCAATCAACGCGCGTTATTGTCTGCCTGCTTTGTGCGTTGCCATATTGGTAATTGTGCCAAAAGCCGAGAGCTGAAATTGAGTGTGTTAAGGTGGATGGAGTCAGGTGTTGGTGCCACCATTGTTGGGTGTGAATTTGGTTTATGTGAGTCGTCTGGAAGGACAATATTGTAGAGAACAACAACAAAATAAATTAAAGCATCGTGTCAGTCCATGACTTCCATAATATATAAGAAAAATTAATCAGATCTCAGAGCAGTTTAATGGAGAAGATGGAGACTTTTATCCTCCTGGATTGAGAATCTGAATCAGAGCACAATGTATTTAAGCCAAGACAGTGATTATGGCGAAGGCGCTGAGTTTATATGATGACGTAAAAGAGCAGGGAGGCAAGGGATAAGGTGCTGTATTTATATGATTTAAGTGAAAGAGCAGTTTATATGATGAGTTCCTTGTGAAAGTTCACCCTCCCTAGCTCGTTTTTAATGTGGACGAAACGGTGCTTTTTTTGGAAGGGGATGCCATCCACTACATTCATTTCCAAGGAAGAGCGGCATGCCTCTGGTATCAAGACAGTAATAGACCACCTGACACTTCTCCTTGGCTACAATGCCAAGACTTCTTGAAGTTAAATGCCCAGAAGTGTTTTGCCCGTTTTGAATTAAAATGCCCGTTTTGCCCAGGAGTCGTCCCCGGATGCTTTCCGGTTGGCTTTTCGTGTCGCCTGCGCCCTGCAGATGTGTTACATGAAGTGGCCCATTTTACCCGGTCGGGGAACGAGCCTGGGGAATGAGGTGTTGGGACCAGGGACCTTCTCAGGGACACCAGGATCAGGTGTGATCCTGTCCCCGGGACCCCTCTCATCTACACATCTTCAGACCATCGATGACATCAAGGCCCGGAAGGACAAGTTGCACCAAGTCAGAGAATTTTATACCAAGTCAGAGACAGGAAAAGCTGCTGACAAGTGCCGTACTCTTATACAAGCCAAATATGGAGCAGCTTGATAAAGTTATTTACGAATGGATTGCTCTCAAGCAAAGGGAGCACCAATCTCAGGACCGATGTTAATTCGGAAGGCAAAGTATTTTTTTATGATCAGATGGGATCGACTGATCATTGTGCCTTTCCTGGTGGCTGGCTGGCCTGTTTCAAGCTGCGACATGGGATATGGCACAAAAGATACGGATACGGAAGACTCACGATCCAATAAATTTCCAGTATGGTGACGCAAGCAAGTGATGATAATCCACTTCACAGTTTGACTGAAGGCAAAACTGAAGAGTGGTATGAAGTGGACCGAGATGTTGAAGTGACCCGTGCTATGACTGACAAAATTAAACAGTGTTAATCCAAACAAGGAAGTTGAACAACAAGAAGATGACTCGGAAGAAGACGACTTTTCAACTGAGCATGTCACTTGGGCTGATTCTGGTAAAGGTCTTGACACGCTTGTGAAGTTTGCTGAAAGGCAGAAAGCGGCAGGAAACAATGTAGCAGTCTGACAGAAAGAAATGGTTCAAGAAAGTCTCTGGAGTTTGACAAGATGATGAGCCCGATGAGTCTGAGAAAGTGGAAGTTGACACTTCAGATGATACATCAACTTCAAAAGACAAGTTTATGTTTTATAATACAGGTAAGTTATTGTTTTGCATAATTCATTGGTAATTATCTTTATACTGTACTTTAATAATTTTATTATTACCTCTGCCACCGAAGGTGGGCGGAAGCTTACGTTTTCATTCCTGCCTGTTTGGTTGTTTGTCTGTGAACAGGATATCTCAAAAAGTTGTGGATGAATTCAAACGAAATTTGGTGGACAGGTTGTGTGTGTGACAAGGACGAAATGATTAGATTTTGGCGAAGATCCGGATCCAGATCCCGATACGAGAAGTTTTTAAGCGATTTAAGCGAATAATTTAAAAAATGGAAATTATACTTTAATAGTTGCACTCAACACAACAGTAAATAACATGCTTTGTAGCCAAAGAAAAATTGAAAAATGCCCCGCTTTCTCCAAGGCCTGGCTGGAGCAGTAGGACTTGGACCATACACTGCTTGTGAACTTTTGTAACTGAAATTCAAGCCTTCGACAAAACTTCCCCCCAAAGCTAAACATTTCCAGGGTCCTTTTTGTTCCCAGTATAGCATTATTAACCAATGATAACCGATTAATTATTGATTAATTTACCAACAGATTTTAGATTTTATTTCCCAACTTGATTTAAATTACCTTCATGACCCTCAATTATATGCACCTGCCAAAGGTGTGCACAGAGAGGAAGGGGGGTGGGCGGGCGGGCAATAATCAACTCCCCTCCCGCACTGCAATACTTATGCCTGCAGAGCTTCAGATAATGTTATTGTTGAAAGTGTAAAAGTGTAAAATTGAGCTGCAGTTGAGGTCAAACTATTTTTGTGCATCAATCTGTAATATCAACAACATTTCATCAAGATACGATAGTACGTGCAGCATATATAAATGAGTACAATGATGTTGCCATCGGAAGCCGCTGCATTCATTGCTGTTCATGAAGATGGTTAGCTCGCTTAGCTAACTTTGCCATGACCTTTTGAAACAAATGGCAACGTCTAGTCATGTGGTGTCAAACTCATACAAGTCGTAGGGGATTGAGCAGTGGTGGGAGGGGTTTGGGATTAGGAGGAGGTTGGAGTCAGGAAATGGGTCGGGTGGGTGTGAATGGGATGCAGAGCAAATTACAGGCCCCCAATTTAAACTCCTGGCTAACAGCCTGCTCTCACTCTCCTTTTCTCTGTATTTTTCCTCTCTCACTCATATACGTTCCCCTGTAATTTTAATATATTAAAACATGCTTTTTCGGGATTTCACCCCTCGATCTTCCCCAAATGTTTGTCTGTTTAAGTAATAGGTTGTTGACTCAGAAACCCATGCTTATGCAAACCTGAGGATTCGAGCGATGTATAGGCACACACCACTGTGCTTGCCAGAAAAATTGAAAATGGGGACACTGATGTTGCCATCAAAAGCTGCTGCAGCATCAGTTGAAGCAACAGGAATTGGGGTCGAGGCAGTAAGAGGAAGGCCTGGTGAGAACCAACAAGGATGGGAAAGTAGGAATGGCAAGAAAAGTGGTGACCAAACATAGCTGAATGAGATCCAGGCTATGTAAGAATATCATGCAATGTTGTTAATGTTTGAAGGTAACAGACAAACAAACAAACAGACAGACAGAAAGGGGTGAAAACATAACCACTTTCACCTTTGGTGGCAGAGGTAATAAAAAGAAGCAAGGTTGATTACAAAGGCACCTGGAGCTGGAGATCGGAGTAAATTGGTGTGCACAGGAGATGGGCTACCTTGAAATGTTGAGCCTGAAAATACAAGATTTTACAATGGAAAAACCTGAAAATGCAAATGCAAGCATTCTGTTTTAAGAGTGAAAGCTTGGTACAGTGGAGTAAAGGTATTAGATTTCAGGAAAGCAAACTTTGAGGGTATGATCAGAGATTTAGGTATTACAGAGTGGGACAAGCTAACAGGAAGACAATCGGTGAAAGAACTGGCCAGCCTTCAAGGAGCAAATGTGCACAGAGTAAGAATATTCTATTGAGGTATAAAGCTAAGGTAGGAAGTGATAAAGGTGGTTGAACAGTGAGCGTAAGGAGTGCGATAAAAGATAAGCAGGCCTTTTCTTAGGCATAAAACAACAGCACTGGAGTCAGACTCAGAAATAACGAGAAGAACACTCGATGGAGTGCATCCCTCTGCCAAGCTGATTAGTTTACGTTTTGTATCCCACTGATAGTCTGGATCTGGATTCTGACCTGAACCAAATTTAATTGGGTTGTTCTCGTCACTGAAACAACTCATCCACCACGTTTCAACCAAATCCGTCCACAACTTTTTGTTCTGATCTTCACCAAAATTGAATCAATTCTTCCTTGTCACACACCCAAACTGTCCACCAAATTTCATCCAAATCCGTCCATAATGTTGTGTTTGACATAGTTTCTGGCCCGATCGATCTCTCAATGCTGAAGAATCACTTAAAAAAATTAAAGTGTGAGGATCTTCACCAAAATCTAATCAATTCGTCCAAGTCACACACTCAACCTCAACAGAATTTCATCCGAATCCATCCACAACTTTTTGAGATATCCTGCACACAAACAGACAAACAAACAAACAGGGGTGAAAACAACCTCCTTCCACCTTGGGTGGCAGAGGTAACGAGGCAAGCCAAATAGAATATGAGGATATGGCCAAAATATTAAACACCAGCAGGTACCAGCGTAATGCAAAATGTGACTTCAAACAAGGAACTTTTTCACCCCCCCTCCAAATCCCAAGTCCTCAACCTCCCTCCTCTCAAAGCCTCAACTCCTCTCCCAAATTTGTTGCCTCTCCCCCCCACACTAAATTCTCTATCCTCTCCTCCCCCTTTCTTCTTCAAGTCCTCAACCCCCCCTCCCACCCCACCCCATCCCATCATACACACCAACCCCAAGTCTTCAACCCCTGACCCACACCCCAACTCTCTGTCCTCCCTCCACCTTTCTTCCCATTCTTCAAAGCAAGCAGGAATTCTTACATCATTACATATTGTTTCTCCGGTTCCAATGATGATAAAATAAAATGCATAAAACTACCATGTGCAAATGTTTGTCCAGTTTTGTTTTTATCGTCTCCTTCGATTGCTCCCATTAATAAATAAATAAAAGATTGAAATAAACCATTCCAGTAAAACAAACAAACAAAAAATATTGTATGCTTCTCACATTAAAGGTTAATAATACACACCTGGGCTAGAGGGTACAGCAGGAGGCATAGTTCCTTTCGTATTGATGTGAGGTTCACCGCCATATCTGCACAAGTGCACACCAACGCACGTGCAAGCATGTCATCTGCACAAGCACGTAAAACTTCACTCGCTCTATTATTTATTTTTTATACACTTTACCATCTCCACCACCAACCCACACCCTTGAATTCTTTATCGATTAATTTATAAACACTTTACCATCTCCACTACAGACCTTTAATAATATATTTATTTATTTGGCTTGTGCCTGTTGTCTCGGTACGGCCTGCAGGACAGTGGAGTACATCAACGGTACGGGCTACGTTTGGTCCTTGTGCCTGTAGACTCAGCTCGGTTTTCCTTTGTCGGTCAAATGGACCGAGAGTATGTGGCTGGGCAGTTTTAGAAAATACACCCGAGCGGGTTTGACGGTCAGCTCGGATACAAAACGATGCAACCGAGTGTTAATCAACCTTAGTGACTACGGAAAGTGAAAACAAAATTCAAATTGAATATAAAATAAACGTGTGAGGCCACTCGAAGCAAAAATCTCCATATTCTATGAATCATTCCCATCATTATACAATTTTAAAACACACGTTTATGGCCATGAAATAAATATTCCAAGTGTGTGCATTTAATGGCTGTATCCAGGACAGAGCCGGACCCCAACTGAAAAGGACCCTCGGAGCACTGAGAAGCTCAATCACTCGCTGCCTGCACATCTGTGCGGCATCACGTGACCAGCCAGCTCGCCGTCGGATGAAATGTCCTAACAAAATCTTAAAACGTCCATTTTTCACCAGAATTCTCTCAGATACTTTTTGAGCACATCTCCAAACCATCTAAAATATAAACATTAATCTCACAGACACAACGAATAAGCAGTCCCTCAGGAGGACAGGTTACGAGGTGAAGCAGTGTATGGAAAGCATGTGGGGTCCCTTCCAGAGTATCACGGTTCTTTGAATTGAATATATTTTCCTCATGAAAAGTGTGTTTCTGAGCGGATTTGCACAAAAATTATCTTCATTAAACGTATAGCTACACCAGAAGGTCCCAAAAGTGAAAACAGAAATCAACTAGAGGGGGAGCACTCGGTAGAGTGCAAAACCTCCGCCGCCAATACTGCTGGGTCACTCAAGTGAACCTTATATCTTATTCATTAAATATGTCAACAGTGCTGACAGAGTTATAGTCCTTTTCTCCAACATTTTTTTTGGGGGGGGGGGGGTTGGAAATCACTTAAAACATGTAGAAATGCAAAAAAAAGAAATCGAAATTTTGTTGAAAAAAAAAGTTGCAAAAAAATTTTTCTCTAAATTTTTTTTTGGGGGGGGGGGGGGGTGGAAATCACTTAAAACATGGAGAAAAGCAAAAAAAAAATTTTCTCTAACAATTTTTTTTTGGGGGGGGGGTTGGGAAATCACTTAAAACATGTAGAAATGCAAAAAAAAAATTTTCTCTAAATTTTTTTGGGGGGTTGGAAATCACTTAAAACATGTAGAAAGGAAAAAAAATTTTTTTTTCTCTAACAATTTTTTTTTGGGGGGGAGGGGGGACCAAGTCCAAAATCTAATGGCATGATCCTTGGACCATACCTCACCCCCCCCCCCACCAAGTTTCATCGAAATCTGTCGAGGAGTTTTTCCGTAATACTGTTCACAAACAAACAAACAAACAAACAAACAAACAAACAAACTGAAAGGGGTGAAAACTAACCTCCGATCTTCGATGGAGGAGGTTAACTAGAACTTAAGACAGCCTCATATGGCATGGAAACGGATGGAAGCCCATGAAGGATTCCTCTCGCTGCAATGCATTCCACACAGACCGACAATACAAACATTCAATTTTCACAAAACTTGATGCAACCGAGTGTTAATCAACCTTAGCGACTAGGAAAAGTGAAAACAGAATTTAAATTGAACTTAAAATAACCGTGCGAAGCCGTGTTGAAGTCAACGGACCTCGTGTTGCCCAATAAACAGGGCCAGAATAAACAGCAAGGTGGGGAGCGAGTAGAGAAAGAGTAGTGTGTGTGTGTGTGTGTGTGTGTGTGTGTGTGTGTGTGTGTGCACACAAAGTTATAACAGGCTGGGGTAGTGGGTCCAGCAGGTCAGCACTGCTGATTGATGACCAGAGCATCCCAAACTTATCAAGATGGTTCCAGCTGTGCCAGGTTGGCAGCGGTTCAGAAGCGAGTTTCACCAAGGTAGTTTGAATGTGGAATCAATGGAGGGGGAGAAAAGTCGAGGTGGTGGAGATGATGCAGAGGAGGTTGAAGTGTTGCATGTGCAGGGGACCAGATGGAAAAGAGACAGGGTAAGGAGGTTGGTAGGAGGATACAAGCTGTTGCACGTAGGTGAGGATGGGAGGAGTACTGGCGTGGGAATAATAATATTGGAAAAGATCAACAAGCAGGTTGTCAGAGTGGAAAATGGGAGGAACAGAAAGTTATGGCATGGTTGGTAGGACAGAGGCAAATGGTTTGTTTAATATCAGTATATGGGTCACAAACGGGAAGGACTGGGGCAGAGAAGCAGGAATTCAGGGACACACTGGAGAAGATGGTGGGAATGGCTGAGCTGGACATGATGCTGAACATTGCAGGGGATTTTGACATGAGTAGGGGAGCCAAACCCCAAAAAGAGGCTTATTTAAGCTTTTTGGTGGTCATGCACGATATACTTTTTTTGATGTATTTTTTGGTAGGTATAGTGATTCTGCACTGGGAAAAATTTGTTAGCCCTTTCGATCTTCTTGCGAATTGATGCTATGGCCATATGTTTGACATTTCACCTCCGAGAAAAGTGAGCAAAAAATAGAGGGGTAGGGAAAGGAAAATGCCTCTAATAGGTACTTGCAATACATAAAACCACAAGTATTAGGTATCATTGGAAAGGTCTTGGGTTATGCTAATTACTCATATTATTCAAATTGTCATGACGTCATTGATGACATTACTAGAGGTCAAAAGGTCACCAATTTTGAGGGCAGGTGAAAATCTGGGGTACCAGCACATACATTATTTTTTTGTGCCAATATGCAAGGAGTTAGAAGAAAATAAAATAGTGCAAAATGTTCGGAGATATCAAGGAAGTTTTTGATACCATGAAAGTTCATATTTATCTTGTAGATTTTATGTTAACCCCTTGTGTTTGGAATGCGAATTTCACGAAATCGGCCAAAAATGGCATACAGTAGAATCCCACTAATTCGACATCCCTGTAATTCGACATTCTCTCTAATTCGACACATATTGCCCGGTCCCGAATGGCACTAACGTTTTTTGAGTTAACGCGAATCCCTGTAATTTGGCCCCCGCTATTTCGACATTCGACATTATTTTTCGGTCCCTGTAATGGAGAAGTGATCCCTCTAATTCGACAATTTGCCGAAATTGTAAAAATGTCCGCGCTGATCGTCGCAATGGGATTAATCACCATGACCGAACTCCAGGAGTCGAAGGTTTGTCAAACGATGCAACACAAACGATGCAGCAGGTATGACTCTTTGTTAATTGAACCATTGTGTGTCATTTCCTTTGATGATTGAGTTAACTGACATTTCGACTCGATGTCGATGTCTTTGACAATGATCTAAGCGCGATAGAGCAACGCAGAGAAACAGAACAATCGCAACAGAACGAAAAAAAAGACGAAGACTACGATTGTGACGAGAACCCAAAGCATACGAAAAGGGACGTTTTAACCGCGATTGACATTTTGAAGGACTTTGCACTGAGAAAAAACTCCTCTGAATGTATTGGATTTGTAAGGAAAATCGAATCGATCTTCCAGGACTCTTTGATTGATGAGGTTGCTCAAATTGACATCAGATCGTTCATATAAAATCTACATATTTATCTTGTATGATGTATAAATGTTGATTTAGTACTTTATAGTGTATCGTTGGAATATAGTATATATTGGTACATCTATATTGATCTTTCTTATTCCTTCACGTTTCTTGCCCTCTCTCGAATTCGACCATATTTGACCGGACCCGAGCGATGTGGAATTAGAGGGATTCTACTGTATTTCTTCTAATTTTCGAGGTATCACTGTATTAACAGCTTGAATAAATGTTATAACTTGATAAACCTCCTGAAACCATTGCTAGGATAACAAATAAATCCCCTAGATTAATTTTCCATGCACTTTAACCCTTTCCTTCCCAATTTGTCGATCGAATCTAGGGCATATTTCATCCTTTTTTTGTCACTGGTCTGAATAGATTTTATTCAAAGATGTTTGATATTTCTTATGTGAAATGCCCCTATTTAACCATCCCCCACCACTTTAACCCATTGTCTCAACTTACTTTGACTCATCATGCCTGGTTAACAATTGGGATGCTTAGCCTTCTGGGCTACCGTACATTCTTAAAACAAAGGGTTTTTCAGTTGTTGGAGGTATCAAAATAACCTCTTTCTTGGTCAGGAAACATGGTAAACATGTGCCTCTCCTCTTCCAAAGTCACTTATTTCAGTTTGAAGTTGTGAAAACCTATCTGAATGTGTCTTTGTAAATCAGTTAGAAAAGGAGCTCAATCAGGAAGAAGAGGATGTCATGCGGTCTTTGTGCTTTGCTCAAAATTTGGATGAAACACAGAAGATTGATGCATTTTCCCATGAATGGACCAGATATCCTAGTTCACTGTTTGACCCAGATAGGGAACACCCATGTGGCTTTGCAATGCGTAAAGGTAATAAAGCAGACTACCTTGGTGCCCTGAGAGAGGCCTGCGGAACATCCTGGGTTGAATGCAAAAAACTAGATGAAGCCAATAGATTTGAAAGCAGCACTGGTGTGATTGTGGATATGATGGCATTTGTACAGCACTTTCAGGACATGGGCTGCACTGATTTCAATCAACTTCAGAAACGTTACCTGCAAAAGATGGTTACTATGCTTCCTGATGGATGTCAAATGATCCATATTGTTGGGGATAGATATGACGTCAGCCCAGAGAGAAGTTTGAAGCAGGAGGAACGTAGTCGTCTGGAGAAAGAAACTCGGTCATTGAAGACCTTCATTCCACAGCCTAACCTGCCCCTGCCGAAATGGGAAAAAAAATCATCGGGAAGAAAGAAAACAAGAGAAACCTTCTCAAGTTTCTTTTCGACTCATGGTCCAATGGAGAGAATGATATCCCTGAAGGAGTTCAAATCATTGTCGGTGGCTTCACTGAAACCACAGTGAAATTGGCAAGTGGCCTGGTCCAGGAAGTATCAACTCTCCAATTCAAATCATGAGGAAGCTGACACCCTCATTTTCGCTCATGCTGCCTATATGGTTCAAGAACAGAACATTCAGAGAATAATCATTGAGGAAAATGACACAGATATAGTGATGATGGGTATTTTCCATGTTCATCGGTTACTTGGTTTGCAGGAACTCTGGCTTCACAAGCACACAGTAGCTTCAGACGTGCACATCTCCTGCCACGCCATTTCCACATATCTGGAGGAAACATTCCCAAATCAAAATATAATGGGGGTAATCCTGCAGCATACATTCTAACAGGTTGTGACACAGTTAGTTACCCTTTCCGTATTGGTAAGAAACGGGCTCTGAAAGAGGCACTGCAATGCACCAACTATCTTGGCCCAGTGGCAGACTTTGGTGAAGATGTCATAGATGTCGAGCAATCTGTAGTTGATTCTGCTGAGAAATACTTCTTTGCATTGTATGGCAAGAACGGCTTCACTGGGACAATGGATGAACTACGATGCCATCTTTTCATGACTAAAAACGGAGACTTAAGATCACTGCCCCCAACTTCTGATGCATTCAAACTTCATCTGCTAAGAGCACTCAATCAGTTGATCATTTGCAAAAAAGCTAGAGAAGTGACACCTACAATGCCAGATCCTACATCATTTGGATGACACATAGAAAATGGTACACTGGTTGCAGTCAGAATGACCAAAGAGCGAAAGCCAAACTATGTCAGGACATCATGTAAATGCAAAAAAGGGCGTTGCAGAGTGAGGTGCCAGTGTAAAGCAGCATGGGTGAAGAAGTGCACAATTGCTTGCGCCTGTCGTGGTCAGCTGGAGCTATGTGATCTACAGCCACAAGAATAATTTGTTAATGACTTTGATACAATAATGTCATTTGAATGAGTGATTGTTGTTGCAATAAACAAATTATGTAGATGTCATTATTTCTCGATAGCTTTTTTCGCATCTTGCAAAAAGAATTCTCCATCAGATGGTGCGGCCCTAGATTCCATTGACAAATTTGGAAGGAAAGGGTTAAAGTGCGTGGAAAATTAATCTAGGGGATTTATTTGTTATCCCAGCAATGGTTTCAGGAGGTTTATCAAGTTAGAACATTTATTCAAGCTGTTAATACAGTGATACCTCGAAAATTAGAAATATGCCATTTTTGGCCGGTTTCGTGAAATTCGCATTCTAAACACAAGGGGTTAACATAAAATCTACAATATAAATATGACTTTTCTTGGTATCAAAAACTTCCTTGATATTTCCTGAATATTTTGCACTATTTTATTTTCTTCTAACTCCTTGCATATTGCCACAAAAAAATAATGTATATGCTGGTACCCCAGATTTTCACCTGCCCTCAAAATTGGTGACCTTTTGACCTCTAGTGACGTCATCGATGACGTCATGAAAATTTGCATGATATGAGTAATTAGCATAACCCAAGACCTTTCCAATGATACCTAATACTCGTGGTTTTATGTAATGCAAGTATCTATTAGAGGCATTTTCCTTTCCCCTACCCCTCTATTTTTGCTCACTTTTTCTCAGAGGTGAAATGTCAAATATATGGCCATGGCATCAATTCGCAAGAAGATCGGAAGGGCTAACAATTTTTTTCCAGTGCAGAATCACTATACCTACCCAAAAATACATCAAACAAAAGTATATCATGCATGACCACCTCCATCAGAAGTTGGGGGCCCTTGGCTCCCCTACTACATGCATGTGAGAGTAGCAGAGCCAGGTGAAAAGGAATGTGTTGGTAAATTTGGTTGGGGAATGAGGAATATAGAACATCAAGAGCTGGTGGAGCTGGTGGCAAGGAATGGGATGGCTACAGCTGCTGGTTCATTCATTCTTTCAAAAACGGGAAAGCCACAAGCTTACCTATAGTAGGGACATCATAGAACAGAACTGAATTTGGTAATGGTAAAGAAGCGACAGTTGTGGAGGGTTAAGGATTGTAAGGCAGTGGCGGGAGAGTATGTTATCAACCAGCACAAGCTTGTCGTGTTTGTAGTACGGATGGAGAAAAGGAGGGAGGTTAAGCGCAGGGGTCGGAAGATTATTAGGTGGGGGAAGTGGAGGGGAAATGTCATCGTTGAGTACGAGGAGAGGTTGAGGTCTAGGTATGAGCAACTTAGCGAAGAAACAGAAGGTTTGGGGGAGGAGTGGAAGAAGTACGGAGAGTCATTTAGGGGAATTGCAGAAGTTTTGTGTGGAAGGACGTCAGGAAAGGGTACATCGTCGAGGGAAAGAAACCAGGTATGGTTGACAGAGGAGGTAGCGAAAGCAGTTGGTGAAAAGAAGGATGTTTGGAAGAGGATAGTGAAGATCAAAGATAGTAGGAGGCAGCTGGATTTGGGGTTGCTGCACCTGTATGGGCAGAAGAAGAAACCAGCAAGGAGAGCTGTGGATAAGATGAGGAATAATATGGAAGAGGAGGTGCACACCAAGTTGGACGAGGATGGTGGGAAGTTGATATACAATCGTGGCCAAAAATATTGGCACCCTTGCACTTTTTTCAAATAACTCACAATTTTCTCTAAAAATAAGTTGAAATTGATAAAAGTATTTGGCCTCCACAATTCTTTATTTCACTGTTAATATTACAGAACCTTTGTTTTTGATTCAGAACGTACAAGGAAATCAGACACAGGTGGAGGCCATTCAGCCTATCATGCCTGCACGACATCAACACCATACTAATTTATCAACACAAGATCCAAATAAGAAACTGCAACATTTATTATCATTATTTTAAAATGTTTTTGTGGGGTTAAAAAATAAAATAAATAAAGAAATAATTTATATATTTTGTTTTTATATTTTGTTTTCTTCTCCTCAGGGGAGGGGGCATGGGCTTGGTTAAAAACACACGCAACATCAACCTCAGAGGAGGGGCATCAACATAAAATATCCTTTTAAATTAGAAAAGAAAAAGAAATGGCATTGACAAAATTATTGACACCCTGGACTTTATATTTGGTAGCAAACACAGCCTTTGGACAAAATAACTGCAGTCAAGCACTTCCAAAAGCCATGAATGAGCCTCCGACACCTCTATACTGGCAGTTTGGCCCATTCTTCTCATTTTGTGCAAATTGCTCCACTTCTCCCAGATTTAAAGGGTGCCTTCTCCCAACTGCTGTTCTCAGATCTCCCCACAGTTGTTCAATGGAATTTAGATTTGGACTCGTTGCTGGCCACTTCGGAACAGTCCAGCGTTTTGTCTTGAACCATTCCTGGGTGCTTTTTGAAGTGTGTTTGGGGTCATTGTCCTGCTGCAAGACCCATGACCTTCGACGGGGACCTAGCTTTCTGACAGAGTTTAACATTGCGCTCCAAAATGCCTTGGTAATCTCCTGATTTCATGATGCCATGTACACAATCAAGGTATCCAGTGCCAGAGGCAGCACAGCAACCCCAAAACATCACTGAACCTCCTCCATGCTTGAGTGTAGGGAAGGTCTTTTCTTTGAAGGCTTCATTTTGTTTTCTGTAAACATAGAGATGATGTGCTTTCCCAAAAAGCTCTAATTTGGTCTGATCTGTCCACGGGACATTCTCCCAGAAGGATTTTGGTTGTTCAGGTGTGTTTTGGCAAACTCCAGTTGGGCTTTCTTACGTCTCTCTCTCAGCAGTGGGGTCCTCCTGGGTCTCCTTCCATAGAACCCCCTTTCATTGAGTTGATGACGGATTGTGCAAGATGAAACCATCATACCTTGTGTCTGATGGTCAGCTTGAATCCATTTGGCAGTTGATTGTGATGCTTTCTCCTCCATTTGAACAATCCTTCGCTGCAATCTTCGATCAAGTTTTCTATTGCGGCGATGTCCAGGGAGGTTGGCTGCAGTGCCATGGGCCTTAAACTTCCTGATAACATTGCGGACATTGGAGACAGGAACACATCAAGGTCTCTGGAGATGGACTTGTTGCCTTGAGATTGTCCATGCTTGGCTACAATCTTGTTTGACCTCCTCGGATAATTCTCTGGTTTTCTTTCTTTTCTCCATGCTCATTGCGGTAAACACAGTGAAAAAAAATAGCAGAATGACTCCTTTTCTCTATTCAAACTGGTTGAGTGATTTTTATATTGCAGGCACCTGGAACTCACCACAGGTGAGTTCAATTCCAAAGTAAAGGAGAATCACCTGCTTGAAATTTAATTATTTCTAACAACTTCTAAAGGTGCCAATAATATTGTTATGGCTGTGGAAATTTGCAGAGCACCATATAGGTCCTTAGATCAGTTATGTCCATAAGTCTGTGTTCAGATAGATTTCCCCACCAAAGTTTAAAGGGATTATTCGTGTGCCGGGCTGTGATCTTTGAGGTAGCCGTTTTTCTTTTGCTATCGTTATTTTGGACCAACCGCATTTCAACCACCACAACCACCTTCAGAACAACCACCTTAACCAAAACCGCCCAACCACACTACCCTCACGACCACCACAAAACGCCAGCCACGCCACCATTACGACAACCACCATAACCACCACCGCGTTTCCACCTCGGCACACGGTTGCGAGAGGCCTGGCATTCGTCAGAGGAGAACAGACGACGGCCTCACCCCTCCCCCCCCTCCCCCAAGACAAACCCTGCGAGCGGAATCAGATGCAATGAGGGGTATGAAAAAGGGAAAGAAAGGCCCCGATCCAAGAGAAAAAACGCCCTTCTTCTGCAAGGTTCCCGCGCATGCTGGAAGAAGGGGCGGGAAGCGAGGGCGGGCGCCTGGGCTATAAAGCGGGCACGTGGAAACGTTGCGTGGGAGTTGTGGAGGTCTGGGAGCGGAGTTGAGCTGCAGTCTGAAAGTTGTGGAGGTCTGGAAGTGGAGTCAAGCTACAGTCTGGGAGTTGCGGGCTGGGAGTGCAGTGGAGTCTGTCAGCCTCTCGTTGGTCGACGGAGGGTGGTGGAGTTGGAGAAATTGGAGCGCAGCGGAGCCAAGGCGCGCGGCCTTCCGTACCGTGCCTGAAGCCACTGTCACACCTTGACGATTTAGCCAGCGTATGCCGATTTATGAAAAATTTGTCTAAAACGCTGGCACACGTCGAATAAGTTATGGGTACGTTTTGTATACATTAAGAGCACGCTGAAAAACACTGCCATACGTCGTAGTACGCTGGCTTTAAACGTACTTTGCGGTTGTCCTCAAATTTTAACATGCTTGAAATTTTACGACGTATGCCGGCATATGACTCACACGTTCCGCTACGCTGGCCATAAGTTGGAGGCACATTATGCGATCGTTGACACACGTTACTTGTAAGTTACCCATAAGTCGAAACACGTCGAGGTAATGTTTAGCGTACTCGAAACTTATTTCTAACCTATGAGTAACGTTTTGTAAGCATACTACACGAACGTTGTTCACACTTCGCAACACGTTACTTGAAAGTTCCTCATACGTCGAAACACGTCAAAGTAATGTTTAGGGTACCCGTGACTTATTTATAACCTATGGGTAACGTGCTTGGGAATTATTTGTAAAGCATGTCCTACGCACAAATACGTATGTAGACGTATTTGACGTCTTCAGGACGACCACAGAACTTACTGAACGCGTTTCAAACTTACAGATACCGTATAATGGCGTATTGGCAGCGATTAGGGGAATTCGTATATAAAAAGGGGCTTCGCAGGAGGAACCAGTCTTTTTTTTAGACTTTGTGGTGAGTACATGTCCATGTCATTCCGAGAGATGGAGGATACGGCAAGGCTGATATGAGACGACAATACCTACCTGTCCTCCAACATCAACATGACCTCATCGAGTTGACACTGCACCAGTTGCGTGCCAATAGAGCCGGGAGAAGAAGACGTGAACGGAGGAGAAGGAACTGGGTCAGACCATGGATCGGGAGGCGACGCCATTACGGCATATATGACCAGCTCATGGTGGAACTCTGGAAACGAGGACCATGCATCCTTCATCAACTTCCTGCTAATGCCCCCAGCGTTGTTCGACGAGCTGCTAGCCAGAGTGGGTCCAAGGATAACCAAGCAGTACACCTTCTACAGGGATCCGCTTGAGCCTGGCATGAGGATGGCACTGAGCCTGCTGCTGTTGGTGCCGTGACTGCAGTGCTGTGGAAGCGATTTAACTTGTTCAATGAAAACGATTTCAATTGCCGAGCACCAGCGTCCAAAAACAATAGGCGAGTGACAGCCATTTATTTAAATCGTTCAGTGTAAATCATTTCAATAGTCGAGTGGAAGCGATTTAACTTGTTCAATGGAAACAATTTTAATTGCCGAGCACCAGCGTCCAAAAACAATAGGTGAGCGACAGGCATTTATTAAAAGTGATGTTACAGCCTATGAATAGAAAACATCACGTAATCGTCGATGACACCTACCATGCTATGCATACGTTAGACTATCGTTGGGCATAGGTTGTGGACGCCTAAAACACGCTAATCAATCGTTGGTATAACTTATGTATAAGTTATCGAAGCGTTCTGTGTTCATTACTAGTACATTATGCATTTGTCCAAGTCGTTTTGAATACTTTAAAAACTGAAACAAAAAAATAGTTCATCGTGGGAATGAGAAAAAAAAAATTAGCCGAAAAGGACATCGAACAATGGTGCAAAGTAGTCTCCTATTCGTGGACGCAACGAGGAAACATCATCACCCACACCTCCACATCACGCCCACCTACTACTACTGACATGGACCGACTGACTACTACCAATACTACTACTGACACGCTCACCTAATACTACTACTACTGATACTTAGTAGAGTAAATTTGTGGTTTGACCCCCAAAAAATTGATACAAAAGGTTTTTCAACGGTTTTGGGTAGGTTTTGACCTCCAAAATAACATACTAAAAATCTACTCAAATCCACCTACCGGAAAGGGCCTATTTTCAAGATGGCTTCCAAAATGGCCGCCGTGGGCTTAAATTTCCATAGAATGTGCAATAGCTGGCCTACATTTGTGATTTTTGTGTCAATTTCTATGTTTTGGAGGTCAACAAATCCAATGAAACCATTTTCAAAGTTGATCAGTGATGGAAAAGCCTTAAATTTAAGATGGCGTCCAAAATGGCCCCCCAAAATGGCCGCCATGGGCATAAATTTGCTACTAAATTGTCAATAAATGCTGTGCTTGTGTGATGTATGTGTCGATTTCTATGTTTTGGAGGTCAACAAATCACCTATCATTTTCAGAGTTGACTAGTGATGGTAAGGCCTTAAATCCAAGATGGCGTCCAAAATGCCCCCCCCCCCCCCAAATGGCCACCATGGGCATGTACTTGTTTTAAAACAGGCAATAAATGGACTACATTTGTAGTGTTTGTGTTTATTCCTATGTTTTGGAGGTCATGCCCAATCTTTCAAATAGTGTCTAACTGAAAAGTTGTCCCGTGTGTAGTGATCAGAATTAATTGACCATCTTGTGCATAACATAAATAAAAATATGCTTTGGTAATTTAGAAAGTGATAAATTAATTGGCTCTCACAATGATCACCATTTCCTCTAGAACGTACTTTCAATTAAAATGCCTTCAAGTTAGGGTAAATCGAAAACATCAACGAAAGTTCGTTCATTGAAGTAGCATTTACCATAGATAAACTATGCTTCCTCTTCGTCCTCCGATACTGTCTTGTTGAAAGGATTTTCGCAGGTATCAAGTTGACAGGGTCCGCAGACGCTGTGGCATGGCAGACCGTATCCCCTACAGATACAGCGACTTGTTCTACAGCCAGTTGTGCAGTTCCATCGGATCATCTTCAACAACTTTTCTGGAGCAGCGTCCTTGTCTGACATGACTGGAACTAGTTTATTGTCCTCCAGTTTCCAACTCCAGTCTGTTGGCTTCAAGTTTCCGTTCCTCCCCATCCAGACCATAATCTGATAGTATACTCTCAGAGCGTGAAACCTTGTTGAAGACGCTGTTGGTGGCAGACGTTCTGGGGTGACAAACGACTTAGCTGAAGCCAGTTTCTTCACAAAGACATTATATCGCAACTTGGCGAGGGAATCACAGGGATGTCCTCCAAATAATACTTTCATGGCATTGTTGCAGTTTTCCACGACCATGTCTCTTGTTTGGTTGGGGACAAGGAAGGTGTTTGCACAAGTCTTGATTGCTGAATCCCCCTTTGCCAGTTTCTGAAATGCTGACTTTTTTCCAATTCCAAATACTTGAGATGTCGAGTCACACCCAGTGAAGGCATGAAGGAAGAGAAGATGTGGGCATAGCTCTTCACCCAATGATACTTTCAGCTGGTTGATATTGTGCACCTTCCAGTTCCTGGATGAATTGTCAGAACGAAAATACAGTTCTTTGCTGTCGACGCTAGCGTAATGCAATAATAGCACCAACAGATCTGTATCTTCTCCAATCAGGGTAGTTGATTGTTGGTATGACGATGTCACTGCCGCTTTTACTATGTCTACATCGGCATCCCCTGGTGCATGAATTACGTTCAAGCCAATTTTCTTCATTTCCACACTGATGAGGTTGATGAGCTGTTGCTTGTTGGAGCTCCTGGACAGGAACTCATCCTTTTTGCCAGAGAATTCTGTTCCAGGTGTGAAGCTGACTTCGGGATGAACAATATGGCCACGGCGCTTGTGTGTATTGTCCTTAATAGATGGTCCATCATCATAACCATCAAAAACGACTGTTGCTTTTCCATAGTGATGAATAGTGAAGTCAGCATATGACTTGACTATCACATTGAAACTGTCCCCGGCTGTCCATGACAAACGATGCAGCAAGGAGCCACCATCAAGAACATAGTGCTCAGTTTGGGGAACAGAGTCAGACACGGTTTCATTTGACACTTTGGCAGAATGGTCTCTGATAGCTTGAACTAATTGAGGTTTGTCAGCCTTTCTGAAAATACCTATACCCTCAAACAGGGCAGGGGGAAATGGGCTCAGCTCATAGCCCATGACATCTTCCAACGAAATGTCTCCTGTTTTTGACACAACAAGAAATCTTTGAAAGAGTAGAGCAGGGTCAATTGCTCTGTCTGGACCAAATTTGACTGAAGATACATCTCCAAGTGTTTTGGCTCTGTCTTTTCGTTTGAAGGAAGATGTGAAAGCGGGTTTATTGATCATACTTTCCATAATCTTCTCTCCAACAGACTTATGCTCGTGGACATTCACATCCGACGCGGCCACCACTCCAGTCACAACATTTCTTAGTGAGGGATCTGGAGAAAACGTAGAGCATTCACTGAGTTTTGAACTGATTTTGGCTAGGTCAGAAGCATCTCTTTCCATCCTTGCGCCACTAGATTCCTTGTGTTGTTCACGAGTCGTGTACAAAAGATCAGTGAATTCCTGCATCGCACTGTTATATTCCGACGTGACCGGCATTGACATTGTCCATAGAGACCGTTGTTCTTCACCCATCCCACTTCCGCATGTTAGGCCACCAGTGCTCTTCAGGGATCTCATCAAGGTCTGTTCGATGACAAGATCAGGGCTTAGACCCGCCCAGAACTTATTACGCCATCCATTTTGGACGCCATCTTGGATTTAAGGCTTTCCCATCACTGATCAACTTTGAAAATGATTTCAATAGATTTGTTGACCTCCAAAACATAGAAATTGACACAAAAATCGCAAATATAGGCCAACTAGTGCCCATTCTATGGCAATTTAAGCCCACGGCGGCCATTTTGGACGCCATCTTGAAAATAGGCCCTTTCCGGTAGGTGGATTTGAGTAGATTTTTAGTATGTTATTTTGGAGGTCAAACCCTACCCAAAACCGTTAAAAAACCTTTTGTATCAATATTTTGGGGGTAAGGCTATTTTTTGTTGTAGATTTACCCGACTAACGACCGACATTGACATCTACTCAACATGGAGTCTGGAACACTGACGGGTTCCTCTTGTGAAGCCCATTTGTATATACCAATTCCCCTAAACGCTGCCAAATCACCATTATACGGTAGATGTAAGTTAGAAACACGTTCAGTAAGTTCTGTGGTCATCCGGAAGACGTCAGTCTAATTCGTTTACATACGACAATGTGCGTTTGAGATACGTTACACATAGGTTCAAAGCACGCTACTCATAGGTTAAAAATTAAGTTTCGGGTATGCTAAACATTCCCTCACCGTGTTTCGACTTATGAGTAACTTACAAGTAACGTGTGTCCGACGTGTGTCAACGATCGCGGAGCGTGCCGAGAACTTATGCCAGCGTATGCGGAACTTGTGAGCCATACGTCGAGTATGTCGTAAAATTTTGAGCATGCTTGAAATTTCACGACGTACTAGAAGTACCACGGAATATGACAGCGTACTTCATTGTTTTTCAGCGTGCTCCTAACGTATACACAACTTACCCATACCGTATTCGACGTGTGCCAGCGTTTTAGACACATTTTTCATAGGTCGGCATACGCTGGCTAAATCGTCAAGGTGTGACTGCGATGTTGACACTTCCAATTTTCAGGCGGTTATGATTTAAATCGGCGTGCGGCAGGTTTTTAACAGAGAACGCCACGAGTTCTTCGGCGATACGTGCAGCGCGCTATGCCTAAGTTAAACTATCGTTAGGCAGAGGTTGTGAACGCCGACAACAGGCTAAACATTCGTTGGTATAAGTTATCTGTAAGACAACGAAACGTTCTGTGCCCGTTACCAATATGTTATGCATACAACCAACACGTTATAAATACGACCAAAACTTAAAAAAAACCTCAAAACTTCAGCGTATGCCAACGTTTTACATAAATTTTTATTCGTTGCCATTGCTGGCTAAAACGTCAAGGTGTGACAGCGCCTTAACCGTGGGTCGCTGGAGAGGGAACGGCGAGGGTCACCGGAGAGGGGACGGCGAGGGTCGCCGGAGAGGGGACAGCGAGGGTCGCCCTAGCGAGTCACCACGAGGGTGAAGGTAACCAGCCCGGCCTCTCGGAGCTTTTGCGGTCTACACAGCTCTGTGATTCATAAAGACCCCAAGAGGTCCAGTCTACCCCCTTGTCTTTGATGGGGTTTTTCCTTTGTTTCTTTGTATGAATGATGTGGCGCCGTGTCTCCTAAGTTGTAAAAACTGTTAAGTGATTGTGTAGAATGGTTGTAGTTCTCCTGTCATACGTGTTGGCCTTGTATAATTGCATACGTGTTTTGCCTTGTTTAATTGCATACGTGCATGCCTGCATACGTGCTTTATTATAATAAATGTCCTTGTGTGAATGTAAACCTGTTCGTTGCGTCCTTTCCCTCCATTGAACTGCCGTATTGCATTCGAAATAATAGTTGGTTTTTAAATAGCCGATAAAGTGATTGAGTCCAACGGGACTGCGCGATAATACCCCGCTCAGTTATTCCAAAACGAAGCGAGTTGCTTAAACGGCTCGTTTCCAAGCGGCTCCGTTAAGGTACAGTCTCTCGGTAGTCTGCCCGCGCGATTAATTAGGGATACCGACAATTCGGCGATTGACCCTGTAGCGCGGGTAGAGTGTTGACTAGGCTGTGGTGTGCATCCAAAACACACCTGTAGCGCGATTTCGGCGTTGATCCGGAAGGCTGCGACTGGATTGTCCGTTCGGTGGGCGAGACGGCCGCCATTGGCTAGAAGCGGTCATCCGCACACCGGCGGGCGAGAATCCACAACAATATTGTCCAGGCCATTTTAGGATTTATGTGTGGCATAAGCAAAGATTTAGTAATTTTTTCAGCTTTTTTTTGTTTTGTTCCACTGCAAACAAAAGAAATACATTTGTGGATACCAAAATATATTTTAATTTCAACAATCAACTGGAAGAAATGGTGCATTACTTGAAAAAAGTGCAAAGGTGTCAATATATTTGGCCACGACTGTATAAATTGGCTCGTGACAAGGATGATGATGGAACGGACATATGGGGGGGGGGGTGATTAAGGATGGTGGCGGGTGGCTAGTGTTAGGCGGGGGGGCTCAGTATTGAAGGTGGGAAGGGTATTTCAAAGAGCTACTGAACCGGGAAGGAAGCAACAGCGAGCTGTAGCTACCGTATTATGTAGAGGGGAAAGTGGAGTTGGTGGAGATCACAGAGGAGTAAGTGCAGACAGCATTGAAGAAGATGAAAAAGAGAAGAGCGCCAGGCATTAATGAGGTGTGTCCAGATGACAATTGCAGTGGAAGAAGCAGGAATCAGTTGGATGAAGAGGCTGTTGAACACATGTATGAGAGAGGGTTCAATTCAGGAGGAGTGGAGGACAGGGTTAATTGTGCCAATATGAAAGGGGAAGGGCGATGTTCAAGTTCCGGGGAAGTACTGTTGCGGGGCCGGGTATCGGCTGCGAGCACGACCACCAGATGGAGCTGCAGGGTCGACTCCGCCGATCACCCGGAATGTATAGGTCGTCATCCCGGATAACTCCGGAGCCGACGGGTCCCTTATCGGACCGAAGTTTGCCAATATTTCGACGGCGTGAGGTAGGGTCCACTTGTCTAACTCCAATTTACCTAGGTACTCACGCCGTCCAACTATTGGGGAAATTCACCCTCGACGATGCTCGTACGGAACGAGTCGCTAGCGTACTCGAACCGTGTGCGACCTGAGCGGATGGTCACCGAGCTTTCGTCGGTCCAAATGTCCCTTTTACAGCGGCAATAGCCAGGCTAATTCCCAACACGCAGCATGTCAAACCAATAAAGAAAACACAAAAATGAACTGATACATTTAACACATGGTTTATTTATAATAGGTGGGGAAGGGAAGGGAGCATGTAAGAAGAGTTATCACGACTAATAGAAATGAAATGCGAATAACGCACAAGGCACTAAACAGTTTTACTTATAGACGGGCCTACACACAGAAGTGGACCCCAATGGTCTTTATTGAAGTCTTCCAGCTCGAGGAAAGGGAGCTGGAGACCAGAGCCTGCACTTGTGCCTGTCCACCTCGTGTGGTCTTCGATGATCCGGCTCGACGGACTCGAACCCGCAACACAATGCCACTCCAAGCACTAGGGACGGAGGAAAAGCGTCGGACGCCAGGCACTGCCAAGCCGACCAGACAAGTCGATCTCCGGCACCTCGAACCCAATCACTGCCAAGCTGACCAGACCAGACGAGTCGATCTCCGGCACCTCAAACCTGATCACTGCCAAGCTGACCCTGACGCTCAACCCTGACGCTGACGTTCACACTGTTTCCAAGGCCCTGGCGTTTCTTATATGGCATTTCTCCTGCGAGAGGGGGTGTCTCTGGGAAGGATCACCGTCTGAGACGTCTCGCCTCCCATTGGTCAAGGGTTCGTGAGAAAGTCAATGTCTCTGGTGTCTCACGCCTCCCATTGGTCGAGGGTTCGTGAGAAAGTCGATGTCTGAGACATCTCGCCTCTCATTGGTCACGGGGAACATTCCATCTCTCTGGGGCGGAGTCGGAGCTCTTGTAGCTGAGGAAACCCTGCCTACGTACGTGGTCGAACGCAGGAAGACAATGGCGGCGGTGTGAGGAAGTGAGGTGAAGGCGTGTTGTTGTTGTTGTTATAAGGGGTGTAAAAATCCTAACTATTAAAATAACGCACAGCGCACGTACATTTAATTCCCATTAGACAAGGGCAAGGAAGCTATCTATAAAACACATACTTGCCGATATAAATGTTCTATAGGGACTACTGAATGTTGAGTGGAGTAAGTTTCCAAATTCGCAACAGAACAGGGGCATTACACTCCTAAGTCATGTAATGAAGCTTCTGGAGAAGATTCTGGATGCGAGGATAAGGAAGAGGGTGGAGATAGAGATTGGAGAAGAGCAGCAAGGGCTTAGAAAGGGTAGGGGGGCAACGGATGAGATATTCACGTTGAGAAAGCTGGTGGAGAAGAGGTTGGAGGTGCAAAGTGAGATGGCATTGGGATTTGTGGACCTGGAGAAGGCCCATGGACACTGTCCCAAGAAAGATGGCAGGATAGCGACACCAGGATGGATGGGAGTGCCGGAAGCAGAAGTTAGGTTGGTGGAAGGGATGAACAAGGAAACGAAGGGAAGAGTTTTGGTTGGTCCTGGGAAGTCTGAGGAGTTCAGCATGAACATTGGTTTGAGGCAGGGAAGCACTCAGCCCACTCATGTTTATCATGGTGATGGAGCTGGTAAGCAAAAAAGGTGAGCTTAAGGGGTAGTATGGGGAGGATGCTGTATGCGGACGATCTGGCTGTTGTGGTGGAGAGTGGGTGGGAGATGCAGGAAGTACTGGGGGAGTGGAAGCAGGCATTTGGGAAGCATGGGCTAAAGACGAGTATGGAGAAGACTGATGTGGTGTGAATCGGGCAGCAGAGAAAATAAATGAATATCAGGTTAGAGGGGAAGGAGATCAGGCAGAGAAATAGGTTTGAGTTTCTGGGAAGCACAGGGATGGTAAGTCTGAAGCAGAGGTGCGGAGGAAATTCAGGTGGTTGTGAATGTGTGGAGGAGGGTGGAGGAATTATTGGCAGACAGAAAGATATCAAGAAAATTGAAAGGGAAAGTTCTGATGTCATGTGTAACACTGGCCTACCTTTATGGTCTGGAGACAATGGCACTGACAGAGACAACAGAGGCTGCAGATTTTTGAGAACAGCTTGGTGAGGAGGATTTTGGGAGTGAAGAGAGCGGATAGAAGGATAGATGAGATAGGTTGAGGGTGCAAGGAGGAAAAGAGGAAGCCCACGGCTGAGATGGGAGGATTGTGATGAGGAATATCCGTTGGGGTGGTTGGAGAGTGGAGAGAGTTGGCCGAGGAGAGAGGGAGCTGTAAGAGTATCATGGTCAAGGCAGGGCAGAAGCGTGGTGCCATCGGACCTCACCCTTCATAAAGGGAAGGAGGAGGAGGAGAAGATATCCACTTTCCCATTTCCACAACCAACACACCATTTTGGATTTATTTATTTATTTGCGTGCACTTAACCAACCATCACCGCCATCAACATACTCCTATTAGCCCCACCGATTACCAGCAGATGGCGCAGCTGCTCCAAGGGCCGTAAAACCTCAAACATTATGCTACCCTACGAACAGGATGCAATTGAAGAGAGAAATCTTGAAAGAGTTGCAAGATGCTCTAAAATTGTACAAGCGTTAAGTTTACATTTTTTACAAAGTTCAACAGAAGTTGCCATGTTTATGCTAATTAAGATTTATTGACATTTCTCTCTTCAGCTTAACACTCTTACAATTGTCAGAGCCCCCCTGGTAGTGTCAACATTGATATCATCATAAAAGGATGACATCAATGAACGATGACACTATCATTCATTGATGTCATTCATCCTTGTGTCTTCGCTTCCTTTAATTATAGCATTTCATAATTTTTTTCTTATTTCCTTTGAGTTAAAAAGTCAAAACTGAAAATTGGAAGAAACATGAAGAGGATACATCAGGTAATCAGGAAATGAGCGGAGCCAAGAATCTGGTATGAATTTGAAACACTGCCCCTCACATTCCCAACCTTCATGTCAAGAAATTAAATAATATAAAATTCACATGTGCATACAGATTAGAATAACATAAGTTTCTCAAAAAAATACTTATGTTTGAGCAAAATCAGATTAGCAAAATGTAAGTGAACTCCCTGACATTGCTTCTTCTTAAGCAAGTGTTTAAAACCCTCACATCCACAATAGCCCCTTCAGTGTTGTTTTGAAGATACAAATGACCACCTTTAATCTTGATGCCTGAGACTCACCGAAAGAAGGCACGTGCTGCCCAGCTGGACACCTCAGTGTCATGTGCTGCACGGGAGCATGCTAGAGCTAGGCTTGTAGCACATGCTTGATCTTCCTGCAGATGGAAAAATATATATTAATTTTTGGTTTTTAACTCTGGATTGTATTTTATTGGTTTCACTTGTTCCTCTTTCTTTTAATTCATCACTCATTTACTTGCACTGTTGATCACTGATGTCATCCTAGTACCATCTCAGTATAGCCTTCAGAGAGCTGTTAAAGGGATTACTTTGATCTGATCTGGATCCAGCCTATCAATGGAGTACAAAACATAAAATGTTCAGCCTGGCAGATAACCTCATCTTTCTCAAAACTAATCTGAGCTTCGTGGACTTTAAATATTAAAACCGTTAAACGTGGCACTTTCCTTCTTTTGAACTATGCAAGCATGGGAAACAAGGTAGTGGTTGGTCTCCTGATAAACTTGTTAAATCACTGGGTGAATATTCCCCACTCGTGCACCGATACCACCATTTATAACACCGAGTCAACAGCCGATTAATTTACTTACTGTATGAACGATTGTTCAGAATGGAATCCCTTTGCAACCCGGGGACTCCCTGTACTGTATTGTGTATAAAACTTGCTTTAAACACAACCAGACAAGTATGAAATGCTTCATGTTTTATCCGTCAATAGCTTATTGAATAAGCACAATAGACGGTAGCTCATCATTCGTATATAAATGACAGGACGCTGTGCCGTTCGATGCACCAATCCATTGGAGAAGGGATTTAAAATGTATCGATTCATAGCCACTCAATAACGTCAATCGTGGGCACGGCACCAATCCGGCATGGTATCAACTTCACGTGGGTACAATGCTCGAGGACGTCATTATTTACGACTTAATTAAATTGCATCTGCATCGGTCAATTTTTTTTTTCTTTTTAAAATTGGTAATTGCTTTTGGTCAAATTTTCTAATCGGCCCAGCACTACAATTATTGAAACAATCTCCCATCTAAAGGCACAAATCTGTACAAAATTAAGGGATTGAGTGATGAAAGGCAGGATGGCAAAATAACAAGTTCAAATGCTGGCAAGAAGAGAAAGAGATAAGGCACATCCCTTGTGGAGTGATGACCACCAGCAGTTTGTGCTCCAGGCAGGAAGGGTGAGCATGCTCACATCCTAAGCCTTGGCAGCTCTGTGATCATTGGTGTACCGGTATGCATCATGGAAAGATTTGAGCGCACCTGCCACTTTCTTGTGGGTTCCAAATGCTACTCCCACTCTTGGCACGGGGCAATAATGCTGTAGGTCAGCTTTACTGCCACTGACTGACCCAAGTGCTGTGCCCAACTGAGGCATGCCCACCTGGCACTCTAGCTCTAAAAGGCTCTGATACGACAAGACAACACAACCTCATTGGTGCCTTCACGTCCCAACAAGACAAGGAACTCCATTACAGAATAACTATATAAAATGTATTGCTTTGTAAAATATGGTTTTAAATGCATATATTTTGTCGCTTTACATTGATCACTGTGGTACAACACGTGCTGAACTCGACTGGGTTGGGACTAGATTAAGGCTTGGAGCATGGTATTGTGTACTCTGTGGTCCTAACTGAGGAGAAAGCTTAGAAATTGAACCCAGTTTTAATAAGATAAGCAATCTTAATGTTATATAATGCCCAAGTGTCTGTGCTTTCAGGAAATGTATACTTTGCTATGGGTCCTATGGATATAGTTGCTTACAAAGCATGTTTTTTTTTTATCCAAACACAGGCTATTTTTTTCCATTTTTATAGCTCATTTTTTAGAAATTGGTTACATGTATGATTGTATATGTTGTCCAAAATGGTTGAAAATGCATTTTTGTTTGATATATATCATTATACATAAGAAGAGAAGAATTCTTCAAAGCAGTACATTTCTTATGACCTTCTGCATATCTTGGCACCTTCAAATGTGAAAAATCTAGATTTTGCAAAATCTCCCCATCATAGTGAAGCTTACAAAATCTTATTCCAGAAATTTGAAATGCATCTGATAGAACATCTTAAATAGCAATTTACTTCTGCATAAAGTGATGATTTAAAATGGCAAGTTTCAACATGGATCATTACTACAAACCAATTTTTAGGTTCACTTCCATGATTGGGTAAAAATATTAGGAAGTACGTAACAAATTGCATTTACCAAGCTGCTACAAAATTACTGGTAGCTATCAGCTTGATTTTATAACCACAGAATAAGTTTACCAAGATGGCCCTATGATATAACAAGGACAAATGTGTCCAAGAGCCGCGTCATTCCACCAGTCAATCTCCTTGCTATGCAAGCTTCCAGGGCATCAGTTGCCCCCAGGGCATCGGGCGGCCCAGGGCATCGGGTGCCCTCAGGGCATCGGGTGCCTCCAGGGCATCGGGTGCCTCCAGGGCATCAAGTGCGTTTAGGGCATCAGATGCCTCAGGGCATCAGGTACCTCCATGTGGCCTCCCTGCCTGCTTCTCTCTCTATTCTCACCCCCAGAAAGGTTTTGTCTTCACCAAAAGAAGAAGAACAAGAAGAAGAAGAAGAAGAAGAAGAAGAAGAAGAAGAAGAAGAAGAAGAAGAAGAAGAAGAAGAAAAAGAAGAAGAAGAAGAAGAAGAAGAAGAAGAAGAAGAAGAAGAAGAAGAAGAAGAAGAAGAAGAAGAAGAAGAAGAAGAAGAAGAAGAAGAAGAAGAAGAAGAAGAAGAAGAAGAAGAAGAAGAAGAAGAAGAAGAAGAAGAAGAAGAAGAAGAAGAAGAAGAAGAAGAAGAAGAAGAAGAAGAAGAAGAAGAAGAAGAAGAAGAAGAAGAAGAAGAAGAAGAAGAAGAAGAAGAAGAAGAAGAAGAAGAAGAAGAAGAAGAAGAAGAAGAAGAAGAAGAAGAAGAAGAAGAAGAAGAAGAAGAAGAAGAAGAAGAAGAAGAAGAAGAAGAAGAAGAAGAAGAAGAAGAAGAAGAAGAAGAAGAAGAAGAAGAAGAAGAAGAAGAAGAAGAAGAAGAAGAAGAAGAAGAAGAAGAAGAAGAAGAAGAAGAAGAAGAAGAAGAAGAAGAAGAAGAAGAAGAAGAAGAAGAAGAAGAAGAAGAAGAAGAAGAAGAAGAAGAAGAAGAAGAAGAAGAAGAAGAAGAAGAAGAAGAAGAAGAAGAAGAAGAAGAAGAAGAAGAAGAAGAAGAAGAAGAAGAAGAAGAAGAAGAAGAAGAAGAAGAAGAAGAAGAAGAAGAAGAAGAAGAAGAAGAAGAAGAAGAAGAAGAAGAAGAAGAAGAAGAAGAAGAAGAAGAAGAAGAAGAAGAAGAAGAAGAAGAAGAAGAAGAAGAAGAAGAAGAAGAAGAAGAAGAAGAAGAAGAAGAAGAAGAAGAAGAAGAAGAAGAAGAAGAAGAAGAAGAAGAAGAAGAAGAAGAAGAAGAAGAAGAAGAAGAAGAAGAAGAAGAAGAAGAAGAAGAAGAAGAAGAAGAAGAAGAAGAAGAAGAAGAAGAAGAAGAAGAAGAAGAAGAAGAAGAAGAAGAAGAAGAAGAAGAAGAAGAAGAAGAAGAAGAAGAAGAAGAAGAAGAAGAAGAAGAAGAAGAAGAAGAAGAAGAAGAAGAAGAAGAAGAAGAAGAAGAAGAAGAAGAAGAAGAAGAAGAAGAAGAAGAAGAAGAAGAAGAAGAAGAAGAAGAAGAAGAAGAAGAAGAAGAAGAAGAAGAAGAAGAAGAAGAAGAAGAAGAAGAAGAAGAAGAAGAAGAAGAAGAAGAAGAAGAAGAAGAAGAAGAAGAAGAAGAAGAAGAAGAAGAAGAAGAAGAAGAAGAAGAAGAAGAAGAAGAAGAAGAAGAAGAAGAAGAAGAAGAAGAAGAAGAAGAAGAAGAAGAAGAAGAAGAAGAAGAAGAAGAAGAAGAAGAAGAAGAAGAAGAAGAAGAAGAAGAAGAAGAAGAAGAAGAAGAAGAAGAAGAAGAAGAAGAAGAAGAAGAAGAAGAAGAAGAAGAAGAAGAAGAAGAAGAAGAAGAAGAAGAAGAAGAAGAAGAAGAAGAAGAAGAAGAAGAAGAAGAAGAAGAAGAAGAAGAAGAAGAAGAAGAAGAAGAAGAAGAAGAAGAAGAAGAAGAAGAAGAAGAAGAAGAAGAAGAAGAAGAAGAAGAAGAAGAAGAAGAAGAAGAAGAAGAAGAAGAAGAAGAAGAAGAAGAAGAAGAAGAAGAAGAAGAAGAAGAAGAAGAAGAAGAAGAAGAAGAAGAAGAAGAAGAAGAAGAAGAAGAAGAAGAAGAAGAAGAAGAAGAAGAAGAAGAAGAAGAAGAAGAAGAAGAAGAAGAAGAAGAAGAAGAAGAAGAAGAAGAAGAAGAAGAAGAAGAAGAAGAAGAAGAAGAAGAAGAAGAAGAAGAAGAAGAAGAAGAAGAAGAAGAAGAAGAAGAAGAAGAAGAAGAAGAAGAAGAAGAAGAAGAAGAAGAAGAAGAAGAAGAAGAAGAAGAAGAAGAAGAAGAAGAAGAAGAAGAAGAAGAAGAAGAAGAAGAAGAAGAAGAAGAAGAAGAAGAAGAAGAAGAAGAAGAAGAAGAAGAAGAAGAAGAAGAAGAAGAAGAAGAAGAAGAAGAAGAAGAAGAAGAAGAAGAAGAAGAAGAAGAAGAAGAAGAAGAAGAAGAAGAAGAAGAAGAAGAAGAAGAAGAAGAAGAAGAAGAAGAAGAAGAAGAAGAAGAAGAAGAAGAAGAAGAAGAAGAAGAAGAAGAAGAAGAAGAAGAAGAAGAAGAAGAAGAAGAAGAAGAAGAAGAAGAAGAAGAAGAAGAAGAAGAAGAAGAAGAAGAAGAAGAAGAAGAAGAAGAAGAAGAAGAAGAAGAAGAAGAAGAAGAAGAAGAAGAAGAAGAAGAAGAAGAAGAAGAAGAAGAAGAAGAAGAAGAAGAAGAAGAAGAAGAAGAAGAAGAAGAAGAAGAAGAAGAAGAAGAAGAAGAAGAAGAAGAAGAAGAAGAAGAAGAAGAAGAAGAAGAAGAAGAAGAAGAAGAAGAAGAAGAAGAAGAAGAAGAAGAAGAAGAAGAAGAAGAAGAAGAAGAAGAAGAAGAAGAAGAAGAAGAAGAAGAAGAAGAAGAAGAAGAAGAAGAAGAAGAAGAAGAAGAAGAAGAAGAAGAAGAAGAAGAAGAAGAAGAAGAAGAAGAAGAAGAAGAAGAAGAAGAAGAAGAAGAAGAAGAAGAAGAAGAAGAAGAAGAAGAAGAAGAAGAAGAAGAAGAAGAAGAAGAAGAAGAAGAAGAAGAAGAAGAAGAAGAAGAAGAAGAAGAAGAAGAAGAAGAAGAAGAAGAAGAAGAAGAAGAAGAAGAAGAAGAAGAAGAAGAAGAAGAAGAAGAAGAAGAAGAAGAAGAAGAAGAAGAAGAAGAAGAAGAAGAAGAAGAAGAAGAAGAAGAAGAAGAAGAAGAAGAAGAAGAAGAAGAAGAAGAAGAAGAAGAAGAAGAAGAAGAAGAAGAAGAAGAAGAAGAAGAAGAAGAAGAAGAAGAAGAAGAAAAAGAAGAACACCGGGGAGCTCTCTTAGAGCCAGCGTTCGCAATGCGACACGGCTAAAAATCAATACTAAAGGCCAGTTTGTGTTCAGTATACAGAACATCAAAGGTCGAAAGGAAGTACGTAACGTTTTAAAGAAATCTGCACTTTTAATCCTAAGATGTTAGTTTGGTTCATCACAGCATGTATTTCTATGGTTAAGTTTATGTGCATATATATTTATGACCTGAATGAACACTGATCAATTTGTTAATTTCATATGACCGTGACCTCTTTGCTCAAGGTCAAATATCAGGTAAACCAAATATTCTCCATACATGTGGTTTCCAATTAGTGTACAATACATATTTAAGCCATCAGACCAATTTTAGAATGATAAGAGTGGTTCCTTGATACAGATATAATTGATAACCAACTTTGACCCTGTCAGAGCAATAGAAAGAGGAAGAATTCAGCTCTGCCCAAATCGATCCTGAATCCCCATGATGTTGGCTAACAAATGATATGCAAAACTTAATCATACAATGACTTTCATTTTTTGGTCCCCCGTGTCCTAAATGTGTACATAATACCTTGCTACAAGCCTAAAACTACACTAGACTCTATACTTCTGAATCAAAATAGCAGTTGAAACTAACAATTGGGCAAACTAATGAATTTTAAAGTGTGGAATGTACAGCCCACATAAGAACCACACACTGAGATGGCATGCAGAGAGATTTGGTGCCAATGACTATCAGCAGGTGGAGTCCCACATGCGGAGCCCTGGGGAGTGGGAGGGACTCCGACATGCAGACTCCAGCACACGGATGCCTGGGGGTGGGAGGGTGCATGCCGCATTCGGCCCACGATGATGATGAATATTGTTTCAAAATAATAATAATAATAATAATAACTAGAACTGCCACTTTATAACTGCTGGCAGTGATGACCGGGTACCCTTACACGACGCCTTCGATATGACGTGAGACTTAAACGACGGTCGCAAAGTTTCGCGACGATCGGAGGAGCGGTTCCGGAGAAAACGATATTTAATGTTGTTCTTGAATCCGACGTGACTGCCGAACCGTGTGACCTATCGATTAGAAATTAACAAACTTATATTCACCGCTCGGGAGCCTGGTGTTGGCGCAGTGGTTAGGGCAGTGGCTTGGGATCCAAAAGGTCCTGAATTCAAGCCCCGTTGGGCCACTGAATTAATACACCAGGGGGTTGACTCAGCCTGTCATCCTTCCGAGGTCGGCGAAGTGAGTACCAGTATACTGGGCCGGTGTATACCCCGGTTAAAATAGGTGTACCATATCCCTGTGTCGTAAAAGGCGACCAGGGTTGCGTCAGGAAGGGCATCCGGCGTAAAACATGTGCCAAATCACTATGCAGATCATTCGGATGATCCGCTGTGGCGACCCCTAACGGGAGCAGCCGAAAGAAGAAGAAGAAGATATTCACCGCTCGGGTGCGATACGTACGTGAAGTTTCCCCTCGATCTGACCGGCCGTTCTGGAGAAGATGTTTGAGGGTTTTAGGGTAAATTCGACGTGGCCGCCAAACCGTGTGACCTATCGATTAGAAATTAACAAACTTGTGAAAGGATGTCTTGGGGAATGTGTGCGTGAATTTTTGCCTCGATCTGTCCGGCTGTTCTGGAGAAGAAGAATAAAAAAAATTATAAATTTTCAATCCAAGAGGGCTGACGAACAATGTGACCTATGACATCACAAATTTATATTCTGCTTCAAACCGTGTGTTGGAACACGTCTGTCAAGTTTAGTGTTAATCGGAAAAGGTGCGTTTTTCTATCCAACATGGCCGCCACAAAATGTGACGACGTCATAATTTTTAGCATGTCTTATTTTAGCACTTCATTATTTACTCTTCTTCATTTTTTACTCTTCATTAATTTTTTACTCTTCTTCTTCATTTTTTACTCTTCTTCATTATTTTTACTCTTCTTCATTTTTTACTCTTGTTCTTCATTATTTACTCTTCAATTTCTACTCTTCTTCATTTTTTCTCTTCTTCATTTTTTACTCTTCTTATTCATTTATTACTCTTTTTCCTCATTTTATTACTCTTCTTCTCCATTTTATTACTCTTCTTCTTCATTATTTACTCTTCTTCTAAATTAAAATTAAGAGAGCTCGGCGTTGTTGTTCTTCTTCTTCTGGTGAAGACAGATCCTTTAGGACTCGACTATTTCATATACAGGATCCGTATCTCCTTAAATACTAAACACTTGTACACATCCTCGCATTGAGGGTGCCTTTTGAGAGCGTCTATCATGAACTTTTAAATATATTTCGACATTTGCTTTAAAGTTTCGAAAAGTTCACGTTACTAATTAAAATTATTCTATTTAATGTATTGTAATTTGGTAAATACACTATTTTCTTCTCATGAACGACGCTCGTCCATGACTGGTCTCGCTATTGGCTCCGTCAAGGCATGTGATGAAATATCGGAAGTTGTTTTTTTTTCTTCTTCTTCTTCTTCTTGTGAAGACAAAACCTCTAGGACGCAGCTCTTGGACACATTTGTCCTTGTTAACATATGTGCAGGCATGGGGCTAGATTATAGTAGCCAAGTCTTGCTTCGATAGGTTATGTGGTTCCAGAGAAAACATTATTTAATATAATTCTTGAGTCCAACATGGCTGCCAAACCATGTGACCTATCAATTAGAAACTAACAAACTTGTGAAAGGATGTCTTGCGGAAAGTTTGTGTGAATTTTTGCCTCAATATGTCTGGCTGTTCTGGAGAAGAAGATTTTTAAAATTCATTAATTTTCAATCCAAGATGGCAGACGAACCATGTGATCTATGACATCATAAATTTAAATTCTGCTTCCAATCGTGTAGTGGAACACGTTTGTGAAGTTTCGTCTTTATCGGACAAAAGTGCGTTATTCTATCCAAGACGGCCGCCAAACCATGTGACATGTGACGTCATAATTTTAACGTGCATGCAGGCATGGGGGCAGATTATATTGGCCAAGTTTCGCTTCGATAGGTTATGTGGTTCCAGAGAAAACATTATTTAATATAATTCTTGAATCCAACATGGCCGCCAAACCATGTGACCTATCAATTAGAAATTAACAAAGTTATATTCACCACTCGTGTGCACTTCCCAGACCTCGGCCCTTGATACAACATGAGATACATGAGATGACAAAAAAATTTATATTCTGCTTTCAACTGTGTCGTGGAACATGTCTGAAGTTTCGTGTTAATCGGAAAAGGTGCGTTTTTCTATCCAAGATGGCCGCCCAACTATGTGACTTGTGAGGTCATAATTTATACCATGTATGCAGACATCATGGGGGATGACAGTTGCAAATTTTCGCTTCGATAGGTTAAGCCGTTCCAGAGAAAACATTATTTAATATTTTTCTTAAATCCAACATGGCCACCAAACCATGTGACTTGTGACGTAATAATTTTTACGATGTATGCAGAATTGATGGAGGATGGCATTTGCAAATTTTCGCTTCGATAGGTTAAGCGGTTCCTGAGAAAACATTATTTAATATTTTTCTTAAATCCAACATGGCTGCCAAACGATGTGACCTATCAATTAGAAATTAACAAACTTGTATTCCCTACTCATGTGCAATACATGTGTGAAGTTTCCCCTTGATCAGATCAGCCGTTCTGGAGAAGATGTTTGAAGGTTTAGGGTAAATTCAAGATGGCCGCCAAATCATGTGACCGATCAAGAAGAAATTAACAAACTTGAGAAAGCACCACATGGGGAATATATGTGTAAAGTTTCGTCTCAATCTGTCTTGCCGTTCTGGAGAAGAAGATTTTAAAAATTTATTCATTTTCAATCCAAAATGGCTGCCGAACCATGTGACCTATAACATCATAAATTTATATTCAGCTTCCCATCAAGGACCCGAACAAGTGTGTGAAGTTTCGTATAAATCGGATAAGGTCAGTTTTTCTATCCAAGATGGCCGCCAAACCGTGTGACTTGTGATGTCATAATTTTTACTATGAACGCAGACATCCTGGAGGATGATAGTTGCAAATTTTCGCTTCGATAGGTTATGTGATTCCAGAGAAAACATTATTTAATATTTTTCATGAATCCAACATGGCTGTCAAACCATGTGACCTATCAATTAGAAATTAACAAACTTATATTCCCTAATCGTGGCCAATAGGTTTGTGAAGTTTCCCCTTGATCTGACGAGCCGTTCTGGAGAAGATGTTTGAAGGTTTTGGGTAAATTCAAGATGGCCACCAAACCGTATGACCGATCAATAAGAAATTAACAAACTTGATAAAGGACCTCATGGGGAATGTGTGTGTAAAGTTT
This sequence comes from Eptatretus burgeri, assembly GCF_056783735.1. Lineage (NCBI taxonomy): Eukaryota > Metazoa > Chordata > Myxini > Myxiniformes > Myxinidae > Eptatretus > Eptatretus burgeri. The sequence continues at coordinate 114,573,758 of NC_140962.1, forward strand.
CGCCTCAATCTGTTTAGCCGTTCTGGAGAAGATTTTTTTTTTTAAATTCCCAAAACAAGATGGCTGCCGAACCAAATGACCTATGACGTCATAATATATTTTTTCTATGGTCAATTGTTGTGCAGATGAGGCTCAATAAATTTCAGATTTTTCCTATGCAGCGTTGTACCTAACAAATTTTGACCGGCACACCTCTTGACCGATGACCTCACGAAAAATCACCCCTGTTCCTCTTGAGGAGCTTATTCAAATGTATGAAGCGAAAACATTTTTACCCCAGAAAGTTTCAGAGATACAGAAGTCCAAAGTTTTTCGGTTTTTTCAAGATGGCGCCCGTACCATGTGACCTATGACGTCACAATTACCACTTAAGTTTGCCATCAAAAAAGATACATACTATGGTGAAAATTTCGTGTCGATCGGACTTACCGTTCCTGAGAAAATGATTTTTAAAGCGAAAGAACTCACAAAATTGCCGGCGGAAAAATCTAAATAATAAAAAATAAAAAATAAGGAAATAAACAGAAGAAAAACAATAGGGTTCCCTGTCAGAATGACAGGGTACCCTAATAAAAGGCCAGAGAAGAGTCTTCAGATAAAAATATGAACCCATTTTAGACCTCAGAAGCAATCACTCACAACGTGTTCTGCAAAAATTACTGATCCTGACCCGATGAAGAAGGAAGAATTTTTGAACATCTTCAGTGTCCGCACCACCACCGGTTACCAGCAGATGGCGCAGTTGCTCCAGGGGCCGTAAAACCTCAAACATTATGCTACCCTACGAACAGGATGCAATTGAAGAGAGAAAGTGAAAAAATAAGTTTGGTAAACAGAAGGGGCTGAATTTGTGCAGCGAAAGAGATCAGGGTTCCAAGCTGCACATTCAATGACATGCTCAGTAATAAGTGACAAAGTAATGCAAAATATTAATTGGTCCTAAAACACAATCTACATTTTGATGTTGAAGGAACGTTGATTTATGTAAATATGTAAAACATTTGGGATTTCATTGAATGACAAACAGAATAGCACTGCACACATGAGTTAAGATAATTTATTCAAAGCATGCATTTGATTATGAAACAATTACTTGGCATTTGCTAAAAAACAAAGCAATTTTTTCTGGCTCTTTTGAGTGTGGCATTGCTTGCTCGAAGGACATCAGTTTCAAACCTGTGCAGAGAGCAACATGAAGCGACGTGGAGGGACCATATGCTGCCACACTGCAGCCGGTGGGTCTAGAGGAGGCGGTAAGGATTGTGTCTTGGGCCGCATTGGTTGTGCCGGAAGGCTATCCTCAATACAGGCAAGCGCCCAGGCCCGCACATCTGTGCTCACTGACACCTGTTCAGTAGTAGTGCAACAACCATTTTTATAGCTCCTGTTTTATGAAGCATCACTGCTGTTCTTTTTATGCAAGAAACATGAAATGCTTTATGCCAAACTGACAACCTCAAAAGCAAACACATAAATCCATTTTTTCCATCGAAACTAACTGTAGTATTGGTAATATCCTTAAGATTAAAAATTGTCAACTTCATGGTAAGAAGATAGAAGTGCATTAAAAAAATTATTTGTGACTTGTAATGTATAACCTAAACCTGATGTGTGTAAACTAATGATATAAAGAATGGAAGGACATCCCCATCAAATTGTACGTGTGCAGTGATGACAGTGTGAGGCAACCAACCCACCTGGGCTTCCATGAGAGGAAAATGTAATGAGAAGGAGTGTTGTGCCACACACCACAGAGTGTCGCTGTCCTCACTGGCTGCTGCTGCCAACAATAATGTGCCTGTGCATAAATGAATGGAGAGGCAAGATAAAGCAGAATTGAGTAGGGAGGCCCAGAAGCAATTAACTGATAAATTTGTTGTCGCTTTATTTTCCACTCCAAATTTCACACAAGCAGAACGTGAAAAAGCTAAAGTTTTAGCAACATAAAAATCAGAACTAATTCTGCAGAAATTTACACTTAAAACAAGGAAGGGCAATAAATTCAGGTCCAAAATAGAGCAGATTCAAAAGTATAATGATTGGCCCAGTGGGAAAGTATATTTCCAACACCAGCTGGCTTACCCAACCACCTTTACTGCATACCTCACTGAAAAGCTGTGTGTACTTTATGGGGAAAACCATAAAATGTTTGCACTAATGCCCAGAACAACCAAGGTTTCACACAAGGGCTCTTCATGGCTCAGTGCCATACCATATGGACAAGGTGAGAAAGCGAGGATTGCAGATAAATTAATCACGAATGTATTACGGGTGCTCAAAAAGTTACGCAAATGAGATACTTATAATTATCAAAGACATGTCATTTTGGATTTTCAATACAAAGCAGGGTACAAACGTCTGAGTCCACTTATATCATTGCCAAGCTTTCTCACAGCACAATTTCAAGCAGCAATTTTCCATAATTGTGAAGATAGTTATTAATATTCTTCATTTATTACAGTTATGAGGAGCTGATAACTCCGTTCCACCAGGCTGTTGTAAGAGAATTTGTTCCCAATAGAGTTTGGAATCGAGGGAGATGCAAAGCACCTCTCCCTTTATATGGGACAGTTTCTCTGTGTGCAATTTTACACAGGGACTGAAAATTCGTTTCTTGGCTTTTACTGGATGAAATTGGCTGCAAAATTCAGAAGTGAATCCTCTGTACGTTGAGGTAATATTGTTGCGGGGCCAGGTATCGGTGGCGAGCACGACCGTTAGAGGGAGTAGTAGAGTCGGCTCCACCGAACACACCGGAATTGAGGTCGTGCCTTTTGGATAAGTCCGAAAGGCACGGGTCCCTTACTGGACCATGAATCGCCAATAATTCAACCGCGTGGGGTAGGGTCAATTGCCAAACTTCAATATACCTAATTACCCACGCAGACAAAGTTACCGGGGAATTCACACCGTCAGCGGACCTCGGGCGGAATGAGCCATTACCGAGCCCGAACCGTGTGTAACCCGAGCGGAGATTACCAAGGCCCATCGGACCAAATGAACAATTTACGGCCTCGCTACACACCGTGCCAAGCCAATGAAAGAAACACAGAAACGAGCTGGAACATTTAACAAAAGGGACATTTATTTATAATGGGGCAGGGGAGCATGCAAGAAGGCAGAGTTAACCGAATACTGAAGGAATAGCAATTTATGTACAAGCACTTATGCAGTTTTACTTAATAGACTGGCGCCACAAACACACAAACGTACACCCAAAAAGAAACGGACCCGTCAGGTCTTTATTGGAGGCCTCCAGCTTGAGGAAAGGCGAGCTGGAGGTCAGAGCCTATTCTCGGACCTCTCCGCCTCGTGCGGTCTTCGATGATCCGGTGTGGCAGAACTCGAACCCGCCACACAATGCCGCTCCAAGCCCAGGCAGGCGATCCTCGCGGGACAGGCTCGCAGGCACACAGGCCACAAGAGAAGATGCTCTGTTGGCGGGACCCCAGGAAGGCGACGACTGGCTTCAGGAGACTACCAGACTTCCGAAGACCGAAGAACAGCAGACAATTCTCAACTCTCTCAAGACCAGAAGACAACTCTCAACAACAACTCTCGTCTTGGCCCACCCACGCTTCTCTTATCCCACGCTCGCACTCCCTCATTGGGCAGAGAGAACGCTCTATGCCCATATTTGGAGCCAAGCCAGAACGAAACGCTTGTGCCCATATTTGTGGCGGAGCCAGCACACCAACGTCCAGAGAAGCCCTGCCTAGCACACAGGACTCCGCCCACGTACGTGCTGTTAGGGTTAGGGTGCCTGTGGATGATGGTGGAAGGAAGCGAAGGCAGGTGTCGTTGTCGTTGTTGTTGGTAATTTAAATCCTAATGATCAAAATAACTCACAGCGCATGTACAATTAATCACCCATTAAACATAGGACGGGACCCTACCTAGAAACACATACTTACCGATATAGCTGATCTATAGGACCTGGCTGTTGTGTGCAGAAAGCTTCCAAATTCGCAACAATATGTTCCAAATTTCAGCGTCTATTTCCGCATTCTTGAGTTTTTTTTAACGAAAACCCTCTTAATTCATGTTGGTGTCTGTCAGTCTGTCCATCAATCCGCTCAAAATGTTTTGGCGCTCATATCGCAAAGGCTATACACTGAAACGAGCTAAAACTTGGAATATACATCAGACAATAAGTCTAATCAATGGCTTTCAAAACGAGTTCCACCAAAGTGCCATAGTTTTTGCTTTTTTGCCATTTTTTCTTCATCTATCTATAATTCCAGCAATCTCTGTGTGTGTCTGTGTGTGTGTGTGACCGCTGTTTCTCGACAACCTCTGGTCCGATCTAATTGAAACTTGCCAGGTATATTGCTGGGGACCTGAGGATGTGCTTTTTCAAGGTTTGATATTAATCGGACAAGTGCTTCCCAAGTTATGGCCATTTATTTACCAAACCAATGGGAAGACACGTTGTTGCGTGGGCGTAGCCGATAGGGAAGGGAAGCTCAGCCGCGTTCCCCATTACGGGTTACAACGTACGGGCTTCCGGAGAGTGATGACTTCGTGTATTCTAATAATTTCTCAATTTCTTATGCGCATTTATAGATAAACACAATGGCCCAAGTTATGATCATTTTCATATTAGACGGTGTATAAATTTCGGGAACATCAGAGTGCTGGTATGCTCCGAACCAGGAAGTAAATTTTTTCTCTCTTCTCTTCTCTTTTTGTTTTTCCTTGCCACGACATTGCGAAAAGGTAAAATACGTTGGCGCTAATTGAATAATTGGGTATTAAAAATAAATTGCGAATAATCGTAACTGTGAATAATATCGAACTTTAGGGTCATGCAAGTACGGGCACGTGAGAGCGAAGAAACGGCCTGTGTGGTTTATTTATTATTATTATTATTATTATTATTATTATTATTATTATGTTTTTTTTTTACGGGCACGTACTAGTATTCAACAATCCATGCATCATCCACAAATAAGTCAAAAACATCATGCAATTCTGTTTGTTTTCCACCGGAGGGCAGCACTATCTATCATTTATGGATATGCATCAGTAGATAAATTTATTTGTGCATCAAATAAGTCGTCTACAATTGTATGTACTCAATACCCTGCACTCGCGAAGCGAAAAGCAGGGCAAAGCAATTGGAAGCGTATGTATGCATGTCGTACGTCGTACGTGTCTGCGTTTTGTTAAGATCAAAAACTGTTCAGCAGAGGAAATTGAAACTATACATTACATGACCATGTGATAAAGTGGTCACTCTTTTGCGGTCAACCACAGTCAGAGATCAACAGAGGCCAATTTTCCAAAATCATCAATTTTCATCAGATTGACTGGAAAATTTGAACAGAGTTTTCAAAACAGATCACTGAATTAAACCACCAATTATTTTCGAGGTCATAATAAGCTCAAAGCTCAATATAGGCCAAATTTCTGAAGTCCTCAATTTTCATCAATAGGACTTGAAATTATAACAGGGTTTGCATATCAGGTCACCAAATTCAGGTCAACATAGACCAAAAGGTGAGGAATGTGGTGCCCGACACACACACACACACACACACACATACACACACACACACACACACACACACACACACACACACACACATACATAAAAACATACACACACATGCATATACATATATATATATATATATATATATACATATATATATATATATATATATATATATATATATATATATATATATATATATATATATATATATATATATATACAGGCCTGCGCCGTTTAACGACATTCCGGGCAACGACGGATCGCATATACGACGGATCTGCCGTTCTGAAAAAAAAAAAAAAAAAAAAAAATGAAGAAAACAATGTAACTGAAAAATTCCTATCGCCGAGTGATGTAGCCGCATATAAAAATAGCACATACAATTATGTACACTGTACAGAACATAATACCTCATAATGATAATAAACGACAGTGTGGCCCCGTTATAATGCGATCGTTGAGGTCCATGAAATGTCATCGTGAAAAAAAACAGGATCGTGCTAAATCGGGATTCAAGGAAATCGGCTTTCAAACCGAACCAATGTTTGCAGGTTTAACTTGAAGCAAATAAATTACCTTTCAATTGAAGAATTCCGCAAATAAATCGTTCTTCTTCGACATTAAAACACAAATTTGTTTTTCGTGAAGCTTTTTATGTTGTTCAAACATTCACACTGTTCCGAAAATATATATCACAATTGACAGGTGCTCGTTTCTTCATTTGTAAATTATAACATCGATGCAATGATTACGTATTTATAAAATCCAAACGCTATTTATTCACCTTTCTATAATTAATCAATGCGAGAGGAGATTGTAAGCTGCTGCTAACAACACCGATGGCTGTCATGAACAGCACAAAGGTAAATCTCACGCGTCTTCCGTCTCTCTTGGATGTGTGTTACAATTGCCAACAGTATTCAGTACAATAACATGCTGTACAGGTTTGTATCCGAGGAGCAATAGGCTATACCATATAGCCTCGGTGTCTAGGTTTGTGCAAGTACGATGTTCGAAAACTAAAACAAACAAAAAAAATGATGTTCGCACAACGATGACGTCGCTTAACAGCACGTTTCTCAGAACGTAATCCCGTCGTTAAGTGGCGCATGACTGTATATGCATACACATATACATATATACAAACATACATATACACATACACACATATAAGACTGGTGTTGGCACAGTGGTTAGGGCAGTGGCTTGGGATCCAAAAGGTCCCGAGTTCAAGCCCCGTTGGGCCACTGAATTAATACACCAGGGGTTGACTCAGCCTGTCATCCTTCCAAGGTCGGCGAAATGAGTACCAGTATACTGGGCCGGTGTATACTCCAGTTAAAATAGGTGTACCATATCCCTGTGTCGTAAGAGGCGACCAGGGTTACGTCAGGAAGGGCATGCGGCGTAAAACATGTGCCAAATCACTATGCGGATCATACGGATGATCCGCTGTGGCGACCCCGAACGGGAGCAGCCGAAAGCAGAAGAAGAAGACATACACACACACACATATGTATATATACATATATATATATATATATATATATATATATATATATGTACACATATACGTATACGTACACATATACATACATACATTCATACATACAAATACAGAGGGGAGAACAAGTATTTGATACAATGCCGATTTTGCAGGTTTTCCCACTTACAAAGCATGTAGAGGTCTGTAATTTTTATCATACGTACACTTCAACTGTGAAAGACGGACTCCAAAACAAAAATCCTGAAAATCACATTGTATGATTTTGAAATAATTAATTTGCATTTTATTGCATGAAATAAGTATTTGATCACCCACAAACCAGTAAGAATTCTGGCTCACAGACTTGTTAGTTTTGTCTTTTCGAAGCCCTCCCATTCTCCACTCATTACCTGTATTAACTGCGCCTGTTTGAACTCGTTATCTGCATAAAAGACAGCTATCCACACTCAATCAATCAGACTCCAACCTCTCCACAATGAGCAAGACCAGAGAGCTGTCTAAGGTCATCAGGGACAAAATTGTAGACTTGCACAAGCCTGGGATGGGCTACAGGACAATAGACAAGCAGCTTGGTGAGAGAAGGCAACAACTGTTGGCGCAATTATTAGAAAATGGAAGAAGTTCAAGATAAGTCAATGTCCCTCGGTCTGGGGCTCCATGCAAGATCTCACCTCGTGGAGCCTCAATGATCATGAGAAAGGTGAGGGATCAGCCCAGAACTACACGGCAGAACCTGGTCAAAGACCTGAAGAGAGCTGGGACCACAGTATCAAAGAAAACCATCAGTAACACACTACGCCGTCATGGATTAAAATCCTGCAGAGCATGCAAGGTCCCTCTGCTCAAGCCAGCGCATGTCCAGGCCCGTCTGAAGTTTGCCAATGACCATCTGGATGATCCAGAGGAGGAATGGGAGAAGGTCATGTGGTCTGATGAGACCAAAATAGAGCTTTTTGGTTAAAACTCCACTCGCCGTGTTTGGAAGAAGAAGAAGGATGAGTACAACCCCAAGAACACCATCCCAACCGTGAAGCATGGAGGTGGAAACATCATTCTTTGGGGATGCTTTTCTGCAAAGGGGACAGGACGACAGCACCATATTGAGAGGAGGATGGATGGGGCCATGTATTGCGAGATCTTGGCCAACAACCTCCTTCCCTCAACAAGAGCATTGAAGATGGGGCGTGGCTGGGTCTTCCAGCATGACAATGACCCGAAACACACAGCCAGGGCAACTAAGCAGTGGCTCCGTAAGAAGCATCTCAAGGTCCTGGAGTGGCCTCGCCAGTCTCCAGACCTGAACCCAATAGAAAATCTTTGGAGGGAGCTGAAAGTCTGTGTTGCCCAGCGACAGCCCTGAAATCTGAAGGATCTGGAGAAGTGGGCCAAAATTCCTGCTGCAGTCTGTGCAAACCTGTTTAAGAACTATAGGAAACGTCTGATCTCTGTAATTGCAAACAAAGGTTTCCGTACCAAATATTAAGTTCTGTTTTTCTAATGGAGCAAATACTTATTTCATGCAATAAAATGCAAATTAATTATTTAAAAATCATACAATGTGATTTTCAGGATTTTTGTATTTGATTCCGTCTTTCACAGTTGAAGTGTACCTATGATAAAAAAAAAAAATACAGACCTCTACGTGCTTTGTAAGTGGGAAAACCTGCAAAATCGGCAGTGTATCAAATACTTGTTCTCCCCACTGTATATACATATACATATCTTCTTCTTTCGGCTGCTCCCGTTAGGGGTCGCCACAGCGGATCATTCGTTATGATCCGCATAATGATTTGGCACAGGTTTTACGCGGGATGCCCTTCCTGACGCAACCCTTGCACCTCTGATGCAACAGGGATCTGGTACACCTATTCCAACAGGGGTATTCACTGGCCCAGTACACTGGTACTCACTTCGCCGACCTCGGAAGGATGACAGGCTGAGTCAACCTCCTGGTGTATTAATTCAGTGGCCCAACGGGGCTTGAACTCAGGGACCTTTTGGATCCCAAGCCGCTGCCCTAACCACTGCGCCAACACCAGGATTATATATACATATACATATGTATGTATGTATGTATGTATGTATGTATGTATGTATGTATGTATGTATATATATATATATATATATATATATATATATACATACATAAATACACATATACATACATATATATTGTTACGGTTGTGGAAATTCGCAATACACTATAAAGGGTACTCAGGTGAGATATATCGGTAAGTTCATGTGTAGTTAGCCCAAACCCGTTGTTTTGAAGGAATATATGTGAACCATTCGGGCTGCGATTCTTCAGTTCGCCGTTTTTCTTTTGCTGTCGTTATTTTGGTGCAAGAACAACAACGAACATCACCACAACCAACATCTCAACGATCACGCCATTCACTACACGACGCCAACAATCACGCCATTCACACCACGACACCACTTTCCACAACTACGCTACCACATCTTGGCCACTCGCCATTCAACGGGAACCGTGCGGTCACGATCTCCGCAGGACGGATGAAAGGAGCGGAGAGGCAGCAGCAACAGGGTGCGAAGGGGCATCTCCCGCCAGATTTTCCCTCCTGCTTTTCCCGCGATTTGGCATGGGGGAGGTGCGATTTGAGCCAGAGATCAAAGGTAAAATAAGGTGGGGGCCTGATTTTGGGGGAATAATTCCCTGGCCCCAAGCCAAAACTGACTTTCCTCATTCCCCGCACGGCGCGGGGAGGGGGAAACGAGAGGGCACACCTCTTTTTGGGAAGCTTCCAGAAGGGAGGTGGAGCCAAAAACGGGGCGGGGCACGAGGCGGACCGAAGGGCGGAGCCCGACCCAACAAAAGGCGTGGGTGTGGAGAGTCCTGGCTCTTAGTTCGTTCGGTCGATTGTCGAGTGTTGTGGGCGTGAAGGTCGACGAGAACGTCGTTCCCTTGTCCCTGAAGGGGAATTGTTGAGAGTTGTGGTGATTGTTCCTGGTCGGAGGTTCTGATCGTTCGCATGATGCGGGGGCCCGGGGCGCCATTAGCCGCGTGGGCAGTGCATTGGGCACGGGCACCCAGGGAAGGGGCCTGGGGCGCCAGCCTGCCACGTGAACGTTTCAGGGGAGTCGCCATGGAGGGCACTCCCCGGTGTTTAGGGAGCTGGTAGGCTCGGAGGCAGTGTAGTGCCCGGGGGTGCCATAGCTGGAGAATCAGCAGAGGGTAGTTCCTGCCAAGGGAGCCACGCGTCCCAGCCATGAGACCGTGTGAGGGCACGGAGGAAAATTGGGGGGCATGGCCCGAAATTGTGAGGACACCAACACAGGCGATGGGAATCCGGGTTGATAGAACCAGTAGATTAAGCGAGAGGCGCTTGTTGAAAGCCCCGGGGTAGTTTAAGTGATAATGGATAGGGTAGATTAGGAAGTGTACCCCTCCGCACCATCCATCCCTTCGCTCTCGTTGTGGGCCGCTGGGCCCACTTTGGGTAAGATCGCTGAAGTCCGAGGAGGCCATCCTGAGGCTTGAGTTGGGCCTTGACGCAGGACGCTAGCTCTCCCTAATTCCCCTCCGGGAAGGGAACGTAGGGGTTGGGAGTAGGCTAGGTGACGAGATAGGTTAGCCGAACAAGGACGTTAAAGGGGGTTAGGGGACGAATTTTGAGTAGGGAAGTAAAAGTGGAAATAAAAACATCAAAAAAATAAGTTGGGGCTGAATTGGGATTCAGAAATTAAGGGAGTGGGTATGGACAGAGACAGGCAAAG
>NC_140962.1:114589502-114614502 GCF_056783735.1 Eptatretus burgeri
TGCCTTGTGGACACGGGCAGGACGCTGAGGAGCTGTAACTGCTGCGGAGAATCCAGGAGGCATGCGCACATGCAGGAGGATCAGTGTGTTTGGTCGTGTTCCAGGGTAGCGCAAAGAACATGTACCAAAGTATAGACGAACACCTGTGAATAAAACACCACATTCCACACCATACCATAACCATGATTAAAAGTGATCAAATTCAACAACTGCTCTCCACCACTGATGCAAACTGCTCTCAATTTACATTCTATTATTTATCTCTCTATAATCTTAATTCCCTGTCAATCTTGAGTACATTAAATGCTGCAAAAAATACTTTTGCTGGACCATATGCTAGTTTGTAAATATCCACAAAATTCTTTATCAAAAACACAATTCAAGGAATAAAACAAATATTGTGTAACATCAAATAAGTTTGTAATGCAAAGAATTCATACCCCCCAAAATGTGAAACTGCATAGTAGAGAATACAAAAGCACAATCAACTCAACGTTGTGTCATAAAATAAGGTGGCTAAGAAAAACTCAGGTTTCAGCCACCAAGTGGCCTTCATCAATGACTCAAATAAACCATGTTGACTCAGATCGTAAATGTTATCCCAGATGGGGGTGGAGAGGGGAAAGAGTGACAAAGGACTGCAATCGGCAATGACACCCAGGCAATCTTTCCGATGATAATGGTCTGAACACAAATGGTCCATTGTAAGCCTCGGCCACACCAACCAATTTCTTCCAAGGCAACGGAACTGAATGATCTCATCATAGAAAATCAGTTGGTGTGAATGGCCAGTCATGTAAAATTGCGTTGAGTCGAGTCACATTGCGCTCTGTCAGACCGACTGAACATGTTTGATCTTGGATGGTCGTAGTTGGAATTCGTCCATTGGTGCAGATGCTCCCACGACACGACTGGCCGAACATGTTTCCGTTCATTGCCCCATGCCTTCTTCACTAACCAATTGGCAAACTTCTGGACTGAAGAATGTGAGGATGAGCTGATTCAGCTATGGCAGGAAAAAAAAAAATCTAGTTTGTACATCATGTCCAAAGCTTATGCAAACCGTATTTCTAAAACTAAGGCCCTGATGCCGAAGAAGCTACTGCCAGATGCACAGCTTCCCCTTATTACTCCGATGTTGTCATCTCTCCCAGACTAGCAAAACCACCAAAATTGTGAGACACTTCTTCCAGCGAGATTTCACCAGTACCATTTTGTTCTTCTCCTGTTATTGTAATTTTGATGCATGCCAGATGGACCAAACATTACACACTTCTTGATTTCCGTGGCAGAATCCACGGCGACTAGTCCTTTAGCATTGGTTGGTGCGGCCTGGCACATAATAGATGTGGACACTTTCCATGATTTCCTACGATTATCCAACGACCGTCCAATTGCGTTGCATTGGAAAAATTTGGTTGGTGTGGCCGAGGCCTAAGTCACTGAATAAGACCAGACTGAGCCTTTGCCTTTTCTGACAAAATCTCTGCAGCATTTGCAGTTTTGGTGTGTTTTGTTTACATTTTGGTGAACATACATTTAGTTGGTAAATACTGCTTAATATGGGACATTCTTGGAATAACAGACAGACCAGAAAAATGCAATGCATTTAATCATTAAGGAAACAAATTTCAGCTTCACATTGGGTAGAGATGTTTTTTGCTCTGCAATAAACACCTCCAAAGCAAAGGAGACAGTTCAGTAATTACTTCTGCTATTGAAGGTGGACGAGGTTATGTTTTCACTCCTGTTTGTCTGTGTTTGTCTGTGAGCAGGATATCTCCAAAAGTTATGTACAGATTCAGACAAAAGTGGACAAGGTTGGGTGTGTGACAGAAAAAATCCATTCAATTTTGTTGATGATCCGGATTCAGATCTGGATACTATAATTTTTAAAAGTGATTTTTCACCATTGAGAGATTGGGCCAAAAACAATATATAGTACGATTATCTCAAAAAGTTATGGACAGATTAAGGCGACACTTGGTGGAAAGGTTAGGTGTGTGACAGATGAAATAATTTAAGATTCGGATCCGGCCTATCAGCAGGATACAAAACGTAAACTGTTCAACCTAGCGGGGGTATGTGCTCTACCGAGTGCTGTTCTCATTTTCTCATTCAACTGTTGGCGAATATTACCATTATTGTTGATAGTCTTCTCAGGATAGTTGTAATCTCCTTTAACGGGTGGCAGAAGGCAGAACAGAGCACTTCCAAGCCCAAAGTATCCACCTTTGTTTTACTTGGTTCATGTATCGAGGACCAAGTTGTGATGTTATGATGTTTTAGTATTGAAGCATATCACTTTTCACATCCTTGTTCCAAAAGCTCTGAAAGATTGTCAATGAATACTGGAAAGCCGCCATTTGTAGTTCACAGTTATTGTAACACTAGTAAATACAACCCGTCGCTTCACTGACGGGAATATTACGAGAGGGGGACAGAAAGAAAGGGGGGGGAGGGGTGGGAAGAAGAGAGTGGGTACGGAGAGGAAGAGAGTCGGGAGGGAGAGGGAAAGAGAGAGAGAGGATGGAGGGGAGGGAGAGTGAGGAGGGAGGGGGGGAGAGTGAAGATGGGGGAGGGAGCAAGGAGGGGAGAGGGAAGGGGGAAAAGTGGGGGTAGGGAAAGGGGTGTTCTGGACTTGTGTTTGGTAGGGGACTTGAGGGGGCGGGGGCGATGGCCCGTCTGTTGACATTAGTACAGGAATGAACGAAATGGGGTACATTAAAACAGCACGTTGAAACAGGATAGCAAAACCACTCATCACTTTCAAACAGCCCCAGGCAAAAATGCTACAGTTAGAACTATAGTACATGAGAGTTGTATTCTCATATACTATAGTTGGTAACAGGTCCAACTACAGTAGTCTGCAGAGAATTACTACAGGAAAGAAATGCTATTTTTGCCTGGGGCATGTACAATTTTTATAGAGATTATAACATGGGCTTAACTTGAGTTATGCGACTCGAAACTGCAGCTGCCACCCTGTTTACCCACTTTGTAACTGGATCTCTCCTTGGGAGTCACACACTGCCCGGAGTGCCAAAGATCACGCGAACAGGAAAAACGAACACCCCTCCAGCAGCTGACCCACTGCCAATCTCAACCCCACAGTCCAAACCCTGAAGCCAGGCTCAGGCCAAGAGACCCTAGAGTTCATCGCACCCACGCTGCAATGCTTACAAATTCCCAGAGATGCCAGTGTTTTGCGCCTTTATTTAATTTCAGCACACGTTTTACAATCACAATGCGATAGGCCCCAGAATCTCTCAACCTGAGCCAAATCGCAAAATTCAAACCGCAGAATCGAACCCAGTCGCAGCTTTGACCGTAACAAAGGTGCCCAACTGCCCTACCAGCACACTCCAGCCTCAAAACATAACACAGACACCACAACACAACAAAACCACCTGTGAAAAGTTATCACAACCACCCATTGATTCTCACTTCATGAAAGTTGGAAGAGGGGTGAGAGAGGGAGGAGAGGAAGGAGGGGTGGAGGAGCAAGGACAAACAAAGGGATGGAGGCAGGGATGGATGAAGGAAAAGGATAGATGGATGGAAGGGATAGATGGATGGAAGGGACAGATGGATGGAAGGGACAGATGGAGGGAAGGGATGTATGGATGGATGGATGTGGGGATGGATTCACAGGAAGTTCCCCAGTTGTTGATGAACACATGATACTCCAATCTCACAGAAAGAACGATAAAAGAATGAATGAGTTCCCACCTGCTGTTCTCCTTTGTCTGCCATTACATTCCCAGCAGCATCTGCAATGAGCTTAGGCTTTGGAAACAACTCATCCCCAATAACCTCTCACTAAAGTACTCTTCCAGGGGGGTGCATCTCCGAGCGGTGCTCAGCATGACTGCTCCGAGGTGAAGGTTGAATTTTAAACTTTTGTCAGATTTAACTAAGACAACGGAACACACATTTATATTACACTTCATTTACATTATCACCTAACATTGTCTTGAATGTCAATTTTTTATTTCTTTTTCAAAAATGACAACAGCTGTGATCAAAAAGAAAAGTCATTTATACCACTATCTATTCTCTCGCCATGGCTTACAAACATCAGTTTGGTCCATATATCCATCCCTTCCCTCCATCCAATCCATTCATCCTTTCCCTCCATCCAATTCATCCCTTCCCTCCATCCAATCCATTCATCACTTCCCTCCATCCAATCCATTAATCCCATCCATCCATTTAACCGTTGATAAGGAACAGGTTTAGCACCACACAACACTGTGGGGTGCAACACAGGCAGGTGGTCGATTGATGTATTTTTGATTGTGCTGTGTAGATGGACAGTGCAAAGGGACAGTGCAGATACTTTGCCATTCATCACCATGGCTTGCAAACAAACATCAAGGCAGCTTGTAGCGGGCTCGCCAAGTGGATTAAGCACTCAAGCAAGCACTCAAACGAAACGGTGGATAAGGAACGGCAGGCTTGGCAAGCAATTATCAATCACCAATCGGTCATATTAAACACTTCCAGGAGATATCCGTATGGAGTGTCTATCCAAATTGGACAAGCGAACACTCTGTTTTAGCAGTCGGAACTGCTGCTGAGGACAATTAAGAAGTTTAAAATTTGAAATTAGGCTGAGATTGAGATTCTCGAGGTTATTTGACTCAGATGAAGAGATTCTAGAGGTTATCGCATTTGCTGAAATGAAATAAAGCCATGAACACTGGCGTCTCCGGGCGTTTATAAGAATTGAGATGTATCCAGAGATTTGTAGATATGATGAGGCTTTCGATGCTAGGAGTGAGGAAAGTTTAAAAAAAAAAAACTCATTAAGAAACTGTTGAGGCCTGTTCCAAATCAGGGCATTGTTGAGGAGGCCAAAAAAATGGTGAATTAAGACCCCAGCAAGGTAACCAAGGATGAAGCCTTGATAAAGGATAATTAAATAAGCCTGCTAATCATCTTTAAAAAAAACGTGTTTAAATTTAAACAAACACCCAGTTTTCATTCCTGTACTCCCTCAGAGTTCCCTTAGTATGCACGCAAAGTTTGGGGCCCCGAGATTTCATGGTTTTGGAGTTATGGGGGAAACACACTGACACACACACACACACACACACACACACACACACACACACACACACACACACACACACACACACACACACACACACACACACACACACACACACACACACACACAAACACACACACACACACACACACACTATTATAGATTTACTGGAAAAGTTTTCAAAATTCCAGTGAGGTTCTGCATTATCACTCCAATTTCTCTACCACTGGCACAATGTTGGCACTTCTCAGCTTCCAGGTTCTTGTCCATTTAGTTTACAGACCCTGGTGCTTTGGTTATATTTTGAATTTCCACATTATTGAGGTTAAATTCCCTGGGTAATGAGTCCTAAATTAACAATACCATCCTTTCCTTGCGATATTTGAGCACGAAGTTCAATGCCAATTCCTTCAAAACAAGATGGTCAGGTCATAAAGATCACGATTATAATAATAAAGTCGATCAATTTGATTAAATTTAACATGAAGAACATGAAGACTGGTCTTGAGTACAGTACTGTAAAATCAATATTGCATGATAAAAATCAACTTGAATTAGCCACACCCATTACTCCCCCCCTTCCACCCTCTCCTTTGGCTCCCCAATTCCTTCCTCCTCTTGCCTCATCCCACGTACACCCTTACCTTTCATGTCGACCTAACTGCATGGTTCCTTCTACCGATATATTGACTTACCTGTCTTGCACTCGCATCCCTTCAACTCCCCATTTCATACCCTCTCTTTCCCCATATCTGCTCATTGCCCACAGACCTGTGTGTGTAACTGCAAGGAGGTGACAGACTGCCGATTCAGAGCTTTCAATAGGAGCTATGTGCACCACAGGGCTGAAGTTCAACTTCTCAACAGTCCTGTTCCAAGCAACAAGGAAAAACACCAAAACATTCAATCCAAGTCATAAAATTCATCGATTGGAAACGTTTCCAATCCCACAATAATTACTGAATGCTTCGGGAGGACAAATGGGGCACGTACCTCACAATATTAACTGCCGCATTAGCAATCGCTCCATGAGAAAGGCTCGCAACACGACTCGTGCTCTGCCCATCTGACCCAAGATCAAACACCTCAACAATTGAGACAGAGAGAAAAGTCGGGATAAAGACACATTTTAAAGATGCATTTCATTTACATTTATAGCATTTGGTAATAACTTGGGAAAAATACATATTCACAAGCCTCATGACATAAAATGTCAAAAAATAATAATAACTGGAGCGAAGTTATTGGTGTGTCATTGCAGATCCCCATGCTTCCCAACAAAAGCAAAGTTGAAAGATGGTGAAAAGTTCCACAAGGAATGACCCAATATCAAATTTTTAGTGGGGGAGGGGGGGGGAATCTTGTTTTGACTACTGCGACCCCAAGCATGAACTGGGGTCAATTCCAAAAAATCATAACATATTGTTACGAATCTGGAAGCTGAATGCACTCAGCATTCAGGTCCTTATAGAACAGTTATATCGGTAAGTGTGTGTTTATAGATAGAACCCATCCCTAGTCGAATAGGAATTAAATGTTTGTGCGCTGCAGAGTTATTTTGATAGTCAGGGTTTGCTTTTACATTTTTACATCACCAACAACTACAACACCTTCACTCCATCCTGACGCCATAATGCTTGCGGTGGGCGGAGTTCAAGAGGACCTGGCGTCTCTCTCGCCCAATCCGGGGGATGCGAGCGAGGTTGCCGTCGGCCAATGAGCGCAGCCCACGCAGGACAATGTTACTCTCCCTGTCTGAGGGGCAGTCCGCCGTGGCGGCCGCCACGCCCCCCGGTCCAATCAGCGGACTTGGCGCCCCTTTTGGCCAATCACGGGGGCGATGAGCGCATTTGGCACGCCAAAACCGTTCAGTGAGCGAGAGCAGGTCCATGCCAGGCGGCTCCACCCCTCTAGAGAAGGGTGAATAATAGTTTGGCGCGATCCGACAGAAGGGGTCGGAGTTGAGTTGGTTTTTGTTCTGCCGGATCGCCTGACCTTGTCTGCTGGCGCTCGCTGCTT
The DNA here is from genome assembly GCF_056783735.1 of Eptatretus burgeri. NCBI lineage: Eukaryota > Metazoa > Chordata > Myxini > Myxiniformes > Myxinidae > Eptatretus > Eptatretus burgeri. The sequence goes on from NC_140962.1 coordinate 114,596,578, forward strand.
CGTTTGTGCTCGCACTGGTTGGCGTCTGCCCTTCATCCTCCGTCCCAGGCGTTCGGAGTGGCATCGTGGTTGTCGGGTCGAGAGAGAGGAGATTGGTCCTGTGTGCTCGAGCGAGTCTTCGGTCTGGTCTGCGTCTGGCTGCACCCCGCGCATCCGAGGCGTCCTGTCCGGCACAGTACGACAATCGATCGGCCAACTCAACACGGGAGGTCACCTTGTCTCGCCTCCTCTGGATTCGGCTGCCCTGGTCCATCCTTTGGTGACCGGAGCTCCGGGAAGGGGTGGACGTCCAGCCGCGCGCTCGCGGCCAGGTAAGCCAGCCGTCCTGACTCCCAGCCGAACTATTCTCCTTGGCTGGAGAGCCGAATAAAGACCGTTGAGGTCAATCTTTTGGGTATTTGTTTGTGCGTGTCTGTCCTTGGGCCTCGTCTGTAAGTAGGAATTGTTAAGTGCTCTTTGCTGTACATTATTTGCATTGGTTGGTCAGTTTAACTCTGCTCTTTGTGCGTTCCCTCCCCCTTATTGTAAATAAATATCCATTTTATTGAATGTACCAGCTCGTCCTTGTCCTTTCCTTCATTGGCTCGCCACGGTGCGTGTTGGGGGATCAAAAAGGACGTTGCTGCCGTAGTTGTGCATTTGGACCGACGGGACCTCGGTAACCATCCGCTCGAGTTAGGCACGGGTCGAGCACGGTAACGGCTCATCCTGCTCGAGCTCCGTCGAGGGTGTGAATTCCTCGGTAGCTAACCACGTGGGCCTCTAGGTATTTTGAAGTTTGGCAAATAACCCTGTCCCACGCGGTTGAATTATTGACGATTCACGGTCCTGTCAGGGACCCGTACCTTCGGAGTTATCAGAAAGGTACAATCTAGATTCCCGGTGTTCGGTGGAGCAGACTCTACTGCTCCATTTAGCGGTCAGGCTCGGCGCAGATACCCGGCCCACAACAATATTTCATGCGCCCCCTAAGGATGATTGCATATACAAAGTTTCATTAAAAAATAGGACTGCACGTCCTGAAGCTCACCTGGATCAGGAGTAACAGTCACTCAAACCCCCCCCCCCCCGCCGCACACCCACTTAGACCCTGATTTGTTTAATGCGGTGAACAAACTTTGGTACATCACATGTGATAAAAAGGTTGTGTTCAAGTTTCATCTAAATTGTGTCTGTAGTTGTGGGGAAGAGAGCAAATACCAATGATGAATGCAGTGGTCAAGTTTCATCAAAATAGTGTGTGTAGTTTTGGAGGAGAGAGCAAATACCTCTTTTTTTGGGAGGGGGGGAGGGTCAAAAGCACACTCCACCCCCATAGACACCTATAATGAGCGCAGATTCTGATGCGGTCGATACACTTTGGTGCATCATGGGTCTTGAAGGTTGTGTTCAAGTTTCATCTACATTGTGTGTGTAGTTTAAGAGAAGAGAGCAAATACCAATTGGGGGGACGGGGGTGTCGGTCAACCCCCTTCCCTGTAGACCCCCTCAATGAGTGCAGATTTTTATATGGTCAATACACCTTCATTAGGCATCAGATATGAAGCTTGTGGCCAAGTTTCATCAAAATCATGTGTTTAATTCAAGTGATAATGACTGAAGGGTTTACTGAATGACTGACTGACTGATTGACCTACAGTCACTGCTTGATCACATAGGCTCACCAAACTAAAGTCCAGGTGAACTAAAAATGTTTACAAATGTGCCCACAATTGCATTTTTTGGTATTTGACCCTTGGACCCCAGCCCAGAGAGTGAGGCCAAACATGATATTGCTCTCACACCTTCTTGCTATGTGGTGATCATAACTACCAAATGAATTTCTACACAATTACAAGGAGTTACAAAGATTACAAGGAAATTTTTCACAGGAGGAGGCCATTCGGCCCATCATGCCTCCGCCACACCATACAAGATTTAAATAATAAATCCATCAATACCCCTTCCCTTCGTGTGCAGCCTTTTGGCTGAATAACTGAATATTGAACTGAAAATAAAATAAAAATTGGTGAGGAGATAGCAGCATGGATGGGCAGAAAGACAGACAGGACAGGACAGATTACAATATCCACTCTCCCCCCCCCGCCCCCCCTGCGCTTTATTTTTTTTAAAGCATGGGGATAATAAAAGACAATCTCAAGTGGAGAAGACAGTGCATGATATCTGAGGAGTGAAGTGTAAAGGAAAAAAATGGGGAGGAGTTAAAGAGGAAGATTTAGGAAAGATGAGCAAGTCTGATTATTACAATCCATCCTGCTGATGCCAGACAACAAAAGTTGGAAACATCCAGTTAGAGATTAAGAATCTAACACATGAGAGAAGAAGAAAAAACAACAACACGTGCACACAGCTTAGGGCAGTATTATTGGCTAGTGTTACAAAACTAGCTAAACCAACAGCAGGAAAAACACACACCAAATATTGATTCCTGCATATTGCCCAAAGAGATTTCTACATCAAAACAAGCTCAAACAAACCCTCCAGCATGCGTACCTACGAAAAGGAAGCAGTGAGCAAACACATGGCGATCCATATGCGAGCAGAAAATAGTAGTAATATTAATACTTTGAAGGCAGTCAACGAGAGCACGGAATACTGATTTGTGTCCATATATAGAAGAGAACACACATAATACACGTACGGAACAAATATTGCACACTGTGATTACATAGTCAGTGTTGAAAAAAGAACTTGTGTAGATTCTAAGTACCAGTACCGTACTTCATATTTAAACCATACAGTGACAATTGTTAAGATAAAAAAAAAATTAAACTAATATTTCAGTGGAGAATAAACAATAAAATAAAATGCCCTGTGGGGGACTGACGATTATTTCCCCAACAGGCGGGGTGAAAATGAGGGATTGGGGGAAGGGGCCATGCCCCCCCCCCATTCCTGAAGTGGTACGGTCATGGGGAGCACAACATAAGTTAACGGCATGGCCCTTATGTTTCATGAAGAGTTTGGTCTGTATCTGACCGTCGGTTCTTGAGAAGATTTGAAAATAAATTAACTGGAATTTGAGGCAAACATCTATCCACCTCCCCCCCTCTCCATTTTCAGCCTCTCATAGGGGGCAGATCCAGATAGAGAGCATAACCCTATGAGATCTTCCTATTCTGATGAATCATACCAAATTTGGTCCACATCGGTCATTTAGTTTGTGAGGAAGATGTGTTTTAGTGAATTTGAGGGATTAGCGGAGGAAAGCCGGGGCCCTCTTTCCAGGAGAGATACGGCCATAGGGAGCACAACTTATGGTTAGGGCATGGTTCCAATGCCACATGGCCAGTTTGGTCTGGATCCGGTTGTCGGTTTCGAAACAGGAGGGGGTTGCTGATGCTCGGGGTATAGAGGATCTTTATTATCCCTGGTGTGCGTCTCCACCTCGGCCAGGTCGCGCTGCCGGCCTCCCTCGGGCGTGCAGCTCCCGGCACCGACGCGAGCACCCCCTCGTCTGCCTTCGCCGCTGCCGCCTCTCCGCCTCTGGACTCTCCACCCTGGACTCTTCTTTGGACTCTCCTCGTTGGACTCTCTTCAGCTTCTCCAGCTACTGCAGGCTTCGGGCTCCAGACTTCCACCCGGCTCTGACTGACGAACACGGTCCTTTTATCCCCCCGTAGCTTCGCCTTTGACCCCCTCCCTTTGACCTTTCACCTCGCTCCCCATTGGCCCGAGAAAAAGTGGGCGTGAAGGCTTTTTGATCCACAAATTTGCATATATCGATCGTTCTGGAGGCGGGGCCAAATCGCCCCTCGCTCACCGATTGGACGGCAAAAAGTGGGCGTGTGTCGTTTTTGATCCGTTTTTGAAGCACAAAATCCGTGATTTTGTACACGCTGTTCGACGCGCTCTCTGCACGAGTCCAACACCGGTACCCACAGCGGGGCAAGAACGGTGGCGATGCTACGGTTGCGAGGTGTGACGTGAAGGTCGTGGCGGTTGTGGTGAAGCGGCGTTGTGGTTGGTGGTTGATGTTGTGGTTGTGGTGGTAATCATGGCGGTTGGTCCAAAATAAAGATAGTAAAAGAAAAACGGCTATCCTGAAGAGTCGCAGCTCGCATAAATGACATGTATTCCCACTAGACAACGGGTTTGGGCCTAACTACACATGTACTTACCGAGATACCTCACCTAAGGGACCTGAATGGTGGTTTGCGAATTTGGTAACCACAACACTATATATATATATATACATACACACATTCAGTGGGGAGAACAAGTATTTGATGCACTGCCGATTTTGCAGGTTTTCCCACTTTCAAAGCACGTAGAGGTCTGTAATTTTTTTATAATAAGTACACTTCAACTGGGAAAGATGGAATCTAAAACAAAAATCCTGAAAATCATATTGTATGATATTTAAATAATTAATTTGCATTTTATTGCATGAAATAAGTATTTGATCACCTACCAACCAGTAAGAATTCCGGCTCTCACAGACCTGTAAGTTTTGTCTTTAAGAAGCCCTCCCATTCTCCACTCATTACCTGTATTAACTGCACCTGTTTGAACTCATTATCTGCATAAAAGACAGCTGTCCACACTCAATCAATCAGACTCCAAGCTCTCCAAAATGGGCAAGACCAGAGAGCTGTCTAAGGACATCAGGGACAAAATTGTGGACTTGCACAAGGCTGGGATGGGCTACAGGACAATAGGCAAGCAGCTTGGTGAGAAGGCAACAATTGTTGGCGCAATTATTAGAAAATGGAAGAAGTTCAAGATAACAGTCAATGTCCCTCGGTCTGGGGCTCCATGCAAGATCTCACCTCGTGGAGCCTCAATGATCATGAGAAAGGTGAGGGATCAGCCCAGAACTACACAGTAGGACCTGGTCAATGACCTGAAGAGAGCTGGGACCACAGTATCAAAGAAAACAATAAGTAACACACTACGCCGTCATGGATTAAAATCCTGCAGCGCACGCAAGGTCCCTCTGCTCAAGCCAGCGCATGTCCAGGCCCGTCTGAAGTTTGCCAATGACCATCTGGATGATCCAGAGGAGGAATGGGAGAAGGTCATGTGGTCTGATGAGACCAAAATAGAGCTTTTTGGTTTAAACTCCACTCGCCTTGTTTGTAGGAAGAAGAAGGATGAGTGCAACCCCAAGAACACCAGCCCAACCGTGAAGCATGGAGGTGGAAACATCATTCGTTGGGGATGCTTTTCTGCAAAGGGGACAGGACGACTGCACCGTATTGAGGGGAGGATGGATGGGGCCATGTATCGCGAGATCTTGGCCAACAACTTCCTTCCCTGAACAAGAGCATTGAAGATGGGGCGTGGCTGGGTCTTCCAGCATGACAACGAAGGAGTGGCTCCGTAAGAAGCATCTCAAGGTCCTGGAGTGGCCGAGCCAGTCTCCAGACCTGAACCCAATAGAAAATCTTTGGAGCGAGCTGAAAGTCTGTGTTTCCCAGCGACAGTCCCGAAACCTGAAGGATCTGGAGAAGATCTGTCTGGAGGAGTGGGCCAAAATCCCTGCTGCAGTCTGTGCAAACCATGTTAAGAACTACAGGAAACGTCTGATCTCTGTAATTGCAAACAAAGGTTTCTGTACCAAATATTAATTTATGTTTTTCTGATGTATCAAATACTTATTTCATGCAATAAAATGCAAATTAATTATTTAAAAATCATACAATGTGATTTACAGGATTTTTGTTTTCGATTCCGTCTTTCACAGTTGAAGTGTACCTATGATAAAAAATTACAGTCCTCTACGTGCTTTGTAAGTGGGAAAACCTGCAAAATCTGCAGTGTATCAAATACTTGCTCTCCCCACTGTATGCCGGGCCCTGAGAAACATCCCCAAAGCATTATGCTCCCGCCTCCATGCTTGACGGCCAGGACTGTGTTCTTCGGGTTGTATGCTTCACCTTTCTTTCGCCAAACGAAAGCAGCATCGATGTGCCCAAAAAGCTCCATTTTCGTCTCATCCGACAACAGAACTGAGGACCAAAAGCTTGGATCTTTGTCCAGGTGAGCTTTTGCAAAGGCTCGACGAGCCTTTCTGTGCCTGGGATGGAGGAGTGGAGTCTTTCTTGGTCACCGTCCATGGAGACCCCCCTTGTGCAACATCCGCTGGAGTGTTTGCCTTGATATCTTGGTCCCAGACTCGCCAAGGTTGTTCAGGAGAGCCTGAATAGTGATCTGTGGATTGTTGTTGGCCTCCCACCATACTTTTCTTGCCAGACGAGGCGACACCTTTGGCTTCCGACCACGTCATTCAATGTTTTTTTACAGTGTTGAACTCCTTGTACTTCCTAATTATGCTTTGTTTGGTGGCAACTGGCACTCGGAACTGCTTCGAAATAGCTTTGTAGCCTTTCCCTTCTTTGTGAGCATTCACAGTGCACAACCGAAGGTCCTCACTGACTTATTTCTTCTTCGCCATGCTGACAATGACCTGAGAATGATTGCATCAGCTCCCTTAATTTATAGTCTAAAAGCAGAGTGTTGTTCTATAACATTCCTCACTGGACATTCAATCGACCACAATTGCAATAATGCATTCAGATTGTATGCACACATCTTGGAATAATTGCATAACATTAGAAAGAATCTTAGAAATATCAAAAGCATGTGCATTATCACAAACATTGGCCTCAATTCTGAGACTTGGTATGGGGTATGAATAATTTGACAGGCATAAAAACAGAAATCTTAACATTTCTATTGTTATGCTAATAATGTTGAGCCAAAATATATGTGAATTTGTACATGTCAACTAAATGTCCTTGGGTGAAGTGAAAGTTCCACCACTCCAGCTTGTAGGTATGAGATAAATGCAAAACTCTCAGATTTTTCATGGGGTATGAATAATTTTGGGCATAATTGTGTGTGTGTGTATGTATATATATATATATATATATATATATATATACACACACACACACACACACACACACACACACACACACACACACACACACACACACACACACACACACACACACACACACACACACACACACACACACACACACACACAGGGCGTAATGGCGTGCGCCTGTAATTCGGAGGCTTGGGTTGGAGGATCGCTTGATGACGGGTGCTCTGTGCTGGGCCGCGCTATGAGAAGGTGGAGGGCAGCCCGGAATCATGGCGAAACCCAATCATTATCCCTGTGTCGTAAGAGGCGACCAGGGTTGCGTCAGGAAGGGCATCCGGCGTAAAACCTATGCCAAATCAGTATGAGGATCATAATGGATGATCCGCTGTGGCGACCCCTAACGGGAGCATCCGAAAGACGAACAACAAAAAAAATATATATATATATATATATATATATATATATATATATATATATATATATATATATATATATATATATATAGTCGAAATTACAGCATATATACAGTCGAAATTAAAACACAAATATATTTTTAGTGAAGCTTTTTATGTTGTTAAAACATTCGCACTGTTCCCAAAATATATCACATAACTGACAGGTGCTCGTTTATTCATTTGTAAATTATAACATCGATGCAATGATTACGTATTTATAAAATCCAAACGCTACTTATTCACCTTTCTATAATCGATGCGAGAGGAGATTGTAAGCAGCCGTTAACAACACCGATGGCCGTCATGACCAGCACAAAGGTAAAATGAACGCTTCTTCTGTCTATCTTGGATGTGTGTTACAATTGCCAACAGTATTCAGTACAGTAACATGCTGTACAGGTTTGTAGCCGAGGAGCAATAGGCTATACCATATAGCCGAGGTGTCTAGGTTTGTGTCAGTACATGATGTTCGAAAATCTATGATGTTCACACAATGACGACGTCGCTTAGGCCCAAGTCAAATTTGCTCTACGGCAAGGATACGGCGGCCGTACGCCCTCTGAATTGACAGAAACGTGCGGCGACTGCAGAGTTTCTGAGGTGGCCTCAGGGTGGCCCTACGCCGTATGGCTATATTTTACAGGCCTGGGGTCGCCGTGGAATTATAGCGCGGAGTTATAACTCTTTTCATTTCTACGTTCGCCATAGCAATTCGACAAGCCGAAACAAAATAAGTGGTAAAAAAGAAAAAACCCACTCTTTACCGTCCGTCTGGCCGCACGTTCACCTTAGGGCCCCCCCTGCGGTCGCCTTGCGGGCACTTTGCGTCTGCCTTGAAAATTCTATGGCCGCCGCAGGAACGCCCTAAGGTCACCGTGCGACATCAAATCAAAGACCGTACGGCACCCCCACTTTTTCGGTCTCCACAATTTCTAAATACGCCGTGCGGCTCCCCGAAAAATAAAAAACGTGACTGCTACATTGTGTGACCGTGGAAATACTGCGGCCACCCTATAATTGCTAGTGGCCGTAGATTTTGTAGACCTCATGGCCGCCGTGGCAAATGTGACTTAGGCCTTAACGACGCATTTCTCAGAATTAAAGAGTGTGTGGGCCGTGGAGGGTATTTTAGGGCTAAAACTATTTAAAAAAAAAAGGCATTTTTAGGCATTTTTGGGGGAGGCATCCATTCATCACAGATTTTCACTTATCGTGGGTGGCGGTGGGGGTTGGAACGTAACCCCCGCGATAAATGGGGGACGACTGTATATGTATATACATATATAAATATATACATATAAAACATATATGTCAATTGTTTTTGAAATTACAAAAAACACCCGTGCGGGAGTGAAGGTCATCTCTGCGAGAAACAAGCATGAGTTCCTGTTACTAGGGTGTAGTGTTCTCGGGTCAGGAGGGATTTTTGGCCAACTTTGAAGTCACGTGACGCGAAAACGAAAGCGAATATCGAAAATCCGGCCCGACCAAATCTAGATATTGTCCCATAGATTCATATGCCACAATCAAATTCAAGATAACTTAAGAAATGTAGGAGGAGATAGATTTTGAAAAATCATCATTTTGCAACAACATGAAGGAGTTTTCGCAAAATTCAGTCACGTGACGTGTACGTATTCAAAGATATCGGTATTCTTTCGAATGGACATGAAAGACAAGGTCAGCTGCTATGCAATGACACCATTCACTAACTTTTACCATGCCCAGTAGAGAATATATAGCCTCCTGAAGGTAGGGCAGTTTTTGCAAACTTTGAAGTCACGTGACGCGAAAACGAAAGCGAAATTCGAAAATCTGTCCCGACCAAATTTAGATATTGTCCCATACATTCATATGCCACAATCAAATTCAAGATCGCTTGAGAAATGTAGGAGGAGATAGATTTTGGAAATCGTCATTTTCGCAACTTCAAAGGCCTCGTGACCTTGACCTTCGGTGACCTTGAAAGTCATACCATCGTGTACGTCTCATCGACCTCTATCATGATCACTAATGACCAGATCTCCCGCTTCAACTTCATTGTGAACGGACGGACGGACAGACGGATCGAAGGACATCGACACCCATATTATTAGGTCATGCTCGAAGAGATGACCTAAAAAGCTGATTGATTTACATGAAACCATGTAAAGTATTTACATGAAACCAACTCAAACGAGAGCGAGGTCGATATCACGTCATCGCAAATCCCCACATATCCCCCAAAAGCAAAGTTGAAAGATGTCGAAAAGTTCCACCAGGATTGTCCCAATATCAAATTTTTGGGTTAAAAAACATTTCCCCTGTTTTGACTAACCCCTGTCACCTTAAGTCACCATCCCCTGGGAAATAAACCAGGGGAACAAATCCAAACGATTGTGACATATTTCATGCATTTCCTGATATTGATTGCATATACAAAGTTTCATTATCAAAATATATTCAAAAACGTGCCCGTAATTGCAGTTTGGTACTTGGACCTTTGGACCCCGCCCTAGTGGGCAGGGCCCAACCTGACACTGTTATCACACCTTTTGGCCACATGATGACCATAATTACCAAGTTTGGTGAATTTCTGCCCCACCATTAAAGAGGACGAGCATAACCCGCGCTCTGCACGACATGTTGGGGTGGATGTGTTTGAGAAAGGAACTGATGCAGAGTATCAGTAGTAATTTTACTTTAATGCAGTAAGTGGAATACGATTTCACTGTTTCAGAACCATGTTATTTACTTTTTTTGTACCATGCACCTCATATGGTCTTTGAGATAATGTAAGCCGAATATCACGTTACTCGAGCGCAGAACAAAGTCGAAGATAGCGCGACACGAAACCGCAAACTCGGAAATAATATACAAGATTATAGCGTGACGGACAGGCAGATGGACGGATAAGCAGATGGAGAGCTGATTACAATATCCCTCCATTTTTTTTAAGGTATGGGGATAATGAGCCCTGGTTTCCAGTTGTGGTTGGGGGGGGGGGAACACACCAACTTTGGAGGGAGAGTGGAAGAGAATGAAACAGAAAAAGCAAAGCCTATTTGTCAGAAGTCTGGTATGTCCGTTGACATGATATTTGCACAATGGTATTTGCATGACAGTTGAAAGGATTGAAGTGATAACGTACATCAAAACTTTAAGCAATCCAATGATCAAAAATGTGAAGTAATTATAAAGCACTTACCATACAGAAAAACACTGCCTAAAAAATATTATTATAGGCCACCGAATTTCCCATAAAAACATGATGGAATGCAGGGGGAAAAAAAAAAAAGTCCACAAATCTCCAGTTTCGAGTACAGACACAAATTTCTCTCATTCTTATGTCTGCTTATTCAGAGAAAAATTAAAAATATTTGTTGTATTTTGGTCAAATACAAGGTATTGGAGAGAAGAAAGAAAAAAAACAAAACAGAAGACAAATATCAAGATCAATAACCATATATGAAGAATTATTATGCAAAATAAAAACAAAAGGAACTTAACAAAGACCAAATGAGGATGTAATTAGTCACACCTGAATGGTTCCCTTCTCTGAACGTGTGTACAAAATGTGCCGCGAGTGATCCACAGCAATCTGCATAAGTGGATCTGCAGCAACAAAGAGAATAGGGCTTACTGGAGCTAGAACAACTTAGGATGGATGAACACAGCAAAATGAACGCCAGACTAAAGGAACGGTATTTTTGTGGCAAAATTAAAACAAAACAAAGACTCCGACATCATTTAGTGCTATTTTGAATGGGACAACTTTAAAGGCTTGACTATCCATTTTTTTACCTCACACGATGAAGAGCAATACAGGGGTGTCCATAAAGTCCTTGTGCAAATTTGAACTTTTATGACGTTTGATGTATACAGGATAGAAACAAACTATAAATGGTGCATGAAAGCATACTTCAAGTTTTAGTTATTGGCAATGTTACTGCTATTGTTAAATCCACAATCCCGATGGGTTTCTTGACGAGTTCACATTTTCTAATGAAGAAATTTCTGCATCAGTGGTAAAGCCAACCACCAAAATTAATGCATTAGGTTCCCGAACGATGACGATTAACCCTTTCACACATCACCTTGCACCAGCAAGACTAGGCTCCCTGCCAATATAGTTTGAATATGCGAGGCCTCTTGAACGATGTCTTCCGAGACAAGTGGATCGGTAGACATGGACCAATTGCTTGGCCACCTTGTTTGTCTGCCCTTTCCCCATTGGACTACATTTTATGGGGCTATGTAAAACTGTTGTTTATTCATAAAAACCACCTTCTTTGGATGTACTTAGGGCTATGATCACGAATGCAATTCATGAAATTACTCAGCAGGAACCGGAGAATGTTTTCAAAGGTTCAAAGGTTGGTTGAACAATGTACTGTATTACAAACAATGGCGGTTATGTAGAAGCCTGAAAATTTGATCTGTATTGAGTAAAAACTTCATGCATCCTGCTTTCAGGCACCATTTATAGTTTGTTGCGATCATGTGTACATCAAAAGTTATGAAAGTTCAAAGTTGCAGAACGACTTTCTGGACATCCCTTATCGGTGTTAGAAATAAAACACACGCTCTTAAAGAAACACAAACAAACTCCTCAAAAATTCTGAACTGTCATTACACAGTTGGACACAAAGCCCGATTCACAACCGCGATTTGTATATACATCTACCACATAATATAAAAGCAGCTGGGTCTCGGTGTGCGTCCTGCCTGCCAGTGTCCATCAACAATTGTCCTATAGCAGATACTACCAATCAACCAATAACAGTAACCCCAATCTGCAAACAGTACAATATAGTCAGGTAAGGTTGAGGATGAATGGGCCAGATTCAATTTACATTTAAACAAAAATATCATAGTTTTTATTAAAACATTCTACATGAGTAGTCATATGGGTTACATAACCCACAATTCTGAAGCCATGTGGCAAAAAGTTTTGTGGCCTGATGAAACTGAGATGGAACTTTTTGGCCTAAATGCAAAATGTTACGTTTGGCGCAAACGCAATACAGCACATCACCCAAGGAACACCATCCCTACTGTGAAGCATGGTGGTGGCAGCATCATGTTATGGGTATGTTTCTCATCAGCAGGGACTCGGGCACTTGTCATGACAGGAGGGAAAATCGATGGAGCAAAATACAGAAAAATCCCAGAGGAAAACCTGCTGCCCTCTGCAAGAAAGCTGAAATTGGGACGGAAGTTCACCTTTCAACAAGACAACGACCCGAAGTACACAGCCAAAGCTAAACTGGAGTGGCTGAGAAACAAAAAGATAAATGTCCTTGAATGGCCCAATCAGAGCCCCAACGAAAATCCAATCAAAAATTTGTGGTATGACTTGAATATTGCTGTCCATCAATGCCCCCCCATGCAACTTGATTTAGCTTGAACAGTTTTATACAGAAGAATGGGAAAATATTGCCAAATCAAGGTGTGCAAAGTTTGTAGAGACCTATCCCAACACTCACAGCTATAATTTCTGTCAAAGGTGCTTCCGATTATCTCTCATTATGAGCCTTTTCTTGTTTTTCGCGCAATGTTAATTGTAGTAATCAGACCAGGATATGGGAACGATGCAAAGTTTAATAATGAATCGTCATTGAACAGGAAATGAACAGGACCAGTGTACGGGAGAAATCATTGCAGATTTACCAACGTTTTCACGAGTCACCCAAGACCGAACACTCCAGTTAAATCATGGCTCATGGAACAAATCAAAAAGAAGGGATTTATGGTGGAGCAGGTTTTTAGTGCCAAAGAGATGGGATTATTTTCAAAGAGAATACCATCTTGTACCTGCCTGCCCAAGCAGGGAAGATCTGCTCTCGATCAAGGTGGCTAAGGATCGTTTTACCCTTATTCTTTGTGGAAATGCAGCATAGCATGTGGCTCCGTCGTGCTCCCGATGATCTAACAGCCAGAGCAAGTTCGACATCCAAATCTTTCTCACCTTCACCTTCCCCCTATAGCAGCATCGTCATCTCCAAGTTGTCTTGCATTTACTATTTTTGGCAGAGAACAGGACGAACGAGTACGTAATATATTTACCCTCCCCCATCTTGCTGTTTCTGAATAAATTTTTGAATAAAATAAAAAGTAAAACTTGTGTTTTTGTTTAATTTACACTGTATTCATTGTATTTACATGCTTATTTCAATTGTAATGTGTTTATTTTTGGCTGCTGTCGATCTTCCTCGAAGTCCTGGAACCAAAGCCCCAAACTTCTCATTGGTCCTTGGTTTCCATGATCGCAGTTTCAACTATCGTGGCATTTTCCAGGAACCTAACCCCCCCACGATATTGGAGGGTTTACTGTACGATATTTCTGTCGCTACTTAGTTAATCGACCGGGGTTTTCACTAATGCACTCTCTGAAACCTCATGCTAACATGTTTAAGAGCAATTTTGAATGAATAAACAAGGTATTCAGCAAACATGTTTGGCATTTTGAAGAGAAACTTGTAATTTTGTACTGGGTTGGCCACAAACCCAGCCCAGCCCAGTTTGTATTGACTTTAATCAATGAAAAAAGCCTGTCAACAAAATAAAACGTCCAATTTTCTCCGGATTTTCTGCATACGAATCTAGAGGGAGCACAAGCAATGGCTAAAAATTCCACCAACAACCGCCAAGGACATAAAATTAGAGCAAAGTTACCTCAAGTAAATCTGCCGGTTTTTTATTTATTTTATCGGCCATCGTTTTTTTTCTGTATTATGTGTTTTTCGTTATTTGGATGTCCATACAAAAGAGGTTCCACTGCACTGTATCAGCAAAGTCATGGAATTCATCATGGCTGCTGATGTAGTCTTTCATCTTTTAAAACAGTGCAATCTTTAATCATCGGTTTGGATTGTCTGAGTCACACAATTTCAGGCATGCTGTTACTCCTTTATCAGCATTGGTTTGAGGCCCTAAATCTCAGAGGTCAAAATCATCCACCTGTACATATCAATTGAGCATTTAACAAAGTCTGGCATCCTGCCTTACTTGCCGAACTCTCTGCCTCTGGCATACTCAAGTTTCTTCTCAAGTGCATGTGGAACGAGAAGAAAATGTATTAAAAAGTAAATAATACTCGACATGTTAACACATATTGTTGCTGTTTAACTGTTGGTGGTTGTTATCTGGGCTGCAAATCATATTGCGAATCCGTTCCCATGTCTTCTTATCCTTATTTACTTCGTCCTGTTGCATCGATTTTGATTGTGTTTTTCTTGGCTTTGGCTAAGCAGCACGCTTGTTATTCATCGACCTGATACATTCCTGCACCAATGACCCAAGGTCCAAAGCACGAAGGTGAGCACGCAGTATGCTCAAACTCCAAGCCAAGTGGGTCTCTGTGTCTCTCCTTACAGGAGATCGTTCCTCCTCCCTCTCCTATATTGGCTTGTGGCTCCTGACATCATGTCTTTCAAACTACCCATATGCAGAATAAAGGTGACTCCAAGAACGAAATCTCTCTTAGAGAGAGAGAAAGGGGAATGACATGTAGAGAGGGGGAGAGGGAGAGATGTACTGAAATGTAGAGAGGGGGAGAGGGAGAGATGTACTGAAATGTAGAGCGGGGGAGAGGGAGAGATGTACTGAAATGTAGAGAGGGGGAGAGGGAGAGATGTGCTCTGGCAAATGTATGGAAAGGAAATGACAGAGAAAATATAGATGGAGTGATGGAAATACCAACTTATGCTGGATGTTGATGTCGATCCTGTGAACGTGTATGAACAGGGACAGTATTCAAGAGAAAAGTATCGAACAGTCTTGGTTACCATCTGGGTTAGGATCAAGATCAGCAATGATCCAAAGTTACTTTCTTTTTGTTTTTTCCACTTTCACTCACCTTCCTCTGAGAAGCTGAACTGTAGCACAGCTGGAATGAAGAGAGAGAGGGCACTCCGCGAATGGTTAATTTTACGGCAGCACTGACTAAACCAGCCAGCCTCCGCCTGCCATTCCAGTCAAAAAACATCAGCATATGTCAGAGTAAGAATTCCCTTTTTCAGATATTAAAGGTCATCTTAGGTAAGTGAAAATTTTACCATTTGACAGGAAATGACATGATGAGATGCAAGAGTAGTTTTACATCAATTAAAAGAACATGAAGAATCAAGGTTCAAATCAGCACATATCCATATCAAATGTGCAGGCAACATCTTGCGTTAAAATACAAAACTGCAACAATGAATACACTGCCTCTAACTACCATAAAATTAAATTTGTAATCACAAAATTGTCTCCTTCAATTACGTTTTAAAAGAGATTGCAAATATCTTGACCTTTGCTTGATCACAACAGCAAATAAGGGTGTTTGCATAACATTTATGCCAGAAAAAAAAATTTCAGCCTCAGCGTTATTGCCAAAGAGATTTGCTTACCTGATAAGCAACCTCGTACAAACAGCCATCCTGCCCAGCAAGAAACAAGCGACCTGTGCCCGTGCCTTCCACCACTTGGAAGAACGTGTTGTCCGTAGGAAGGCAGAACAGTGGCTCTGGGAGAAGGCTCAGGGCCTCTGTGACATAAGATCCTGGAGCAGAAGCCCCTTCTGCAACAAGTTGCAGGTTGGAGAATACAAGATGATATGATAATTAAGGTTATTTATGTAGCAGAAAGAAAAACAACACGAGGACAATTGGCATGCACACATGCACACAAGTACAGTGCAAGCAAGCCCATCACGCACACAAGCAAGCCCAGGACACATGCACACAAGCAAGCCCGGCGCGCGCGCACGCACGCACGCACGCACGCACGCACACGCGCACACACACACACACAGACACACACACACACACACACACACACACACACACACACACACACACACACACACACACACACACACACACACACACACACACACACACACACACACACACACACACGTAAATGCAAAAAATAAAATTCAAACATCATGGAAATTCCGTGCAGCATGGCCACCCTGAACGGGGGGGTTCCTCATCGCGGTTTTGCTTAACCGTGGTTGAATTATTGTGGTAAAATGTGCCGATTGCAGAATGCGTCCCTTGCTCTATCGCAGTCTGGCACGAAGGAATACACAACCCTGCATCGCCGTCTCACCTCAGCCCCACACTGCCCTCCATTGTTCTTTCAATATTGTACTGCACAGACTGTTATCACATGATATCGCATGATTTCGTTTGTTAGTGTGTGATATTGCGTGATTAAGTTTTAGCTAGTCTTTTAATTAAACTGTGGGGTGTTCGTGACAGTAAATAGGTATGAAGAAGAAGAAGAAGAAGAAGAAGAAGAAGAAGAAGAAGAAGAAGAAGAAGAATAAGAAGAACATGTGGTGTGTTACGAAGAAGAAGAACATGTGGGGTTTTAGTGAAATAAGGAAAATGAAACATAAAATGTTATTAAAAGCTTTTAAAATAAAGTAAGAAGCAAATCAATTAAATTATGAGGAATGTTGGTTCAATTGGGAGGTAATGAGAAAGGAAGAAATAAATAATGAACCATGGAAGGAAATAAGGCAAAACGAGTTCTACATTTTTTTTTTTTTGAGCGAAAATATTTGTTTGTTTGTTTGTTTTTTTTTTTTTTTTTTTTGTATACCTTGGTCGAGGCTCGTATGAGAGCTAACACACAACTCACAGCAATGAGGCATGAGACAAGAGGGGCGGGAGTGGAAGGGACAAAACATTGGGGAACAGACACAGGTGAAATGTGGAAGGGAGAGGGATGGGGATGGGACGGGGAACATGGCGAGGGGAAGATGGACATTAAAGGGACTTTCAGGAAGGAAAGCAGGAGAATTGAAGGAAGTGGGCTTGGGTGGATTATCGGGGGTAGAAAAGATCGAGGATTTGGATGGGGGAAGATAAGAGGTGGTGGTGAACAGCTGTTTTGAAAGCCTGGAGGGAAGAATGGGAAAGAATAGAGTGAGGAAGTTTATTCCAAAGGCAGGAAAAAAGAGGAATGAAAGAGTGAAGATGAGCAGTGATTCGTGATTTTGGTAGTTTTACCAGAAGGGGGTTGTTGGCGGACCTTGAGCGCCCTGTGGAAATGTGGTGGGGACAAATCGCAGAGAGAGCAGGGGGCAAGGCTGGAGAGGAGTCGGTAGAAGACAGAAAGACCACCGACCAACCTGCGGTGATTGAGTGAGAGGCCCAAAGACTCAGCTTCATTGCCGGAGATGCCAATGATCTTAAAAGCCCTGGTTTCGACAGCGTGAAGTCGAGAAAGGTGGGAGGCAGGAGCACCAGCCCAGAGGGGAGAGCAGTACTCCATCAGGCTACGGACAAAAGCTTTGTAAGTGGTCAGGAGCTCAAGAGGGCCGAGGAAGGACTTTGCACGACGGAGGATTCCCAGTCGGCGACTGGCTTTTGAGGCAAGGTTGGAAATGTGACTTTCCCAGGAAAGGTCATGGCAGATAGTGAGACCCAGAAGCTTGAAAGAAAAGACTTCTTCCAGAGGATTGTTGAGAAAGTGGATGGGGGGTTTTGTAAACGGTCCTTTCGAAGAGACATAGTGAGAGTGTGAGATTTGTCTGGATTGAAAGACATGTTCCACGTGTTGGACCAGTTTGTGATTTTATCCAGATCTGCAGTGAGCGAAGAAGCTGCTGCTTGCCGGTCTGAGGGATGACAGATGGTACGGCAGAGGGTG
>NC_140962.1:114629502-114944002 GCF_056783735.1 Eptatretus burgeri
TCGTGGCTTTAATTTCCGCACATTTCATAACCTCCGCAATCTCTTCAGTTCAGCTGAATTTCAAAATGTAAACTACTTTATTGATCTTAGTAGCAGTTCTGACTGCTAAAAATTTGTTGATATGTGCAATTTGGACCGATTTACATTCCGGGCGTCAACGGGTGCATGGTGGATATATAACCCAGTGGTTCCCAACCTTTTTCTGACAGAGTACCACTTGGAGGTCCCATACCGTCGCTGCGTACCACCTGGTTCCACAAAAACTCAATTTGATAAGATATCAATTTATTCACCACTAGAACACACAAATGAACTAACAGTCAACAAAGAACAAAATTTAATGCGAGGGCTGCATCTGTTTCTTCTCCACCAGCTGGTCGATGCGGGGCATAACTTTGCTCACAGCACATCGGAAATCATGCCCGGGCGCAGCAAGACGGTTCTGGCTCTTTGACTTGATGGTCATCATGGCTGAGAACCCCTGCTCGCACTCCCACGTAGAGGGGAAAATCAGTAGCTGGGGAACAGCGTGACGGGCTAGTGTCGGGTACGAGGAGGCCATGGTCACCCAGAAGTTCATAGGAGAGCATTCCTTGTGCTTCGTCTTTGCTGTCTCGTCAGCCTGGATATCTATGAGCTCCTCTTGTTCCCCGATCCCGAAAGGCAGATCGCCTGGTTAAACGGAAAATGGAATGGTGATGTAGGCACAACATGTAATATCTGGGAAGTAATGCATCAACTCAGTCTTGAGCAGTGAGAGGTGACGGACGATTTCTTGGGAAAATTCATCATTGGGCTCGCTCTCAAGGGTAGTCAGGAGTTCGAACATTCCATAGCATTTGCTCTCCACGTTCTTGATCCAGAGGTCCAACTTCTGGACAAACGCTCCCAGCTTCGAGATGAAGTCTGAGACAGTGCAGTTGGGCCCTTGGAACGACAGGTTTAAGTGGTTGAAGACCCCAAAAATGTCCGACAGGTAGGCCAACCTTGAGATAAACTCCTCATCCTCCAGATCTTTTTGAAAATAGTGTTCTTTCTCTGTGAAGAATACGAGGAGTTCATCCCTCAGTTCAAAGAGACGCCTCGTCGTATTCCCCCGGGAGGCCAGCAAACCTCTGTGTGGTAGAGGAGACAGGTGTGGTAGGAGCCGAGATCTTCACAGAGCAGTTTGAACAGCCGAGTATTCAGGGCGGATGTTTTGACGAATTTAACTATTTTGATTAATCGGTTTAAGCAAGATAACAAATTCGGAGGGAGTACCTTAGAGCTAAGGGCGAATCTGTGGATGAAACAATGGACACTGGTGGCATTTGGTGACACAGCTTTCACATGGGCTTGATACCCTGACTTTCGACCGAGCATAGACGGAGCCCCATCTGTCGTGCATCCGACCAACTTTCCCCAATCCAGTTCATTATGCTTGAATAAATTATCCAAAAGGTTGAAAACATCCTTTCCTTTCGTTGTACTGGATAGCTCCTGGCTCAGCAGCAGCTCAGTCTTCGCAGTATTATTCTGTGTGAAGCGAACGTAGACAAGTAGTTGACAGCAGTTGTTGTTTTTTTTGTTTTTATAAAGGTTGAGCACGAAAGTGCTCGCGAACCACCTGGAAGCGCTCGCGTACCACAGGTTGGGAACCACTGATATAACCGATCACCGATCGCTAATCACTTGCCAAGTCTGCCATTCCTTATCAACCGTTATGTTGGAGTGCTTGCTTTAGTGCTTAAGCCACCCGGCGAGCGTTCCACTACATTCGCACTGTCACTGAACATATCGATTGACTTGATCAAAGTTCAGGGCCCACCTCCCTGCATTTGGCCGTGCGATGCCTCGTGTGGTGTGACAGATGATGGTTCGTTCACTGAAAAAATGTGCAATTTTATTTTACACCACATTTCGCTTTTTGGACAATCTTTCATCAAACGACCCATCAATTCGGCAATATATAAACATATAGAATTAAAGTTGCGTTTTTAAAAGTTTCAACCATGTCATTGGAGTGCTCTTCAAGCTTTGATCTCCACAAGTTTCCATGGTAATACTGCGGCACGGTTATCCATGTGGATATCTCCGGCATCAAGAAGGAAAAATAAATTAGATGATTACAATGAGTATAAAAAATGTTTCTAGTTACACAGCATTGAATCACCAAATCACAGCAGGATAGCCAAAAAGGTATGCATGCTCAATCCCACACCTCTGGCTTTCTTCTTCTCTTTTTTTTTTTTTTTTTCTTGTGTCTCTCTGTGTCTCTCTGTGTCTCTCTCTGTCTGTCTCTCTCTGTCTGTCTCTGTCTCTCTCTCTCTGTCTCTGTCTCTCTCTCTCTGTCTCTCTGTCTGTCTGTCTCTGTCTGTCTCTCTCTGTCTCTGTCTCTGTCTCTCTCTGTCTCTGTCTCTCTCTGTCTCTCTCTGTCTGTCTCTGTCTCTGTCTCTGTGTCTCTGTGTCTCTGTGTCTCTGTGTCTCTGTGTCTCTGTGTCTCTGTGTCTCTGTGTCTCTGTGTCTCTGTGTCTCTGTGTCTCTGTGTCTCTGTGTCTCTGTGTCTCTGTGTCTCTGTGTCTCTGTGTCTCTGTGTCTCTGTGTCTCTGTGTCTCTGTGTCTCTGTGTCTCTGTGTCTCTGTGTCTCTGTGTCTCTGTGTCTCTGTGTCTCTGTGTCTCTGTGTCTCTGTGTCTCTGTGTCTCTGTGTCTCTGTGTCTCTGTGTCTCTGTGTCTCTGTGTCTCTGTGTCTCTGTGTCTCTGTGTCTCTGTGTCTCTGTGTCTCTGTGTCTCTGTGTCTCTGTGTCTCTGTGTCTCTGTGTCTCTGTGTCTCTGTGTCTCTGTGTCTCTGTGTCTCTGTGTCTCTGTGTCTCTGTGTCTCTGTGTCTCTGTGTCTCTGTGTCTCTGTGTCTCTGTGTCTCTGTGTCTCTGTGTCTCTGTGTCTCTGTCTCTGTCTCTGTGTCTCTGTGTCTCTGTGTCTCTGTGTCTCTGTGTCTGTGTCTCTGTGTCTCTGTCTCTGTGTCTCTGTCTCTGTGTCTCTGTCTCTGTGTCTCTGTCTCTGTGTCTCTGTCTCTGTGTCTCTGTCTCTGTGTCTCTGTCTCTGCGTATC
The DNA here is from genome assembly GCF_056783735.1 of Eptatretus burgeri. Classification (NCBI taxonomy): domain Eukaryota; kingdom Metazoa; phylum Chordata; class Myxini; order Myxiniformes; family Myxinidae; genus Eptatretus; species Eptatretus burgeri. The sequence continues at coordinate 114,632,589 of NC_140962.1, forward strand.
TGCCCCTGTGTCTCTGTCTATGTCTCTGTGTATCTGTGTCTCTCTGTGTCTCTGTGTCTATCTGTGTCTCTGTGTCTCTCTGTGTCTCTGTGTCTCTGTGTCTCTGTGTCTCTGTGTCTCTGTGTCTCTGTGTCTCTGTGTCTCTGTCTCTGTGTCTGTGTCTCTGTCTCTGTCTCTGTGTCTGTGTCTCTGTCTCTGTGTCTGTGTCTCTGTCTCTGTGTCTCTGTCTCTGTGTCTCTGTGTCTCTGTCTCTGTGTCTCTGTCTCTGTGTCTCTGTCTCTGTGTCTCTGTCTCTGTGTCTCTGTCTCTGTGTCTCTGTCTCTGTGTCTCTGTCTCTGTGTCTCTGTCTCTGTGTCTCTGTCTCTGTGTCTCTGTCTCTGTGTCTCTGTCTCTGTGTCTCTGTCTCTGTGTCTCTGTCTCTGTGTCTCTGTCTCTGTGTCTCTGTCTCTGTGTCTCTGTCTCTGTGTCTCTGTCTCTGTGTCTCTGTCTCTGTGTCTCTGTCTCTGTGTCTCTGTCTCTGTGTCTCTGTCTCTGTGTCTCTGTCTCTGTGTCTCTGTCTCTGTGTCTCTGTCTCTGTGTCTCTGTCTCTGTGTCTCTGTCTCTGTGTCTCTGTCTCTGTGTCTCTGTCTCTGTGTCTCTGTCTCTGTGTCTCTGTCTCTGTGTCTCTGTCTCTGTGTCTCTGTCTCTGTGTCTCTGTCTCTGTGTCTCTGTCTCTGTGTCTCTGTCTCTGTGTCTCTGTCTCTGTGTCTCTGTCTCTGTGTCTCTGTCTCTGTGTCTCTGTCTCTGTGTCTCTGTCTCTGTGTCTCTGTCTCTGTGTCTCTGTCTCTGTGTCTCTGTCTCTGTGTCTCTGTCTCTGTGTCTCTGTCTCTGTGTCTCTGTCTCTGTGTCTCTGTCTCTGTGTCTCTGTCTCTGTGTCTCTGTCTCTGTGTCTCTGTCTCTGTGTCTCTGTCTCTGTGTCTATGTCTCTGTGTCTCTGTCTCTGTGTCTCTGTCTCTGTGTCTCTGTCTCTGTGTCTCTGTCTCTGTGTCTCTGTCTCTGTGTCTCTGTCTCTGTGTCTCTGTCTCTGTGTCTCTGTCTCTGTGTCTCTGTCTCTGTGTCTCTGTCTCTGTGTCTCTGTCTCTGTGTCTCTGTCTCTGTGTCTCTGTCTCTGTGTCTCTGTCTCTGTGTCTCTGTCTCTGTGTCTCTGTCTCTGTGTCTCTGTGTCTCTGTCTCTGTGTCTCTGTCTCTGTGTCTCTGTCTCTGTGTCTCTGTCTCTGTGTCTCTGTCTCTGTGTCTCTGTCTCTGTGTCTCTGTCTCTGTGTCTCTGTCTCTGTGTCTCTGTCTCTGTGTCTCTGTCTCTGTGTCTCTGTCTCTGTGTCTCTGTGTCTCTGTCTCTGTGTCTCTGTCTCTGTGTCTCTGTCTCTGTGTCTCTGTCTCTGTGTCTCTGTCTCTGTGTCTCTGTCTCTGTGTCTCTGTCTCTGTGTCTCTCTGTGTCTCTGTGTCTCTCTGTGTCTCTGTGTCTCTGTCTCTGTGTCTCTGTCTCTGTGTCTCTGTCTCTGTGTCTCTGTCTCTGTGTCTCTGTCTCTGTGTCTCTGTCTCTGTGTCTCTGTCTCTGTGTCTCTGTCTCTGTGTCTCTGTCTCTGTGTCTCTGTCTCTGTCTCTGTGTCTCTGTCTCTATGTCTCTGTCTCTGTGTCTCTGTGTCTCTGTCTCTGTGTCTCTGTCTCTGTGTCTCTGTCTCTGTGTCTATGTCTCTGTGTCTCTGTCTCTGTGTCTCTGTCTCTGTGTCTCTGTCTCTGTGTCTCTGTCTCTGTGTCTCTGTCTCTGTGTCTCTGTCTCTGTGTCTCTGTCTCTGTGTCTCTGTCTCTGTGTCTCTGTCTCTGTGTCTCTGTCTCTGTGTCTCTGTCTCTGTGTCTCTGTCTCTGTGTCTCTGTCTCTGTGTCTCTGTCTCTGTGTCTCTGTCTCTGTGTCTCTGTCTCTGTGTCTCTGTGTCTCTGTCTCTGTGTCTCTGTCTCTGTGTCTCTGTCTCTGTGTCTCTGTCTCTGTGTCTCTGTCTCTGTGTCTCTGTCTCTGTGTCTCTGTCTCTGTGTCTCTGTCTCTGTGTCTCTGTCTCTGTGTCTCTGTCTCTGTGTCTCTGTGTCTCTGTCTCTGTGTCTCTGTCTCTGTGTCTCTGTCTCTGTGTCTCTGTCTCTGTGTCTCTGTCTCTGTGTCTCTGTCTCTGTGTCTCTGTCTCTCTGTGTCTCTGTGTCTCTCTGTGTCTCTGTGTCTCTGTGTCTCTGTCTCTGTGTCTCTGTCTCTGTGTCTCTGTCTCTGTGTCTCTGTCTCTGTGTCTCTGTCTCTGTGTCTCTGTCTCTGTGTCTCTGTCTCTGTGTCTCTGTCTCTGTCTCTGTGTCTCTGTCTCTGTGTCTCTGTCTCTGTGTCTCTGTGTCTCTGTCTCTGTGTCTCTGTCTCTGTGTCTCTGTCTCTGTGTCTCTGTCTCTGTGTCTCTGTCTCTGTGTCTCTGTGTCTCTGTGTCTCTGTCTCTGTGTCTCTGTCTCTGTGTCTCTGTCTCTGTGTCTCTGTGTCTCTGTCTCTGTGTCTCTGTCTCTGTGTCTCTGTCTCTGTGTCTCTGTCTCTGTGTCTCTGTCTCTGTGTCTCTGTCTCTGTGTCTCTGTCTCTGTGTCTCTGTCTCTGTGTCTCTGTCTCTGTGTCTCTGTCTCTGTGTCTCTGTCTCTGTGTCTCTGTCTCTGTGTCTCTGTCTCTGTGTCTCTGTCTCTGTGTCTCTGTCTCTGTGTCTCTGTCTCTGTGTCTCTGTCTCTGTGTCTCTCTCCCTCCCTCTCTCTCCTCACCCACCCCTCCCCCTCTGTTGACGGGACTGTAGGGGACTCTGTTGAGGGGACTAACAGCATATGCAAACTAGAATGGGCACTCGGTAGAGCGCATACCTCCGCCTCCGCTACTTATTTGTTCTTGGCATGAGAGTGGGGGGCACAGAACAGTGAACATTTTGGTGTTGGTTTCATGCAAATCGTTTTTGATTTGACCGTGTTATGACAAAAACCGCATATTTTGAAAGGTCGTGACCCCACTGACCTTTGACCCCCAACCGCTAACAAGGGTAATAACATAATTGTGTCATGTCGCCCATCACAAGATTGGGCAATGAATTCTGAACATTTTGGCATCGGTTGCATGCCAATTAGATCAAAATTGAGCGCGCTATAGTAAAAATACGAATTTGACCTTTCCGTGACCTTGACCTTTGACCCAATCGCTCCCAAAATCTAATCAAATGTTCCTTGGATAATAACCCATCATCCCACCAAATTTCAAGCAATTTGGTTTAATACTTTGAGTAATGCGAAACACACACACACACACACACACACACACACACACACACACACACACACACACACACACACACACACACACACACACACACACACACACACACACACACACACACACACACACACACACACACACACACACACACACACAGCGACTAATACATAACCTTTCGCAGAATGCGAAGGTAATCAGATTTGGAGTGAGCCGAGAAGAGGGGTGCAAAGGTCACTGCATGTGCGAACATGCATGCATTCAGGCAGGCGTTTGCCAAGTAGATATCGAGAGTTTTAAATGCTCCCGCACGGTTTTATATAGAACCTGGCGGTTAAAAAGAAAATGTTGCTGTTTGGACACGTTTTATCTCCCTTCCCTTCCCCTCACACTGCCTTCCCTCCACCTCTTCTCATGCTTACCTCCTTTCAAACCCACTCACCTCTCCACACTTCATGGACATCTTCTGGTGGTCTCCACATGCTGTATCAACGTACCCCATTTCGTTCAAACCTGGACAACCTCACCTCACCCATTTTTCCATAAGTCCCACTACGAAATGCAAATTGAGAACCGCTCCCCTCACGCTTACTTCCTCTCAAACCCAGTCACCGTCTCTGTTTGCATATACAGTATATCTCTATCTCCTTCCCCTGTATCTCTCTCCCCTCCCCCCCCCCCCAGAGTGTATAGCAAACGCTTGAAGAGGGGTCACTCTCCCCACCCCTCCCTTCCTCACTCTTTCCCCCTTCATAAACCCACCCTGCTCCCCCACCCCTCTCCTCAGTCCTCTCTTCCTCCCCTCCCCTCCCTCCTGCACCCTTCCCCTCCCTCCTCTCTCTCTCCTCCTCCCACCACTCCCCCACCCACCCTTGATGTTCCCTTCAGCCAAGCGACAGGTTGTATTTGCGAGTACAGTAATATAATTACAGATGTATGTGTTTGTTGGTGGGAGTGTATATATTTGTTTGACCTCTTGCACATCTAAAAACGAGTGGTTGTACTTGGGAGAAGGTGGAGGTGGGTGCATGGAAAGTTTTAGGCAATGAAGGAAAAAAAATCATCGTCCAGGGAGTTCGGGTGGAGGGAGTGCAGAAATTCTCTTAACGCAAATGTTTATGGCACAGCAGTGCTCGAAGGGGGAGGGGAGGAATGAGGGAGTCGTACAAGCCATTCTAAAATAAAGGCAATTAGGAATGAATCAACTCGTAAAAGTAAAAAAATTCACTCACAAAATATTATATAAATATATAAATAACAGTAAAGTATTATTATTATTAAAATAAAAGTGAAGCAAATATGTATTTTAAAGCCAAATAAGACAGGCTGGTGAGTTTGTAACATAGACCAAAAGTGACATATTTCAGGTAAGGATACGTCCAAATTGCTCGACAAGCTCCGGGGGGAGAGGCACACGGTGGACGGGCCCAATCTCCAGCAATCGAGGCAGAGAGACCTGCCCAGTGCCAAGCAATGGATAATCAATGTCGCTCATCCCAGATACACCTGGTAGCACTACAACAAAGTGAAGCAAATCAATTATCAACTTATCCCTCTGTTTTTCATAAAACTTTGAAACAAAACCCAAAAATTAATCTTAAAAAAAATTAACAATCTTGATCTGTTAATTCAAGTTAGCCACAATATTTCAAACAGTTGCAAATTGTTGAACCTAATAACCAATGGATAGACATGCAATGTGGGAAAAAGTGTACAGCTTATTAAGTGCATGGCTTTTACAAGGAATAAAGTGTGAACGAATGCAAGCAAAACAAGACCCATTGAGCCATTGAGCTAAGAATTGGCGAGCTATCGCAGTCACTGTAGTCAAATTCCAAATTTGTGCCCTGTCCTCCCTGTGTCGGAGTGGAAACCCATCCATGATTGTAACCCTAGCTACAGAAACTGCATCAACAGCTCGAGAAGGGTCATCCATCATCGATATTGAAAGCACTGTTTTTCTCACCATTACATTTTACAAATGTCAAAATTCAAAAGTCTACAAAGTCTCAAAACAAAGGAGTTGTCCAAAGGAGCACAACAAAAGTACATTTTCTGGGCAGAAGGGTTTAACCACTTGTACACCTTCTTCGATTAATTATGCAAGGTAAATTGCCTAATTGGTTTGCATCACCAAAATGCTGCGCGTTTCCTATTTTGTTTGTCTAAAGTAATCAAGGAACTTTAGTGAGAGCACACTCATCACTATCCTTTCTGCAATGTACATCTGGCCATTGTGTTGAGCAACCATGGAGTGGGTGGATATTGAGACACCCATTGGCTGTGACCAAATATACTGCACATTGGGGTTGTAATGGTGCCCGAGCACCGCTCCAGTATGTCAATCCATCTGAGGCGGAGCTCACTCCACATTATAAAATAAATTTTATTTTAAAAGACCCATATGAAAAAAAATTGATTAATAATTTTGAACCTAAAATTTGTCAACATTATTTATTTACCCACTTCTTGGATGCTCACATGCATTTTTCTCCATTTTTATATATATATTTTTAAAACAAACGTATCGTATTCAGTACGTAGTCCCTCACAAGTGTCGCTTTCTATTTCACATGTGAACAATGTATGACTTTCCACGACGTATTTGCGACTTACCACAATGTATTTACGACTTTGTCTTGACAGCTCTGTCAAGACCCCACAATTACCATCTCTCATTACACCCTCATTATCCCTCACTCGATCTTCCTCACCTTCCTTCCTTCATCTGAGGCCCACCTCAAAGTTCGCTGTGACTCTCTACAAAGAGCCCCTGAGGAGTAAACAAGGCAATTCCATATCCAGGGCCAAATTTACTTGAGAGCACCAAAGTAAATTTCAATGTCAGTACACCTTTGTGTTAATGGCAGTTATGAACAAAATATTTCAAGCTGATCCTGATGTTTGTTCAATCGAAGTTGAATGGGATTTCAAATGGAAACCTGAACCTTGGAGTCCTGTTTAAAATCTAAACTCGAGTGAAGTCGATGGCATGCCATCGCAAATCCCCCATGCTTCCCACTTGAAGAAAGTTGAAGGATCGCAAAAAGTTCCAACGGAACGACCCAATATCAAATTTTGAGTTAATTCCCCCTCCCCCCCATTTTGTCCCCTGTGACCTGAAATCACCACCCTCTGGGGCATGAACCAGTTATCAAATCCAAAAAATTGTTATATTTCATACATCCCCCAAAGTTGACTGCGTATATACAAAGTTTCATTACAAAAATGTTGATAACTGTCCCCGTAATTGACCTTTTGATCCTGCCCCAGGACCCAAGGGGGCAAATCCAAAAATGATACTGCTTCCACCCTCTTACCATGTCTTACCTCCTTCCACTCCCTTACCATGTGGTGATCATAACTACCAAATTTGGTTTAGGGTTAGCCACCGTTTAGGAGGAGATAGCATTACAGAGACAGACAGACATCCGATTACAAAATCCTCATGTTTTTCTCAAAAACTGTAGAGATAACAATTGTATTGCATATTGTAGCCCACGTTAGTTCTCAGGGGCTCAATTATTACTTGTCCTTTTTCCCCAACACAAGTATGGAAACATCCCAAACTATTTAGTTGGCTTCCAAGATTTGGATTCGCTGAAGGAAATGTATTTCCATTAGTTAGACTTCACTTTGTTGAATCAATGGTTATGACTGACAGTATCCAGTAAGATAGCATACTTAAAGATCATTCCTGCATTACACTCTGGCTGATTCAGCGAATATCCTGAACATCCACAAACATGCATTCAGATTCATTTTAAGATAAGCAAAATATAGAAATTCCTGCTTTAAAACAATTTACCTTCAGAGTTAAATCTTTTCAACATACCGATATTACATATAAAAATGGCCCATAGGGCCAGGACTTGACGAAATTCAACAAGATCGCGTACCATCGAGAATATTGAGCGATAACACTGAACAACAAATTTCAAAAAATTTTTTTTACTGGAGATGTGTAAAGTGATTTAAGACTAATTTGGGTACGCTGATTTCAAAAATCATAACCGTTTTGCTGTATCACGTCAGGATTTTCAGGAACAGAAATATTCCCATTGCCTAGAAGTCAGGATTTCAATGAAATTTACATACGTCTTTAACATGTCTATTTCGTACAATTGTTGTTAACTTGTGTTATATTTCTTTCTTTCAGATAAAGATGAGTAGGCGTTCCTGTACCAATCATCCTGACAACTTCTGTTATGTCTGTGGTCGGTATACCAAAAAAGATCAACAGCGAAGTATATCCACAGCAGTGAAAATGAAGGCTGCCTACTTTCACTACTTCGGGTGTAAGGTGGGGGACCAAGAACAGAGCTGGGCACCACACATCTGCTGCACAAGCTGTCACACAACCTTGACTCAGTGGTTGGTGGGCAAGCGCGCGAGCATGCCATTTGCGGTGCCCATGATATGGCGTGAGCCGCAGAATCATCATGATGATTGTTATTTCTGCTGCACAAGCATCGCCGGCTTCAACAAGAAGAATAAAGGTCACATCAAGTACGCTGACTGCGTCTCTGCTCGTAAACCTGTGCCTCATGATGACGAGAACCCCGTTCCAACACCTCCAGCTGATCAGAACATAGCTGTAAGCAGTGGTGAAGAGGATGGTGATGATGAACCTTGGAACCCGACACTCAAGAATCACACCTTCTGAACCAGGGAGACTTAAATGATCTTGTAAGAGATCTCTCGCTGTCAAAGGCGAAGGCAGAGCTGCTTGGATCAAGGCTGCAGCAGTGGAATCTACTTGAACCTAACACCAAGATATCCTTGTTCAGAGCACGTCACAGTGACATGGCTGAGTTCTTTGAGATGGAAGACACGATGACATTCTGCAGTGACATCAACGGTCTGTTGAAAGAACTTGGGTGTGATCACGATCCTGCAGACTGGCGCCTCTTCATCGACTCGGGGAAGAACAGCTTGAAGGCTGTTTTGCTCCACAATGGCAACGAGAAACCATCAGTCCCACTGGCTCACGCGTTCGGCATGACAGAGACCTATGAGACTATGCGGCAGCTGCTTGATTCCATCAAGTACAATGACTTCAACTGGCACATCTGCGGAGACTTGAAAGTGGTGGCGCTGTTGTTAGGGCTGCAGTCAGGCTACACGAAATACATGTGCTTCCTTTGTCTCTGGGATAGCAGAGACGACAAGAATCACTGGACGAAGAAAGATTGGGAAGAGCGAAAAGAGCATGTACCTGGTCGACACAACGTGAAGCATGTCGCCCTTGTCGACCCAGCCAAGGTTTTCCTTCCACCACTCCACATAAGGCTCGGCTTGATGAAAAGTTTTGTACGGGCAATGGATCTGAATAGGCGTGGGTTTTTATACCTCAAGGAAAAGTTTGGCAACACCTTGTCGGAGGCCAAGATCAAGGCTGGTGTCTTTGTTGGACCGCAAATCCGACAGATTATGAAGGACGAAACTTTTCCGACAACTCTAAACCCCAAAGAGCTGGCAGCGTGGAGGAGCTTCAAAGCTGTGACGGACAACTTCTTGGGGAACGAGCGTGCGGACAACTATGAAGAAATAGTGCAGCAGCTGCTGGAGTCCTTCAGGAAACTTGGCTCCAGGATGTCCCTGAAAATCCATTTCCTACACCAGCACCTGAACTTCTTCCCTGACAACTTGGGAGCAGTCTCGGACGAGCACGGCGAGCGATTCCACCAAGAGATTTCACTCATGGAGACGCGTTACCAAGGGCGGCACAACCCGAACATGATGGGCGATTTCTGCTGGTTCCTGCATCGTGAAACTGACACAGAGCAGCACAAACGCAAAGCCAAATGCCTAAAGCATTTTTAATTGCATTCTAGTGGAGTTTTTCTGTAATTTCTATAATTTTGAAGCATTCATGATGAAATAAATGAATAAATGAATTTTTGTAAATTTCATTGAAATCCTGACTTCTAGGCAATGGGAATATTTCTGTTACCGAAAATCCTGACGTGATACAGCAAAACGGTTATGATTTTTGAAATCAGCGTACCCAAATTAGTCTAAATCACTTTACACATCTCCAGTAAAAAATTTTTGTTGTTCAGTGTAATAGGTATTTTTGGGGTTAAACATAGTTTTTAGGGTAAGCAAACAAAAAAAATGAAATTAAAATACCTGTCACCTCCGTAATCCGTAACGGATGTGACCAATTATTAATCCAGTCAAAGATACTCCCCTCCTACGTCCGTGTTTCAAATTTGAAAGGAATCCGTTAAGATTTGGCGGAGACATGAATTTTTGAAAATCGGGCCACGCTAAAGGATACGGATTTTCACGATTTTCAGGAATTTTTCCTGACCTTGACATGCCAAAAGTTATAGGGTTCTATTCTGGTGGCCAATAAGTCCATTGGTGAAGTTCCATGACATGACTCGAAATGCGACCTGTAGAGTGAGATGTACACACAAACAAACTAGAGGGGGAGCACTCGGGAGAGTGCAAAACCTCCGCCGCCAATACTGCTGGGTCACTCAAGGGAACCTTATATCTTATTCATTAAATATGTCAACAGTGCTGACAGTTATAGTTCTTTTGTCCAACTTTTTTTTTGGCGGGGGGGGGGGCCCAAGTCCAAAATCTAATGGCATGATCCTTGGACCATACCTAACCCCCCTCCCCCCACCAAGTTTCGTCGAAATCCGTCGAGGAGTTTTTCCGTAATACTGTTCACAAACAAACAAACAAACTAGAACGGGCACTCATAGAGCGCATACCTTCGCCACCACTACTTTTTTTGTTCTTGGTATGAGTGTGGGGAACTGGTTTCATATGAATGGTCTTATGACACAAACCACAAATCTATAATGTCATGACCCCCCCGAACTTTCGGGGGCTACGGACTAAACAACAATCAACTCACGTCGTTTTGGCGAGTCTTCACTCGCAAGCTCGGTGAATACAACGTTTCAACAAGAGAAGGTAATCTCGTTTGATGCTGGTTTCATGCAAATCAAATAAGAATTGACTGAGTTATGCCGAAAACCGCATATTTTTCAAGGGCGTGACCCCCCCCCCCGACATTTTACCCCAACCCGTGACATTTGTTATGACGTCATTGTGTCACAAGATTGGGCATTAAATTCTGAACATTTTGGTGCTGGGTTCATGTAAAGCGGACAAGAATTGACCGCGTTATGACAAAAACCGCATATTTTTCCAAGGTCGTGACCCCCCTGACATTTGACCCCTAACCGGTAACAAGAGTATGGGCGTCATTGTGTCATATTGCATATCACAAGATGAGGCGTTGAATTCTGAACATTTTGGCGTTAGTTGCATGCAAATTGAATAAAAATTGACCGTGTTATCGTAAAAAGACGATTTTGACCTTGACCTTTGACCCGAACGATCCCAAAATCTAATCGAATGCTTCCTGGCTAATAACACTGAACAACAAATTTCAAAAAATATTTTTTACTGGAGATGTGTAAAGTGATTAAGACTAATTTGGGTACGCTGATTTCAAAAATCATAACCGTTTTGTTGTATCACGTCAGGATTTTCAGGAACAGAAATATTCCCATTGCCTAGAAGTCAGGATTTCAATGAAATTTACATATGTCTTTAACATGTCTATTTCGTACAATTGTTGTTAACTTGTGTTATATTTCTTTCTTTCAGATAAAGATGAGTAGGCGCTCCTGTACCAATCATCCTGACAACTTCTGTTATGTCTGTGGTCGGTATACCAAAAAAGATCAACAGCGAAGTATATCTACAGCAGTGAAAATGAAGGCCGCCTACTTTCACTACTTCGGGTGTAAGGTGGGGGACCAAGAACAGAGCTGGGCACCACACATCTGCTGCACAAGCTGTCACACAACCTTGACTCAGTGGTTGGTGGGCAAGCGCGCGAGCATGCCATTTGCGGTGCCCATGATATGGCGTGAGCCGCAGAATCATCATGATGATTGTTATTTCTGCTGCACAAGCATCGCCGGCTTCAACAAGAAGAATAAAGGTCACATCAAGTACGCTGACTGCGTCTCTGCTTGTAAACCTGTGCCTCTTGATGACGAGAACCCAGTTCCAACACCTCCAGCTGATCAGAACATAGCTGTAAGCAGTGGTGAAGAGGATGGTGATGATGAACCTTTTGAACCCGACACTCAAGAATCACACCTTCTGAACCAGGGAGACTTAAATGATCTTGTAAGAGATCTCTCGCTGTCAAAGGCGAAGGCAGAGCTGCTTGGATCAAGGCTGCAGCAGTGGAATCTACTTGAACCTAACACCAAGATATCCTTGTTCAGAGCACGTCACAGAGACATGGCTGAGTTCTTTGAGATGGAAGACACGATGACATTCTGCAGTGACATCAACGGTCTGTTGAAAGAACTTGGGTGTGATCACGATCCTGCAGACTGGCGCCTCTTCATCGACTCGGGGAAGAACAGCTTGAAGGCTGTTTTGCTCCACAATGGCAACGAGAAACCATCAGTCCCACTGGCTCACGCGTTCGGCATGACAGAGACCTATGAGACTGCGGCAGCTGCTTGATTCCATCAAGTACAATGACTTCAACTGGCACATCTGCGGAGACTTGAAAGTGGTGGCGCTGTTGTTAGGGCTGCAGTCAAGCTACACGAAATACATGTGCTTCCTTTGTCTCTGGGATAGCAGAGACGACAAGAATCACTGGACGAAGAAAGATTGGGAAGAGCGAAAAGAGCATGTACCTGGTCGACACAACGTGAAGCATGTCGCCCTTGTCGACCCAGCCAAAGTTTTCCTTCCACCACTCCACATAAAGCTCGGCTTGATGAAAAGTTTTGTACGGGCAATGGATCTGAATGGGCGTGGGTTTTTATACCTCAAGGAAAAGTTTGGCAACACCTTGTCGGAGGCCAAGATCAAGGCTGGTGTCTTTGTTGGACCGCAAATCCGACAAATTATGAAGGACGAAACTTTTCCGACAACTCAAAACCCCAAAGAGCTGGCAGCGTGGAGGAGCTTCAAAGCTGTGACGGACAACTTCTTGGGGAACGAGCGCGCGGACAACTATGAAGAAATAGTGCAGCAGCTGCTGGAGTCCTTCAGGAAACTTGGCTCCAGGATGTCCCTGAAAATCCATTTCCTACACCAGCACCTGAACTTCTTCCCTGACAACTTGGGAGCAGTCTCGGACGAGCACGGCGAGCGATTCCACCAAGAGATTTCACTCATGGAGACGCGTTACCAAGGGCGGCACAACCCGAACATGATGGGCGATTTCTGCTGGTTCCTGCATCGTGAAACTGACACAGAGCAGCACAAACGCAAAGCCAAATGCCTAAAGCATTTTTAATTACATTCTAGTGGAGTTTTTCTGTAATTTCTATAATTTTGAAGCATTCATGATGAAATAAATGAATAAATGAATTTTTGTAAATTTCATTGAAATCCTGACTTCTAGGCAATGGGAATATTTCTGTTACTGAAAATCCTGACGTGATACAGCAAAACGGTTATGATTTTTGAAATCAGCGTACCCAAATTAGTCTAAATCACTTTACACATCTCCAGTAAAAAATTTTTGTTGTTCAGTGTAACCAATCATCCCACCAAATTTCATGCAACTCGGTTTAATACTTTTTGAATTATACGAATCACAAGATTACAAATAAATAAATAAATAAATAAATACGCGCCGACCAAAACATAACCTTTCGCAGAATGCGAAGGTAACAAACAAACAGAAAGGGGTGAAAACAGTAACCTCCGATCTTCGATGGCGGAGGTTAACAAACAAAACAAACCAACATACTTGACAAAATCGGAGATTTCGTCAGGTAATAACATGGAGACAACATTCAGCCTTCTAATCAAGAGATCAGCTACCTCTCGAAACTAAGTATTTTGTATGAAATAACTTTGTTAATGTCTGAATATAAGGTTCATGGAGTCACTTTAACCCATGCCCTATCACCAAGACAACCAAGTCCTTCAATCTCAGCACCCAAAGTCAGTGTCCTCCTTTTCACTCTCCTCTCCCCCCATGTCCTCCTTTTCACTCTCCTCTCCCCCCATGTCCTCCTTTTCACTCTCCTCTCCCCCCATGTCCTCCTTTTCACTCTCCTCTCCCCCCATGTCCTCCTTTTCACTCTCCTCTCCCCCCATGTCCTCCTTTTTACTCTGCTCTCCCACCATGTCCTCCTTTTTACTCTCCTCTCCCCCCATGTCCTCCTTTTTACTCTCCTCTCCCCCCATGTCCTCCTTTTACTCTCCTCTCCCCCCATGTCCTCCTTTTTACTCTCCTCTCCCCCCATGTCCTCCTTTTTACTCTCCTCTCCCCCCATGTCCTCCTTTTTACTCTCCTCTCCCCCCATGTCCTCCTTTTTACTCTCCTCTCCCCCCATGTCCTCCTTTTTACTCTCCTCTCCCCCCATGTCCTCCTTTTTACTCTCCTCTCCCCCCATGTCCTCCTTTCACACACACACACACACACACACACACACACACACACACACACACACACACACACACACACACACACACACACACACACACACACACACACACACACCTCTGTGCTGTCCGACGAATGGTTAAAACCTGAAATGTCAGCTTCGACCCCGTCCACCAAAGTACGAGACGAGCTTTCACAACGAAGACTATCTTTCCATGCTAATCCAGGTTGCCGTTGGTATTGCTCGGTTTGCGGGAACAAGATGAATGCCATACTCATACCCTCTGCAGAGACTCCCAGCATTTGGGCAATCTCAGGATATCGCTGGTCATCCTGAATGTGTCGGTCCACCTCCAGCGCTGCTGCATCGATGCCATTGTTCAGGGTCGTCTGGCCCTGCCCAGGCAGTGCACTTTCCATCCCCACAGTCTGCACCCACAAACATGCACAACAAAATCACCTTTAAACATTCAATACCTGTGAGAAACTCTCACACATACATACATACATACATAAACACACAACGCAGGCAAATTAACTCATCGAAACCCAGGACAAGAGATTATAAAAACAGCACTTGGAGTGGAGCGATGAACAGAAGCTCCCTGTGCCACATTTTATCTACTTAATACATACTCAATATCAATGGAGTGACTGAGAATCTTTTTACACACGCGTGATTGGGCAAACGTGATGCATAACGGTTGGGCACACAAATGGCTCAAAACAACAACTATAACAACACAAAAAGGATATTCAAGAATTTTTTTTATTTATTTTGAATCTCATAATAACATTGCTGCTCCCCGACCTACACTAGGCCTCGACCGCGCATAGGCCGGAGACGGTGCGCGCTGCTATTTCCGATTCAATATCCAAGAGGAGACTTCAAATCGACAACGTGAAACGCACAATGTTGTAAGGTTCATGCAACGTCTGCACAAGGACAAAGCGCGAAAGGGAACGAACTGCTGCAACAAATCTCACCATGTGGTAACTTGCCGCGCTACGGCTCCCGCCTAACTCAATACTCCCGAAAACTTTTGGCAATTTTTTTTTTAATCCGAATTATTATTTTTGTAATAACTACGAAGAACCTTAATTTGTCTATCTAAAAACGAAACGCTATATCTTTTCATCGCCGACTTTCATATTCGCTTTATGTCGTAATATGAGAGCAAAAATTAAGGTGAAGGAATTACAGCCGAGCTGCATGATGTATAATATATATCCATATAAGGATACGACGACTGCCTTCTGTCACTTTCGGTCTTCAGTCTTCCAAAATCCTCTGAAAAATAACAACAATGAAACGGAACGTATATGTCCGTCGATATTTTACGTCATTTAATGGAGGATCTGTTCATTTTGGGTTCATATATGTGAGGCCAGTTAAGAAACAAGCTCAAATGAGCTAAGATCCTCGTCCTCTTAATGATGACGTCATAAAAACGAATATGACGTCATTGTGACGTATCAGGTTTGCGATAAATTATCTGTGCTAATGCCCGGCTTGATTCCCGCAAACAAAATTCAAACAGCTTGCCTTGTTTCGGAGATAATGGTGTCGGCGATTTCCATTAGCGGCGATATTATGACGTCAACTTTTTTTCTGGGAAGAATTTCCAAAATCGGAGATGGTTACTGCCTGCGTGTGGGCTTTCTGCATATACATGGCAAGTTTCACAAAGATCAGATTAAAACTCTGGGTTGTGAAACAAAAAATGTCAAAAAATAGTAATGACGTCATAAAAATTGTTATGACGTCATAGTGATGTATCATATGTGCGGTAATTCATCTCTGCTAATTTCAACAGAATTCAAAAATTGAACAGAATTCAAAAAGCTTGCCTAGTTTCGGAGATAATTTTTTTAGGCGATTTCCATTAGCGGAGATATTTTGAGATCATAACTTTTTTTTATAGGAGGAATTTTCAAAATCGGAGATGGTTACTGTCTGTGCAGTGTATTTTTACATATATGTGCCAAGTTTCAGGAAGTTTCGATGAAAACAATAGTCTATGAAACAAAAAAGTCCACAAGAAGAAGAAGAAGAACAACAACAACAACAACAACAACGTGAGTAAGACTTAGAGATCCTCCACGAGGATCTAGAAATATAAAGTAGGCAGAGGCTAAATAACATAACAGAGGATTACTTAATGGAAAAGACAGCAAAAAATGTAAAACTACGAGCAAACAAGACATTCTTTATGCTTATAAGGGGTATGGAGAGGGTTAAGTGGAGTGTGGGCCCATTGAGGAATAGCACAGGAGAATTGGGGGATGATGAGATCATGAGGCGTGACATGGCAGGCTAAGTCTTTTTGCTTCTCCATTTATACAGGAACAGTCTTCCATTGGCCGAGAATGTCTGTCTCGGGGGTGAGCAGGCCGCATGGTCGTTTCGAGGGGACCCAAGTAAGAGTGGAAAAACTGTGCACAAACTGCTCGAAGAATTAAGGAATGATAATAAGATGCATCCAAGAGTATTGAGGGAGGTGGTAGAGCAAATAAGCATGGTGTCAGTGGATATCATTAACAGCTTGTTCAAGTTAGGACAGGTACAAGGGGATTGGAGAGTAGCAAATGAAACACCATTATTTCAGAAAGAATTAATCCAAAGACTTGTTAGCATGACTATATAGACCTGTTAGCTTGACTGTATACACCGGTTAACTTGATTGTATACTCCTGTTAGCTTGACTAGATACACCCATTAGCTTGATTGAATACCCCTGTGAGCTTGACTAGATACACCCATGAGCTTGATTGTATACCCCTGTTAGCTTGACTAGATACACCCACTAGCTTGATTGTATACCCCTGTTTGCTTGACTAGATACACCCACTAGCTTGATTGTATACCCCTGTTAACTTGACTAGATACACCCACTAGCTTGATTGCATACCCCTGTTAGCTTGATTGTATACCCCTGTTAACTTGACTGGATACACCCACTAGCTTGATTGCATACCCCTGTTAGCTTGATTGCATACCCTGTTAGCTTGACTAGATACACCGGTTAGCTTGACTGTATACACCTGTTAGCTTCTCCATATAGACCTGTTAGCTTGACTATATATACACCTGTTAGCTATATACACACCTGTAAGCTATATAACTACAGTATATCCATATATACAACTGTTAGCTATATAACTATAGTATACACATATATACGCCTGTTTGCTATATAACTAGATACACCCAGGGATCAGGTCTAAGACCCATATTATTCATAATTTACATTCATGATAAGGACAGTGAGCTTGGGAATAGGCTATCCAAATTTGCAGATGCCACTAAAGTTGGAGGTAAGGTAGACAGCAGAGATGGGGGTAATCTGATTCAGAAAGCCCATCAGATACTCTGATTGGGTGAAAGATAGATGGGTGCATGAAAGATTGGGTGAAAGATAGATGGGTGCATGAAAGATTGGGTGAAAGTGAAAGATCTGATAGAGATGTTTAAGATAATTAAGGGTATAGAGGGAATAACTGCAGAACACTTCAACAGGATGGACAGCAACAGGATCAGTGGCTATAGGTTGAGAGTGAAGAAGAGAGTTGAGATGACATTAAGGCAGGGGTCTTTCACTCAGAGGGTAGTTAGTTAATGCATGAAATGGTCTCCCTGGAGCAGTAGTGGGAGCTGTAATGGTGGAAGGGTTTAAACTGGAGTTGGATAGGTACCTGGAAGCATTGAGGATAGATGGGTGCATGGCATATTGGTTGGCATGCCTGGGCATGATGGCTTCCTCCTGTGTCAGACTTCCTTCTGTAACTCCTTATTTGTACGATGTAGACTGCAGACATATCGATTTAAATTTATGTACTCTAGTTTGTTTCTTATAATTGTTGGAAAGATTTTAGCACACTTTTCCCATATCCATTGTCTATTGGCTTTTGTCTAGATCTTACAGGTCTCATTTTTTTTGGATCTTAACACCCAACAGTGGGTTATAAGAGGAAGAACGTAAGGGCATCCATCGCACGCAAAGCATCTCGGTGGTTATATAAGTGTGAGTGAGAGAGCAATGTCACTGAAACATAGGACTAGGAGTCATACACTTTTCCTTCAAATTGTCACTTCCACTCTCCCACACGGCATCGACTGTGCCGTCCTGAATCTGCTCAGCTTACAGCTCTCCTCTTCTTCTTTCTCTCTGCCGAACTGGATGACCTTCGGACACAACTAAGGTTGTGGAGCCAAAGTTTGAGAGGTTCTGCAACTTGATGGGTCGAAATTTTGATGATTGATGGTGCCCAGCCGATGATCTTGATGGTCATTAAATCAGGCACTCATTAAGCTGAAGGAATTATTCAGATCTCTCACCTCTCCCCTCTTATTTTTCTCTTTTTGTTTGGACTTTGCGCTTGTGCAGGAGTTGGCACTCGCTTAGCTATGTTGCAATCGTTTCTCTCCTTTATTTTAGTCTTGGTTGTCCGTACATGATGGGTGCCACCTCCGTCTGTTTGTGTTTACTGCCCCTTTTGTGTCGATGAGGGTGCATTCATCTGGAGCACTACTGTATTCAAGCTTTATGGACAGTGCTGTAGAGTCTCCTGTTCCTCCACCCCCCTTCCGTTCCACCCTCTCCCCCAAAGAGAAAGGGTGCGAGTAGCCCAAGTTTTTATTTTATTTTATGTGGTGTCTGGAGCATGATTGAAATTGTGTTATTTTGTATTCCACACCAAAATTCTGTTATAGACATTTAATTACTTTCAATTTGTGGTTCATTTTATTATGTCTCCCTCTGACAGATCGTGGAAGATATACAGGATGTTTCAAACAGTCCAAAATCATAGGAACATTTATTTTACAATTTATTATAATAATTGCTTAAATTGCAAGCCCCTGGCATACATTCACGTATCAATTCTTGTACTTGGGTTTCTTTCAAGGTTTTTTTTTAACATTGACGCATCGGTTTTAGCACATTTGTTTCTGATTTCATTCTTTAGAGTTTAGATCTTCAATAGTTTGTGGTCTCTTGATATCCATCCATTCCATCCATCAGGACCATAGTCTGTACAGAGCATCGGTGTTGCCAAAGCAGTCTCCTGGGCGATTAGGCGCAATCCTGGATGGGTCGCCACTGCAACGCAGGATACTCAAATGGCTCAATCATCCCAGCAAGCTGGTACTCATTTTGCCAACTGCAGAAGGATGACAGGCTGAGTAAACTCCACCTGGCATTAATTCAAGGGCCGAGCAGGATTTGAACTCAGGACCCTCGGATCCCAAGCCCACCACCCTGACCATTAAGCCCACACCAGGCATATCTCCTGGTATAAGCCACTGATTCCAGGTGTCACCAAAGAAAAAGTCGAGTGGTGTTGAGTCTGGACTACGTGGGGGCCATTCTATTGGTCCATGACATCCCATACACCTCAAAGGCAAAGTCTCATCCAAAAAAATGAAATCTAATTTTAAAATACTTCCTATTATTTTTGAAAGACCTTTTATTGTTTTACCTTTATTCCTTTCTTTTCAACAATTGCAATCAAATCCATTCAATTTTTGCATGGAGGTTATTCGATGGAATACACCCAGTCTTATTTGTCTATTCTATCAGGGTTCTATCTACCCAGTCTTAAGGTGAAGCATAACTAATCATGTGCCTTGCCATTTCCTTTCATTTGAATCGAGAGAGATAATATTTGACACAAAGGTTATTAAAACAGTCCCTTATAGAGATGCATAGAATAATTTTGTATGAAAGTGATTTTTCAGGATTTTGTCGGGGTAAAAGTTAACTCAGTCGCAAATGTAAGTTGATTGGCATGCCATGCATATGTAATTTCAACCGATATTGACAACAATTGGCAAAAATATTCCTTACCACAACCTCTACAGATTGAACTTGACAGATATTACTTTAGTGCATTTCTTTGATTCCATAGGGGGATCAAAGGTCAAAATCTGATTTGAAATTAAGGTTTCTGGCCAACCAATTATTTATATTTCAAACAATCCAGACAATACCTTCATTTTCATTCTCCAGGGGTCAAAGTGGAGGGGGCCATGGTGATTGGAAGAGATATTTGTCAAAGGAAAAGGAGTTTCTGGACCACTCACCAAAATGTGTTGACCCAGCTGGCAAAATAAACCTAAAATCTCAAATACCTATACATTCTAACCCAACATATTTTCACGGGTAGGTCAGAAACATCCTTTTATACTTTTCAAAACAATTCAACCAATTAACCCATTTAATTTTCATTCAAGAGTTTATGTTTATATTTGTTTTCTGTAGCTTCTGTTGGTAAAATTAGCCTAAAAACTCCCCATCGTGTTCATCATTAATTTAATTTGCAGCTTGTGCCTGCTGGTTGCATCATTGCAGGGTCGCAGTTGTGCCACCAAAGTAGTGCCCCCTGTAGGTTTTATCAGGAATTTAGAATTCAGCCAGGATGCTGGCACTAACTTGCCTCCACTTAATGAAGGACACCGTGGGATCTTTAACATCCACCAACTCATGTTGGCAGATGGGACACCCAGTTTAACATCCATCGGAGGGACAGCACAAACACTGTTACCTGCCCTGCCTGCGAGACATCAGGAAATAAGTTTATAGCAGTATAAAAGCAGCAGATATATATAGCAGCTATATAGCAGCAGTATATATACTGCTATATATAGCTATATAGCAGTATAGCAGCAGATAAAAGTTTTAAAAGTTTATAAAATATTCAAACACAGGCTAGAGAGGTCAGAGAGGAGTGTGAATCTCTCGAGGCCATCCATCCAGCCCCCATTGTGTTAAGATTGTATTATATTTCGTAATATTTGTTAATTGAGTAAAAAGAATCATTATATGTATTCAGGGTGTAACAAAATTCTGGAATCGAGGTTAATTGTTTTTTTATCTTGCCAAAACGAAGTTTTTGCAAGATATGTTAGTCAGCTTGTATGTTTTTTTATTTATTTATT
Source organism: Eptatretus burgeri (assembly GCF_056783735.1). NCBI lineage: Eukaryota > Metazoa > Chordata > Myxini > Myxiniformes > Myxinidae > Eptatretus > Eptatretus burgeri. The sequence continues at coordinate 114,653,238 of NC_140962.1, forward strand.
TATTTTTTCTCTGTAATCATGTATAAAAAATTCTGCAGAGCACAGTTATCATTGGAAATTTTTGTAACTTCGCATATCAGAGGCCTATAGAGGTCCCTTTCAGTGCATAAAATTTTGAAGGTCAAGGTCAACGGTCAAGGTCACTTTGTCGCAAATCAGGGGAATCGACGAAACCCTTATTTTTTGAGTAATTTTGATCGGATCATCTTAAAACTTCATGGGAATATAGTTCGTGGTCTGGCGCTCAGCTGATTAATGTTTGGTGGCGATTGGCCTTGACCTTCATGGTTAGCGCCTAAGGTCAAACATATTTGACCCCAAGGTCAAATTTTCAAGTTTTAGGAACCATATCGTGTAGTACCTCAAATTGAACACCTCGATGAGTGCTTTCTAGATATGTCAAGCTTGAGACATTATGACATCATTTGGTGACGTTATGAGGCAAACGCATATTTTTCATGGTTACTCTGTAGAACGATTCTCATCGGAATCTCTCGTAGGCAGATATTCCTCAAGGAGTCACTCCTGGTGGATAGCAGCTCTGTTCACCTCAGTGTGACCTTAAAGAAGTCACACATGGTCACCTTTTGGCAAGATACGGGTCACCCTGCGGGTGACATTGGTTTATTTTATTTTGTTTTTTTTTCAGGATAGAACCTATGAAAATTGATCACACTATGCAAGACAAAGCTGGACTGGTCCTCTTACATGCCGGAGGTTTAAGCCAGAGAGAGAAACTTGTCAAGAATTCCATCACCGACATCCAACGAAGCCCAAGCCTCAACAAGGAACAGTGTCAGAGTTAATGAAACGATTTCGTGAAACTGGAAGTGTGGAAGATAAATGAAGAAGTGGTTGTCCATGCTCAAGTTCGAATCTTGATCACACCGTAGATGTTTTAGCAAATGTTGCTGTGAGCCCCCATATATCAACACGAAAAATTGGTCAAGAATCAGAAATAAGTCACATGTCTGTCACACACATTCTAAAGAGAAGCAAATACCCCCCTTACAGAGTCCAATGTGTGCAAGAGCCTCACAGGGATGATTCGACATACGTGAAGAGTTTGTGACTGGATAACACAACAGGAATGAGTGAAACTTTCAATTTATTACGACATCATGTTTAATGATGAGGCTATTTTCAATCTCAGTGAAATGGTAACCCGTCATAACTGCTATTACTTGTTGAATTGAGAACCCCCATTCGGCGGAAGCGACCCATGTTCAGAATGATCTGAGAGTAATGTTTTGGTGTGGCATCCATGGAACAACCTGACTGGGATCAAATTTTTTTGAAGCTCATGTAACTAGAGAAACATATGTAGCAATGTTAAATGAAGTCTTAGAGGATTACTTAGACGATGTGCCACTTGCAACGTTATGACGTTTCTGGTTTCAGCAGAATGGAGCACCTACACATTTTGCCTTGGTAACTCAGCACCAGTTAGATTCCATGATAATAGGATGATGGATCGGTCGACGTGGACCAATGGAATGGCCCACTATATCACCAGACTGGAGTGGTAGCATTCTGACTGGTGGATCTGGAGAAGAGGGTTTTTGAAGGAATTTACGTGATTTTCCCAAACATTTACTAATTCTGCCATTTTGACACACTTTCGGTCAATTGATTGGCATGATTTCCACAATTTAATTAACATCCCTACCCTGGCCTTATGTTCCAACCCAAATTTGGTAGCATTCTGACTGGTAGGTCTGGAGACGAAGATTTTTGAAGGAATTTAAGCGATTTTCCCCAAAATTGACCAAGTTGGCCATTTTGACACACTTCTGGTCATGTGATCAGCATGACGTGCAATTTAACATCCCTACCCAAGCCTAATGTTGTAACCCCCTGTCCTTACTGTATGTTGTAATCCAAATTTAGTAACATTCTGACTGGTGGGCCAGGAGAAGAAGATTTTTGAAGGAATTTAAGCGATTTTCCCCAAAATTGACTAAGTTGGCCATTTTGACACACTTACGGTGACATGATCAACATGGCCTCTGCAATTTAACTTCAGGACTGTGTTCTAATGTTGTAACCCAAATTTTGTAGCATTCTGACTGGTGTGTCTGGAAAATAAAATTTTGGAAGGAATTTGCACAACCGCCATTTTCACACAATTCCGCTCATATGATTGGCATGATCTCAGCAATTTAACATCATGACCCTTTCCGAATGTTGTCACCCAAATTTGGAAACATTCTGATTGTGGGTCTGTAAAAGAAGATTTTTGAAGGAATTTATGCGATTTTCCCCAAAATTGACGAAGTTAGCCATTTTGACACACTTCCGGTGATCTGATCAGCATGACCTCCGCAATTTAACATCCTTATCCTGGCCTAATCTTGCAACCCAAATTTGGTAGTATTCTGACTGGTGGGTCTGGAGAAGAGAATTTTAAAAGAAATTTACTATGTTGGCCATTTTGAGTGACGTAAAGTCACGTGACCAGACCGAAGTTTGCAATCCCTATTACCAGTCAAGAAAGGAACGTTGCTGCCAAATTTCAGCCAGATTGGCCCAGCTGTTTGGCCGGAGAAGTTGAAAAGGAGGCGGACGGACGGTGTGCAATGACAATACCTGACCTGGAATGTACATTCCAGATGAGCCAAAAATACACAATTAACCTTTGATTCCAGAATTTTTTTTGTATAAGATTGGGGCAGTTGCGATTACACATATTAAAGAAGAAGAAGGCACTTACAACCAAAAGTAAAAAAACTAGATCGACTCCGCTAATTTTAATAAAAAAAGCTAGAGCAGACACAGTCTCAGGCAATGTTTCGCCAGCTTCACAGCTGGCTTCCTCGAGCACAATAGACCCTGAGCCTCGGCATGTGTCTGGTTTGAGATATTGTGCTCACGATAATACATGAGCTTGGTGTTGGTTTAGCGGTTAGGGTGGTGACTTGGGATCTTAGGGTTCTGAGTTCAAGCCCCATTGACCACTGAATTATCACCAGGGGGATGACTCAGCCAGCCATCCTTCCGAGGTCAGTGAAATGAGCACCAGTAATAGGGGCACTGCATCAGCAGCACAGCCATGCCCCCATCCAATGATGCAACCAGCAGCCAAAAAGGCAGTACATGATGGGAACCAGTACACTGGAACTCATTTCACCAACCTCAGAAGGATGACAGACTGAGTCAACCGCACCTGGTGATAATTCAACCACCGATAGGGGCTCGATTAATTCAAAGTTAACAGGGGCTCAGGTGGGCCGAGGAAGGACTTTGCATGATTGAGGATGCCCAGTCAGCGACTGGCTTTAAGGCCAGGTTGGAAATGTGACTTTCCCAGGAAATATCATGGCAGAAAGTGAGACCCAGAAGCTTGAATGAAAGGACTTATTCCAGAGGATTGCTGAGAAAGTATGTGGGGGTGGGGTAGATGAGAAAGTAGAATCTCAAATAGATCGGATGTCTGTAGCCTGTTCAAAGGGATATGCAAAAGCCACAGATTTTTTGCTCCGTTATTCAAGTTTAGTTCAACTGTTTTTATTTTAAAGGAGAATACTTTTGAGGGGGATATTTCTGTGGACTCCATGTACAGAGGGAGTTTTATAGTCGGCAGCTAAAAGGGCACAACCTTTTGTTAAAGGCATCTCCTTTAGAAGTGGTATGACAACCTTTCTTGTATTTGTTCTTACATTTCCTCACCCAATAGTTTCTGCACATGTCTCTATTGTTATGTCAGCCTGTTGTTTTACAACTTTAGAAACTACTTTCTGATATTATAAAATCCTCCTTGCTCACGTTTTTACACATGTATAAATTAAAATGGAGATTTGAAATTATTGTATACTCGACGACCCGTGAACCCGTTGCGTTCCCGTTGTGACAGTGGTTGATTAAAAAAAAATCATTTCAAAAAAAAAAGAAAAAAAAGATGGCTCCAGCAAACTGTACCGCTGAGGTTGTTTGCATTGATCAAATTCTCCCGAAGAGTACTTGACTGAATCGGGAATTGATTTTTTAAATAATTTTTTCATTGCCCGGTTTGAACGAAACTTGATACTGCACACCGTAGGAGAATGATGAGTAAGGTGGGCTGAAAACGTTTGCGCCATCGTGTACCATTTTGGCTGTATTTCGGGAATATACATACATACATACATACAAGATGAGAGTTTTAGTAATATATAAGATACGAAATGAGAATAAAAAAAAATTAATTTCTATCTTCTGGAGAAGATGTCTAAAAGGTCCCATGTCACTCAAAACTTTCTGGTTATTTATATATTAACTTGACCTTCCTAGTGAAGAAATCACCTGTGTTTCTTTTTTAAAATAAAAAATTGGATAATTAGACCAATATTTCGAACATTTCTCATGCTTTTCACAACTTGCTATGCCCCGCCCCTCAAAAAAGTTGACTTCAGCGAACAGCAGGTCACGTGACCGTTCACGTCATCTCCAGAATGCGACTCGCACAGAGTGGATTGATTAGATGTCACACGCCGTATAAAGTACGTACAAATGCATTGTGCACATGTATTTGCTATCTCACTGATCGTCTTAATTCCTGTGATTGTTTCGCGGGAAAGAAATTCTGCTTCTGAGCCGTGTATGCACAACAATCACGAGGCAATTATTTATCCCTTTACTGCTTTGTCGTAGTCATGTACAAATCCAATACATGTATGCACAATAAAGGGCTATACCATGTCCACAAAATATTAAATGTGACTGTTGAACTTTTCCATTAAAAAATAAACTTACAGGGACATACAAGTAAAATACCAAAGATTAATATTGCATTATTTCAAGGCGCAAGGAGATCATTTTAAAATCAAACAATGTGAAAAACCTGCACCCACATTTTGCAGCTTATTGAATTGTTCATTAAAACCAGCTTGCTGGGATAGGTACGATTCCACGTACATGCAAGCCAGGTACGGCTGCACTCAACATACATGGGTTTATTCTAAAGAGAAGGTACTGCTCCCATTGGCTTGCTATTCATTAACATTTAGCCAAAATGCTGTAATAAATGAACAGGGAAAAATATGTTGGCACAACTATGAAAGACAAATTTATATGTCATATTACACGGCCTCATAGCCTAGGGACTCTTACACATTGACTTATACATTGTGTGCATGCTGATACAAGTTACTTGTCAACCTCCTTGCGTCTGCATGTCCATGGGTAGGAGACATCTTTGCACCATTGTTCGAAGTTCTTCGCGGCTAATTTTTTATGGGGCTTTTTCAACAATGAGCTATGGCTTGTTTTTACGATTTAGGTCTATTCATAACGGGTTGGACAAATGCACAATGAACTAATAATGTGCATAGAGCGCTTCGATAACTTATAGATACGATATACCAACGAATAATTATCGTGTAGCCGGCGTTCACAAACTATGCCCAACGATAGCCTAATTTATCCAGATCGTGCGGCAGTTTATCTTAGCCGGTGACGTGGGGTTTGCTATTCATAGGCTGCCACTCAACGATTTAAATGGCTGCATCTCCACTATTGAAAGTAGACGCTTGCGCTCAACAATTGGATTTTTTTTACACTCAACGACTTTTAAACGGTACCACTCAGCTATTTTCATTGTTTACAATGAACGATTTAAATTGCTGTCACTTGCCTTTGTTTTTTGACACTGGCGCTCGGAAATTTTAATCGTTTCTATTGAACGTGCTAAATCGCTCAAACTCCACTATTGTAAGTAGACGCTTGCGCTCAACAATTGGATTTTTTTTACACTCAACGACTTTTAAACGGTACCACTCAACTATTTCATTGTTTACAATGAACAATTTAAATTGCTGTCACTCGCCTTTGTTTTTTGACGCTGGGGTTTGGAAATTTGAAGCGTTTCTTCTGAACATGTTAAAACGCTCAAACTCGACTATTTTAAATAGATGCCGCCGATGGACAATTGGAATCATAGCCAAGCTAGACATCGAAGTGTGAACATCCTCGTCATGCTGAAGAAAAGCTTGAAGAATGCTGCAAATAAGTGTCCTGGCCGTGGCCGTGGATGCTGACGCAAGGACGATCCATTATACCGACGTCTTTCAGCCTATGAGTAACTTAAAAGTAACGTCTGTCGACGTGTGGCAACGATCGCGTAACGTGCCAACAACACGTTAATCATAGGTTAGAAATAAGTTTCAGGTACGCTAAACATTACCTCGGCGTGTCTCAACTTATGATTAACTTACAAGTAGCATGTGTTGACGTCTGTCAACGATCGCAGACCGTGCATACAACTTGTGGCCAGCGTAGCGGAACGTGTGAGTAATACGCCGGCATACGTCGTGAAATTTCAAGCATGCAAAAATTTGAGGACAACCGAAAAGTACAACGTTTAAAGCCAGCATACAACGACGTATGGCAGTGTTTTTCAGCATGCTCTCAATGTTATCAAAACTTACCCATAACGTATTTAACGTGTGCCAGCGTTTTAGAAAAAAATTTCAAAAATCGGCATACGTTGGCTAAAACGTCAAGGTGTGACTGGGCCTTAAGAGGGGGAGCCCTTATTGGAAGTTCAACACAGCACTTCTTCAAAATGATTTATTTGTTACTTCTTTAAAAACCTTTTGGGCACATTACATCACGATCGGTCAGAAGTTCTCTTGTCAATGTCAGTGCTGGGACAATACCAAAGTTCAAATTGGAGTTTTCTGTCAAAACTTCTCACGACACAGTACTCTGAATCGTGACATTGACATAGAATTAGTGAAGACACAAATTCTAAACTTGCAAAATACAGTGTCCTGCTCTAATGACAATAGACAGCAGCAAATGTTGCATGAAAAGAAAGCTCTTCTGAACGAGTTATTGGTTGAGAAGGCAAAAGGTGCACTCCTTCGAATGAGAATGATTCACCTACAACAACTAAACACTCCCAGTAGTTTCTTCTTCAAGTTGGAAACAACTTCCAAAAATCAGAAACAAATATTATCCTTGCTTTCTGCTGATGGAAAGACGCTGACTGATCCGAGTGATATTAAACTCACTGTTAAAAATTATTTTTCAAACCTCTATTCTGCCAAGCACGCTTCGTTAAACCACACACATCATTTTACTACTTCCTTACCTGCACTTACTGAAACACAGAAATTGACTGTTGAAGGTGAAATTACCTTAGATGAACTTACAAGTGTTGTAAAAACCTTGCCCACCAGCAGAGCACCTGGGTTAGACGGGTTGCCAGTGGAATTCTACAGCGTTTTCTGGGATCTGCTGGGACCATGTCAATTAACAATCTTTCAAGAAAGCATACAAACTGGTGAACTTCCTTTGAGCTGCAGACATACTATCATTTCACAAATCCCCGAAAAAGGTGATCTTAAACTTGTTGAGAACTGGCGCCCAATCTCTCTACTTTCTGCTGATTACAAAATCCTGTCCAAATTACTTGCCAATCGTTTAAAAGTTATAATAGGACACATTGTAACTCCTGACCAGTCCTATTGCATTCCTGGTCGATCAATATTTAACAATATATTTTCTGTTCGTGATTTGATTTTGATTTGCCAGTCAGAATGTCAATACTGGGCTGATCTTTCTCGATCAAGAAAAAGCTTTTGATAACGTTGACCATTCATATTTGTTTGAAGTTTTAAAGGGGTTTGGGTTTGGATCTTTCTTTATTTCCTGCATTAAGTTGCTGTATCACAATAATTCCAGTCTACTAAACATTAATAACAGTTTGTGTTCGCCTTTTCCAGTTCAGCAAGGAATTAGACAAGGTTGCCCTCTTTCTGGGTACCTGTACTCCCTTTTCATTGAACCCTTGCTCATTCATTTATGCCACAAGCTCTCTGGTTTTTCAGTGGTACCTTCAGTTAAGGTTCTTGCATATGCTGACGATCTGTGTGCAATTGTCAACACTCAATCTGACATTGCTGCTCTTACAAATGCAATACAAAATTTTAATCTTGCATCTGCTACTGTGAACTGGAGAAAGAGTAGAGCATTGTGCCTTGGTCCTCCCGAGTTATTTATCCCACCTCCGCTGCCTAATGCCTTGCAGTGGAGGCATGATGGTGTTAAACATCTGGGTGTTTTTCTCGGGAACGCGACCTTCTCTTTAAAAAATTGGGACCAGATGGTGGATCAAATCTTTCACACCCTTAATTGCTGGAAAAGTTTATCCAGCTTACTATCTTACAGAGGTAGAGTGCTAATAATCAATAATTTAGCTGCTTCCAAACTCTGGCATCAGATGATTGCCTTACAACCCCCCAAATCACTCATCCTGAATTTGCAACGAATCCTTGTTAACTTTTTATGGAACGGTATTCACCGGCTCCGAGCAGATCTTCTGAGTGTCCCGCTAGAAAAAGGCGGTCAAGGACTCGTGGACATCACCAGCAAAAGACTGTCCTTTCGACTGACTACCTTGTATCAACGTCTATACAAGGAGGTCCTGTTCTGGCGGCCGCTGGCTTCCTGTTTGCTCCTGCAAGCTGGTAAGCTCAAGTGTGGACTTGAACTTGTTCTACTTGATCTGCAGCGAGTTGACACCTCCTTACTGCCCTCCTTCTATCAAAGTCTCCTAAATGCCAGTCAATGCTTCCTTCCAGTACGAAACAAGGATTCGTATAAATTTAGTAATTTCATGCGTGAACCTGCTTTTTACAACAGTCTCTTTGACCATGACTTTCAAAGCAGGTCCCTCATTCAATCCTTCATTGAATCTGGCTTCTTCCTTGTGGAAGACTTTTTCAATCACACATATTCTGAATGGCAGACTCCGAACCAGATATTGGAAGCTTGCAATGTAAAATCAACACGAATAATTGGACTAATTCTACGTTCAATTGTTAAAGTTTTCAATCTTTTTAATTTATCGTGGCCTCCATCACATGATGTTCAAAGTGAAAGTACAACGCAACCTGACTTCCCAGAGTTCGTTTTTTCTAACGCTCCTTCCATCAAGCCTCTACAAACATGTACAAAGACTGCTATGTATGTGCAATGTCTCAATGTTATTACCTCTGCCAACCCCAATAATGCACTGACTACCCACTGGAAAGAGCTTCTGCCCGCAGGGGTTCCATCATCTCCCACCTGGTCTTCCATGTACACATCACCTGTATCTAAACGTGCCGGAGACATACAGTGGAGACTCGCACACTATTCCTTGACTTCAAACGTATTTCTCAAAAGATTGAACCTTGTTTCGTCCGATGAATGTCCTTTTTGCCATCAATCCGAGGATGTTTTCCATGCTTATGTTGGTTGTCAAAGGTTGATCCCACTGTTTAAACTCTTGAAACTTTTTTCCAAAGATTAGGCTTTTGATTTTCATTCCATTATTTTATTTTCTGCATACAAGAATCTCACAAGAATGTCAGAATTGAAGTTGCTAATTTCCTGCTCGCTGAAGAGAAACTCGCAATATACATCACTTGCAAGAGGATGATTTCTGGTGTTAATTCACAGGAATGCAGTGCTCTGCTTGCCTTTAAAGGCTCTGTGTGTGCCCGTCGCAAAATGGAATTCCTGTTTTATCGAGCGAGTTCGCGAATTAATGGCTTCATTGACAAATGGTGTAAAATTGAAGTATTTTGCAGGATGGAAGGAGAAAATTTATTCTTATTGCATTAATTTAACATCTTAAGTTATTTCTGTTCCTGATTCACGTTTTGACTGAATCTGTACAACGTTGCATCACTTGTTTCTTTTTGTACACTTTGTAATAAAAGGACATAAAAGTCAAAAGTGTGTGTCTGTCTGTCTGTCTGTCTGTCTGTCTGTCTGTCTGTCTGTCTGTCTGTCTGTCTGTCTGTCTGTCTGTCTGTCTCTCTCTCTCTCTCTCTCTCCAACTGTCTCTCCATATCTCCCTCTCTTTCCCCCTCTCTCTGTCTCTGAATTGTGGATGCAGAAAAATTGGTCGATTTTCGGTCATTATTTTCCACTGAATAGACTTACAACACCATGGTGAAAAATAATTGGACTTCCTATTCTGAAAGAACTCACATGGATTACACCTATAGAAATTTACTGCATACATCAACTGATTATGTAAATGACAAAAACTCTCAAGGTTCTGTTTTTTTCTTGCTCTCAATGACAAGTGAGTGCAACTTTTGGATACGAGCAAAAAATCCGGTGTGAATAATATGTACTTTGTTTCACGTTTCTGCACATTTATCTCTATTTGCGAATTGACAGAATCAAATAGCTTCCAGGTCATTGTGTGCAAACCAACACGATCAGTGGTATTGTTTGCATGCTGGTGCTGCATTTGAGCTTCTCCTTGACTCCCTCAGGTCTCGTGCTTTGTTGGAATTGCTGGACAAAATTCCTGATTGCTGATGTACTACTCGTTGCTTACCGCAGACTGGTTATACGGCTCTTTGTCTTCTACTGTCTTTGTGTTTGGTCTCCAGCCAGCTGATCGTATTCTCTCTCTCTCTCTCTCTCTCTCTCTCTCTCTCTCTCTCTCTCTCTCTCTCTCTCTCTCTCTCTCTCTCTCTCTCTCTCTCTCTCTCTCTCTCTCTCTCTCTCTCTCTCTCTCTCGTTATAATCCCACAGGATGCTGCGTTCTACTCATCAAACTGCTCAGAGATCTGGTCTTTCGATTTCCATAACTGCTATATATTGCTCTCCATTCCCACCTGCTTTCATGCCGAGATCATAAGCCTCAATTTTCCTTTACACAGCACAAGATTTATATAGCTTGGCTTCCCAAAGATTTATTTCCGAATGTACCTCTATGTCTAGTAACTGTGCTTTCATTTTCTATAATGAATATACCTTTAATTCTGAATTGCTTTCTATTTCACCATTTGTGGATTTGTGCAACATGTTGATCTTGTGAAGATTGCTGACGACTGTGTATTAGGACAAGGAATAGCCTAAACTTAGCTCATAAAACACAACTGATGTATTAGCAAAATAATGTTGCAAATACCAGTACACGTTATAATATTATTGCTCTTGATATATAATGTTATTCATAATTATATATAATTCTACTTACGAACCTGTCCGTGAATCTTAAAGCTATCAACACTGTAACGTCGACCAATAACATTGTTTTCTATTTTGTGGGGCTTGCGCTTTATTATTTTATGTTAATTTTCTTTTAATATAATTTCAAACATCATTGTGTTTCTACGTTCAGGCAAAGCTCACATGACCTTGCATGCAACTTTATGTGAGATGAGCAACAAAAAAGTAAAGGTAACACCATTTATTGGCGGTGTGAAAATCAGCAAGTGCCATTTATTTATAACAGGGGGTGCGAAATGGACAGTGGGGTGGAGGCAGGGGGTGCGAAATTGCCAAAAAAAAAAACAAGAAACATGTATTGAGGATGGAAGGGGTTCAAATTTTGCCGTACGTAATAAATATGTGGCCCAAAAGGAGGTATGCACTGTACAAAAATATTCATATGATGGTGAAACACAACTTAAATATTTATATAAGGATCCCGTCTCCCCGTCTTTGTCTCTGTCTCTGTCTCTCTCTCTCTCTCTCTCTCTCTCTCTCTCTCTCTCTCCGTCTCCCCGTCTGTCTGTCTATCTATCTCTCATTCATATTCTGCCCATAGGCAGGGTTGCTGTTGCCAAAGCAACTCCCACATCAAGGTTACACTGGGTGGTTTGCCGTTTTCCTTCTTTGTTGTCGTCAGAGCAATAAGTTAGAATGTGTCAAGTGCGTGGACCACAAATCACAAGAACTTTTGTGAATAAATTTTCATGGACACAATGGGATCTTTAACATCTACGAACTATTACTAGCAGATAGGGCACTCAGTTTAACGTCCATCCAAGGCATGGCAAACTTTGTGATGCAACGCTCTGTATGCGAAGCACCAATCCAGCAGTTTATTCTTGGATCAGATAATGTAACCCACACCAGACAGGTCAAAGACAATTGTGCACTATTTCTGCACCAATTTGCTTGAAAAGGGATGAGCTGAATATTCACCATTTAAAAAAACTGTTGCGAAAATGTATTAACCCTTGGTTAATATCAAATACGCATTTTGAAATGAAAATTAAGGAAGTTTTATGAATTGCTAAGGAGACTAACAATATGAAGATCCAGCAAACAAAATGTTTTAAAAACTTCTCATTGCCACGACATGCACAGTAAAATGAGATTGATCGAGTAGGAAGGGAGTGCTGGTGAATGCGTTAAATCTCATGCTGCCAGGGCCCCGAGGAGATGGCGCCGCAAGTTTCTGCCAGGGTGATGCCTCGGCTTGCTGGGGTAGAAAAGGCTGCCACGATCAAGTTGATTCTTTGAGAGACGTAATGAAGGGGGTCGCTGTTTTGTTAAATGTCGGGATGTGCAGCGCACACCTGTCGCTCTACAATGTTTTCAACCTGACAGCTCACTGGTGTATCAAAGGTGTATCTTTACCTGTTCCTTTGCAGTTACCCCCTTTTCATGTCTCCAGGTTCATGAAGCTACCGATTTTAATCAGAGATGAATCTATGGTTTTCAGGAAGGGAAAATGGTCCGCATGAATTATAAAACTACTAAAGGAGATGATCACAGCATCGTTATCACACTATAAAGGAAACAAACTGCATGGGTACCTCAACAAATCCATCCTTAAAGAAAACATCGCAGACTAAAATGCTGCTCGAAAGCTTGCCTTGTGCCTGTGGAAGGCTCACTAAACAAAATAATAAGCTCGAAAGAACAATCAGAGATTACAGACCCTCACCAGGACTTGTTTTGAGTGGTGTATTTTGTGTGGCAAATAAATGGAATGATTTGCAAAATGAAAGGTCATTGATTGTAAATGGAAGGTCTAAATTGTCTAACAGGCAAAGGTCTGAAAAGGCATAAAGGTAAAAAGGTAAAAGGTAGAAAGGTGTATCGGTCGAAAGGTCTAAGGTCGAAAGGTGTAAAGGTCTAAAGTGTCGAAAATGTCTTAAAAGGTATAAGGGATCAAAAGGGTGTAATTCAAAGTATAAATTGTCTGAAGGGTCTTAAAACATTTAAAAAGGGTCCAAAGGTCATCAGGGTCTAAAGTGGCTCAAGGGTATTAAAAGGTCTAAAAGGTGTGAGGGTCTAAAGGTCTGAAAATGTTTAAAGGATCTAAACGGTAGAAAGGGATTGAAGGGGTCTAAAGGGTGTAAAGGTGTAAAGGGGTTTAAAGTGTCTCAAGGCTCTCAAAAAGTCTAAAAAAAGTTCTAAGGCGTCTGAATGGAATAAAGGGGTCTAAAGTTCTAAAAGGTACATTCTAGTAATGCATAATTTATGGACGTCATTTCCAGATATAGTCACAGTCCAATGATACGTAATTAATAGACATACTCACGGTCCAATACACGTTCAAACAGTATGTAATTAATAGACGTACTCACATTTCAATAGTACGTAAATCATAGACATGCTCACGTTCCAATGAAATGTAATTAATGGACGTGGTACTCACATTTCAGTCGTACGAAATTAATAGACGTACATACTCACATTACATTGGTACGTAATTGAGAGATGTACTGTAATCACATTCAAATGGTGCAGAATTAAGAGACGAACTCACTTTCCATTATTAGCATGTACTATTATCATTATTATCATCATTATCATTTTTAATATTATCATTATCAACATTGTCAGTGTTATTATTATTATATAATTTTCATTTGCAATATTGGCATTATTATTATTATTATTATTATTATTATTATGAACCATTATCATTATTCCTATCATTACCATTATCATTGTCACTATGGACAATTATCATTGTCATTACGAGCGGGCACCCCCACTCTCTGGGCGGGAGTACCCGTGTCGACCCATTGTGTATGGATGGTTCTTAGTGTCCGGGGAGTCAAATAAATGTAAAATTGTCAAGGATAGCACCAGGATCAATCTGGCAATCACCAGGATCAACCTAGCAATCACCAGGATCAATCTGGCAATCACCAGGATCAACCTAGCAATCACCAGGATCAATCTGGCAATCACCAGGATCAACCTAGCAATCACCAGGATGAGTTGCAAGGTAAGAAAAGTGTGGGATAACTACGACGCACTATAATTACTAATATTGTGATCACTGTTGTGAGAGGTGAGGAAACAAACATGATCATTGTAATCACCACTGTGAGAGGTGAGGTAACATGAAGTGAGGAAAACATATGATAAAGACGCCGCGCCGTAATCACCAGTATTGTAATCACCACTGCGAGAGGAGAGGAAACACGAGGTGAAGAAAGCATGTGATTTGCCGCACCACCGAGATGGACCGTTGTTTGCTGATGCGGAGAGAGGCGATAACAATAGACACGAATAAAGATGCAGGGAAAAATGGTCACACCCAATTGGTCAGTGCCACAGGCCAGTCGACGAGTGAATAACGATGCTGGGGAAAAAGGGCACACCAAATTGGTCAGTGCCACGACCAATTGATGAGTGAAGAGAAAAATGGTCACACCCAATTGGTCAGTGCCATGACCAATTGATGAGTGAAGGGAAAAATGGGCACACCCAATTGGTCAGTGCCACGACCAATCAACGAGGGAATATTGCTGACATAGCTGCAGCCACACAACCTCTTTTTATGACAATATATTATTATCACGAGCTGAGGAGCCTGTATACGATGAGCACTCAAAGCCTCTTCTTCTCAAACAGCTCAGATAACCACGTTTTGTGATGGTTGCATTATTTAATTAGTTTTTAATTACAGTATATTTGCAATTGAATTTGAGCTTCAGTTTCCTATCCACTTCTCGACTAGCACACACACACACCACCAGGGGGCACTATTTTGGCGTCCAATATACCCACATAAGTGATCACAGCATTCTTGCAAGATTACCATCATCATTATTGATATCATTATTTTTTTATCATTATGCATTATTATCAGTATCAATATGGACAATCACCATCATTATTACTATCATTATCATTATGTATAATTATCATTAATCCTTTCATTATCATTATGTTGCATTACCATTATCATTATTGTTATTAATATTATGTGCTATTATCATTGTGATTATTATCATGATCATACTCATTCTCATTATGTACCATTATCATTATCATATGTACCATTACCATTATCAGGATTGTTATGAACCATTATTACCATTATCATAATTATCACTATCACCATGTACCATTATTATTATGTAACATGATCATTATGTACCATTATCATTATGGACAATTATCGTCATTATTATAATCATTATCAATATGTATTTTCATTATTACCTGCATTATGGTGATGTTCAAACCTGAATGAGAATAATTCGCAATTTTCAAAATGTTTAATTTCACTATTTTTAAGCGGAGCTTCAAACCAAAGCATTCAACACTGAGCTGCTTCACAGGGAAGTTGAAGTGATTTTTGCTCATCGATATATTACTAAAACTCTCATCTTATATGTATGTATGTATGTTCCCAAAATACAGCCAAAACGGTACACGATAGTGCAAATATTTTTGGCCCACCTTACTCATCATTCCCCTGCGGTGTGCAGTATCAAATTTCGTTAAAATCGGGCAACAAATTTGTTTTTTTAAAAATCTATTCCCGAATCAGTCAAGTACTCTTTGGGAGAATTTTATCAATGCAAACAACCTCAGTGGTATACTTCGCTGGAGCTATCTTTTTTATTATTATTATTTTTGAAATGATTTTTTTTATCAACCGCTGTCACAACGGGAACCTAACGGGTTCACGGGTCGTCTAGTATCATATAAAGATATAAGCAGCAAGGATGGTTGACGAAGACCATGTGAGCTGACTTCCAAGCAGATAAAAGATGACCTCGGGCAAACGAAAGAGTGAATTGAGCAGAATGTTTGTGAAGTACAGCATGCCCTCTTTTGATTAAATCTGTCAACAAAGCGACGGGTAAAATGCCGAGTAAAAATATATAAACACCAAGTATTTCCTTCCCATTAATGTAACTTTTGAATGGTCATAACTCCAACCAGCTTCGTGAAGTCAGCGCTTCGGTTGGTACAGGCACTGCAGCTCAGCATTGTTTTTCATCTTTCAATCTGTACTGTTGCATTTATTGTTTTCCATTTGTCCTACGATGTAGAATGCCTGTTGCCAAGGGGAAGTTGAGACAAATAGACAACTTTACAGCACGAAGATGAAAATTAGACCTTGAAATGCTCGCCATTGTTGGGGAAACATTTAATTCCATAAGCTGAGGGTCTCATCATCACCCAAGACCTTTCGGGTTAGAGCTCACAGTGAACTGCATGATTATAGCTGGCCAATTGTGAAGTTTCCAGTTTAGTCGATGGAATGGCCCTGTACAACTGTTAAACTCGTAGAGTGACCAAGGTGAGCGCATCATTGGCAACAACAGGAGCTAAGACAGTGTGCGAAAATAAAAGCTCTTTCGAAGTAAAATGTAAGCAAGGGACACAATATAATCATTCTGAAACAATGGTGAGCAGAGAACAATAACATGGTGAGCAATTCAAAATCCCAGCTGATGTTGGATCAAGAGTGCAAAAAATGTTACAAAAATGAGCAAAACAAAGAGAAAACATTGTGACAAGAACAAAACAAAACAAAAAAAACCTTACAAGAGTGGTCTATGGCGTGCCATCGCAAATCCCCTCACTTCTTACCCAAAGCAATGTTGAAAGATGGCAAAAAGTTCCACCTTTTTTCATTTGTTCAGTCGGTGGCTTCATCCATAAATGAAAATATAAATAAATGAAAAAAAAAGAATATAAATAAATGAAAAAAAAAAGAATATAAATAAATGAAAAAATGAAAATAAAAATATGACAAAAAAATGAATCCACCAGCAATGACCGAATATTAAATTTTGAGGTAAAAACAATCTTTTGTTTTGCCCCAGTGACCCCAAGTCTTCACGTCCTCACCCCCTGGGGCATGAACCGGGGTCCAAATCCAAAAAATCGTTACGTATTTAATGCGTCCCCCAATGTTGATTGTACACACAAAGTTAAATATAAAAATAGAAAAATCTTCTAAATGTGTCTGTAATTACATTTTTTTTTGGTATTTGACGTTTTGACAGCACCGCAGGGGGCGGGGCCAAAATGATACTGCTCTTGCACCTTCTTGCGATGTGGTGATCATACCTCCTAAGTTTGGTGAATTTCTGCACAATCGTTTAGGAGATAGCGTGACAGACGGACAGGCACACAGACAGACGGAACCAATTACAAAATCCCCCCGTTTTGTTTTTTCCAAAAAGCGTGGATATAAAAAGTTAACCTTTACTCGGTGTTTACCATTATCTCAAATGTAGCATGAGCTGTAGTCAGTGCTTTTCCAGTAGATCATGGGTCACTGTAAACAATGTGTGCATTTATATATACTGTAAATAGCTTACCCTAAACTCGGCCTCGGAATTCCCAGAAGGAACAAGTAGAAAAACAAAACTGGGTGGGGAAGATTCATTGGATAACATCTGTGAACA
This sequence comes from Eptatretus burgeri, assembly GCF_056783735.1. Classification (NCBI taxonomy): domain Eukaryota; kingdom Metazoa; phylum Chordata; class Myxini; order Myxiniformes; family Myxinidae; genus Eptatretus; species Eptatretus burgeri. The sequence continues at coordinate 114,670,637 of NC_140962.1, forward strand.
ACTACACTTCAAAATGGTCCAAGACAAGTGCTCGGATGGGGTTTATGATTAGACACCTTTGCTTTATTTAAATCACTTTGATGCTTTAAATGTTACCTTATATTGTACGAGCCACTTATATTCTACTAAACACGAGGAAAAGTGTTTTTAAATGACGTCTTCCATTTTTGTGATAAATACAATACAAATAACAGGTTCTTGTAAAAAAAATAATTAATCTAATTAGAACAAATTTATAAAGTTTTTATACCCAAACCTTTTACAACACAATTTTTTTTTTAATTTGGCAATTTGTTTGTTTGGCTTACTGAATATTCTATATATCCTAATGGTAGTCTGATATATACAGTATCTAATATATAAAGCTCATTCTAACCACTGCCTGGCTCTGATTGATATTAAAGATCGGTAAATTTTGGATGACATAGAAAGCTGAAATTTTGATTGCCAATGGACATCTAGGCCAATACACTGGCAAAAGTCATAGAACCGTCAGAAAGCATCTGTAAATGAAAATATAAATATATGAAAATAAATAAATGGGAAAAAGAGAAAAAAATTGCAGGTGAGTGAACTGAGACGATGGGGATGTATTGTAATTTTGCATGCCGATGGACATCGAAGCCCATCCACCAGGAAAAAAATCACAGAACTATCGGAAAGCATCCTCAATGAAAATATAAACAAATGAAAAAAATGAAATAAATAAATGAAAAATCAAATGCAGGTGAGCGACCTGAGACAATGGGGAAGCACAGTTCGTTATTGCTTACAATGTGTAAGCTTAACCCGCAAATGTGTATATATATATATATATATATATATATATATATATATGTATATATATATATATATATATATATATATATATATATATATATATATATATATATATATATATATATATATATATATATATATATATATATGAATATATATTGTTACGAATTTCGCCCGCCCGGCGTGCAATCGGCCACGTAACTCGAATCGCGACGCGTGGCCCACCGGAACGGACAATTCAGTCGTGACCCTCCTGGAACTACCGCCAGGAGCCAGTCACGGGTGGGGGTTTAACCTCACCACAACCCAGTCCGCATTCTACCCACGCGAAATAGGGTGAATCGCCGAATGTCGATATACCTAAGTACCTGCGCGGGTAGCGTACCGAGGAGTTGTACCACGCCGCAGGTCGACTTTGGACACGAACCGCTTAAGCGGCTCGTTCCGTGCTAAAGGGATAACTGAGCAGAGTTATCGCCGACCTCGACGGTTCAGTTTTACTTATCGGGTGTTTTCAACCCACTACCAATTCCTTACGTGATGCAAAATGGAAATTTCAACCAGAGGGAAAGGACGTAACGAAACGGGAAACAGTTTGACAAGCACTTTTAATTCGCACGCAGACAAGCACGTATTTTACAATCATACAAAAATGCACGTACACAGTCAAAGCAAGAATAATACGCAGAGTTAAAACCAAATAAAGCAATGTACAAGCACTTATACGGGTTTACTTAATAGACTGGCGCCACACACACACATTTACACCAAAAGCAAAGAAAATACAAGCCACCCTCACAGGCAAGGAGGCAGACAGGTCCGTGGACCAAATGAACGTGGGAACTGGGTGATTGGCCAGGTCCACGAGACCGAAGGGGTCTTACCCGCGCCCTCGTGGCGCGATGGCGGGCTAGCCGCAATGTCCGCGTAACGCGCCTGACTCCGTGCCTCTGGTATAGTCGGTGAGCTCCTTTGGCGTGCATTGCGCAGGCACGTGTTGGTCGGCACCACGGTTGGGTTGGGGAACGGACGGGGTTACCGGCGCTATCTCAGCACAGATGGGGGGGGGGGCGGAATTGTTGATGCTCGGGGTCGGGAGAGGGGAATGGCGGACGCTTCGTCCCACTAGCCGGGTCTCGGGACTGCACCGACTCCGGCGAACTCTCGCCCCTGAGTCCTCTTCCGCGTCCCTGCTTCGCTTCGCGACTCGTCCCTCGACCTGGCAACGACAAACTCCACAATGACCTTTATCTTAACTCGACCAGCCCAGCCAGCACAGCACCGCACAGCTCGGCACAACCCAACACACGCCCCAACTCGACACACGTGAGTCGCCTTGTGCTCGCGTCTTTATAGACCGGAGGAGGAGCGTGTATGTTAATTCGCGGATCAAAACGCTCTTGGAGGCGGGGCCACGCCACCCGACATTCAGCCATTGGTCAGGCAAAAAGGGGCGTGAGCCTCTCCTGATCCGAATTTCCTCTCCCGTAAAGGCATCCATTTGTACTCGTGGCTCGACGCGTTCGGCAACAATTACCGATCGGGCCCTGGACAGCACGACGTTCGGTGTTGACTGGTGGTGTGGTTGATGGTTGTGGAAGGAGAAAGGCGAAGGTGGTGGGGGGTTTGCTGTGGTTTGGTTGTTGACGGGCGTTGTTTGGGAATGTCGGTGAAGCGATGTTTGCGGGATGGAGTTGTGGAGGTAAAGAGGCGAAGGTGGTGGTGTTTGAGTTGTTGGCGGCTTAATGGTCCAAGATAACGATAGAGAAAGAAAAATGGCTAACTCAAAGCGTTGCAGCCCGGATGAATCACACATATTCCCTCTAAACAACGGGTGTGGACTAACTACACATGAACTTATCGATATATCTAACCTGAGGACCTTTCTGGTGTATTGCAAATTTCCACAGCCACAACTACATATACATATATATATATATATATATATATATATATATATATATATATATATATATATATATATATATATATATATATATATATATATATATATATATATATATATATTAGTAGTAATGCCCGGCATTGCTCGGGCTAGCAATAAAGCCCGGTATTGCCCGGGCTTTCTTGCAAATTTCCTGAATAACTGTTAGCGGTTAGCGGTTAGGGGTTAGCGGTTAGGGTTAGCGGTTTGGGTTAGGGTTGCAGTTAGGGTTAGCGGTTAGGGTTAGCGGTTAGGGTTAGGGTTAGCTGTTAGGGTTAGGGTTAGCTGTTAGGGTTAGGGTTAGCGGTTAGGGTTAGAGTTAGGGTTAGTGTTAGGGTAGCTAACCCTAACCCTAACCCTAACAGCTTGGCGTAGCAGAGGTAAACAGCGCCCGGGGCAAAGTGGAAATTTGCATCCCCCGTAGGCCTTAAACTTGAGTGGATTTGAATGGAAAATCCCATAAGGGATATCGATTTATCGATTTTTTCGAATATCGGAAGTGTTATGGAAAAAATTTATAGCCAATGACCTAAGTTGGACCAAAAGCCATAATCGTACCGAATTTGAATGAAATCCGTTGGAGTTTGTGAAAATGCATCAAAACAAATTTTGAGGGGCCTCTTGAGGAAGACAATAATATCATTAGTATATGTGCCAAATCTTGTTTCATTTCATGCAGTAACAAAAATCTGATGGTGGAACAAAGAAAGGGGCGTGCCAAAATATGTATATATATATATATATATATATATATATATATATATATATATATATATATATATATATATATATATATATATATATATATATATATATATATATATATTGTTGAGGTTCTGCGAAACCGCATGTCTCAAAGGCAGTGGCACCCAACATACAGTGATCCCCAGGCAGTTATTTAGTTAGTATTCGTGCAGTCAGACCTTCCCCTCATGTCGAATGGGCTAATGGGACGAAGTGCGTTGCGTGGGTCTTACAGCTAGGTCTAAGTGTATCTCTATGTTCTTCTCAATCCTGATTTACATGTAACCTTGTCTTTTCATCCATGATACAAAGTGAAGCAGGCGCTAATACACGACAACAGACATGCATGCAGCCCTGTGATAATCACCACTGCACTGTACGGGACGTGCATGGCGCACCTCTTCATTTGGGTCTGTGTGCTGATTTACAATAGCGTCTCAACATTGGCTTTCACTCGCCACCTCAGCCACCAATATCTCCGCAAATGGCAGAGGACATTTCACACCTCCGCGCACCTTTGCATCAATGCAGTCACCACCAAGCAGAGACGTGCTGGACAGCCCAGACAGCTCGGGCTGTGTGGCGTGCAAACGGAACAAGCGCATAAACCAGCACCAACCACAGCTCGCCAGGGGTGCCCAAACGAGCATGCAGGGCCGACGCGACACACGTCCAGTCGCCGGAACATGGCCCGGAAGTTTGGTGCAAGGCAATTCATGTCGTAATGTTCGATGCAAGGCAATTCCGCAGCTCTGCCATGTTGTGCCGGATGTGCTAATGGGACCACTTCCGGCTGTAGGAGCCTGGCAGGGCAGGTCTGGGGCACAATAGGAGCACACGATTCGGGTGACGACGCATCGCTTTAGGTCGTCACCACACCCGACACCACAGGGCTTATGAAAGGTGGATGGCGAAGCCGTTCTCAATCTCTCGACCTCTGCATTCGCCTGCTGACTCTGCCTGCCTCACCTGCCACTCTGTCCACCTGCCTCGCCTGCTTGCTCCACCCACTCCACCCGCATTACTCACCTGCTGGTGTTCGCCCACTCCACCCGCCTTCCTCGCCTGCTCATTCCGCCCACCTTCCTTGCTTGCTGGTTCCACTCACTCCACCCGCATGCCTCGCCTGCTGGCTCTGCCCACTCCGCCCGCCTTCCTTGCCTGGTGACACCGCCTGTCTCGCCTGCTGGCATCCGCCCACTCCACCCGCCTTCCTCGCCTGCTGGCTCCACCCACCCTGCCCGCCTGTCTCGCCTGCTCGCTCCGCCCTCCGCGCCTGCTGGCTCAGCCCACTCGTCTCACCTGCTGGCTCAGCCCACTCGTCTCACCTGCTGGCATCCGCCCACTCCGCCTGCCTTCCTCGCCTGCTCACTCCGCCCACCTTCTTCGCCTGCTGACTCCGCCTGTCTCACCTGTTGGCGTCCGACACTTATCCGCCTTCCTTGCTTGCCTGCTACGCCCACTCTCTGGACCAGTGCAGAGCACGTGCTTCCACGAGCCACCAGCACAGTAATTAGCAGGAGACTACGCGCCGACTGTCAAGGTGGAGCTCAGTGGAGCGTCCCCCAAAAACGTATTGGGTAGTGGGCTAAGCCGACCGTGCAAGGTATTGTGAAGCCGTTAGTCCTCATCTCCTCTCCTTCCTTCTGATTATTTCATCTTCATCGGGTGTGTGTGTGGTGTGTGTGGTGTGTGTGTGTGTGTGTGTGTGTGTGTGTGTGTGTGTGTGTGTGTTATGGTGCCTCTCCTCGCTGAAGTTAAGAGTGTAGATGATATAACGGGATAAGTCTGCTCTGTGTCTGCTTTAGTAAGTTGCTTGCCTTTTTGTCACACTCCACAAATTCCTTGTTATCCCTTCTGTACATAACAATAAACCCCATTTACTGTGCCACATACTTTTCCTCGCCTAATTGTAAATAAATGCTTTGTATAGAAATGTTCCCAGCTCGTTTTCGTCTTTTCCTTAATTGGTCCAGCATGGTCCATATCCTAGCCAAGCCGGGACGTTATTCCCTAACGATCTGTTTTCTAGCCGGTACGTCCTTGGCAGTTACGCTCGGCTGCATCTGATCTAGTAAGGTGATCCAGTTCGGACAAAGCGTACCGAGGGCGTGTCCCCGGTAATTAGGTTACATGACAATTTTAGGTAACTGGTTAACATTAGCGGAGGACCCTAAGTCACGTGTTTGAGTTGTTGGCATTCACGGTCGATTGGCGACCCATCGCATCACAGAGTTATCCGTGTGTGACGGCCGCCGATTCCAGAGAGTCTGATGGGAATCCGAGCTAGCCTTAGACTTCCTCCCCACCCCACCCCCACCTCGTGCTCTTCTCACCCCAACCCCGGGTCCGCAATAACTTTGGTGTCAGGAGTGGGATTTGAACCCGGGGTTTGCTTAACGCACCCCCGGAATTAAGAGCAGGTTAGGATATACATTTTATTTAATTATTTGTCAAATGGTAAATGTCAAATGAGTGACACCACACTCCATCCACAGACGGGTACATGGCGGACCAAGACGAGCTGGTTCAGGTGGGTTTTGAAACAACAATGTTGGAGGAATCCATGGCTCAGGACAACAGCTTTGTGGGAGATCATTCCCTGCAGCCATACCCAGAGGTAACGCTGGGAGCAACCACGACAACAACAATGCTTGGGGACTCCCACCACCACATTTTCCTGATGGAGGATGTCACGATCCCCATGGGAGCCACACCCAACAGTAGTAGGTCGGCCTCCTCAAAGCCACTGGAATCCATATCCAATGGGAGTGGATTCGCCTCGATAAAGCAAATAACAACAAGGCAGTTTATGGAAAGGTTCAAACAGATGATGGTCCAATTGAGAGATGATATATGAGCAGGACAAAATCAACAGAGGAGTGATATGCAAAAACTGGCTGAGGATATGAAAACAATACATGTTGGGTTCAGGGCCGATGCCAATGCGGAGCTGGAAAAGGTAAAGGAGGGGCAGCAAAGCTTGGACATGGGGCTGGCAGAGGTAAAGGGCGAGAAGCGAGACATGGACAGGAATTTCGTAAATGAGATCAGGACAGTAAGTGAGGAAATGAACGGGGTGGAGGAGAATGTGCAAGGTGGCTGGACCGCTATGAAGACGGGTAAGGAAGAAGTGATGAGTAAAATAATGTGGGTTAAGAGAGAAGTCGATAAACTCGGACAGGGGACGACAGAAATAACGAAAGGACAAGGGCAACTAAAAAGTAGAGATTGGGAAAAACACGAACGCGATACAAAATTTAAAACAAGGACAGCAGGAAACAAAGAGGTAATTTGGGGCCGTAAAGGAGGCCTTAAATGAGGTAATAGAGACAAAAAGAGAGATGGAACAGGTGAAGGATGAATTACATAAAGTAAAAGAGGAGCAAACACAAATATAAAGGAAGGTGAAGGACATTAAGATTAAGCTTGTTGAATGTTTTGAGACCCGACGTATGGGTCAGGATAACCTCCTTCAGGAACAAAAGGAGAGAATACGCTTCTTCGAAACAGACGGTGACAAGGTGAGTCCAGTAAGGCTGTGCGAGGTGGAGCGGGCACATGATGTGAAAGGGTACATGCCAAGTTTTGAGGGGGATAGAAGCCCCGGGATATCTTGGGGCAACACAAGCCCCCAGTATGATTGTGTCAGAATGAATGCAGAGTAAGAGTAACATGGCATGGATGAGTGTGCGGGAGTGTGCGAGGGATGCATCGACCCAGACAGGGGTAGTAGTTAGTGTGACGGACGGCAGGGACGAGCCTCCCGAGTGTGATAAAGTTATTTTGGAAACCGCGCCGGCTCCACGGGACTTTGTGTGGGAGGTACGAGAGTGTGCGCGGTCCGTGCTTGGCAAACCGCCCAAGCGTGGACCATTGCTCGAAGTGCTAATGGCTTCAGAGGAGCCGGCGTTGAAATGCTCTGTGCCGGATAAGTTTCCGGAGTGCGGACGAATAAAAGAGGAGCAAACAAAGGGATTATGGGAACTTGTAAAAAAACATTGCCCATGGGAGCCCATGTCCGAGGCCCGACATGCTGCGTGGCGCGAGTGGTGCTCGCGAGACGCCTGGCACGAATGGAAACGGCTGCGTGACCGCCGTGGGACAGCGCGACGTGGCCGGAGTAAGAATGGGTGTGGTGAAGCTCGTGGGGTGGCCCGTATGTGAGTAACGTCGGCGGGGATCCCGAAGCATGAATGGTGATTATGTCAAACATGCCGTTTCCCGTGGGAGATCGCCCAAAAGCCAGTGCAAGCATTTGATTTGATTAACAGGCGACGGGTGCGCTGCCGACCACCCCCGTGGAGGCGTAAGGCTCGCCGAGACTTGCCACGAGTAGACAAAGCCCAGCGAGGATGGAGTGAACATCCTCGCCCGGGAAAGGAGTACTAGTTAAGGGAAGGTTATAGCATTAGACAGACCGGCCCCATGGTGGCATTAGGAGCAGTCCTCCATGTGGGCCTCGGAATACGAGTTAGGCGACTTTAGGTGAGAAATTCGAGATCATTGGGAACAAGGACAGACATGGAATGCATAGTGGGCACGTAGATTAGCTATATAGAGTTAACTGGAATGTGTATTTGAGTAAGGGATGATGGGGAGCACGAGTTAGTTAGGGAAACGGAGGTAGAAGAACGTTGGTGTGGGTATAACAGTGATGAGTGAATGCGGATCAGCGGGCCCGATGACAATAGAGTGAATGTGGTATGCATGGTGCAAACGAATGATTGGGGAGAGAAGCGAATCCCACCGAAGGGAACCCGGGGGTTTGAGTAATGTTCGTTAGTGGGATAGTTAAATTAACAAAAGGATGTCATTTTGTGGTTGGTGTTGAATGAAGGCACAAAACATGTTGCAGGGTGCAGGACATGATTAACTAGCTGGGAGTGTGGCTTGTGAAAGGTGAGTATCGAGCAGAGGGCACCCCAGGCGCCGGAGTAGTCAGCCAGAGTAGGCCGTGGGTCCAAGGGACCGAGGAGTTATGGGAGGTAATGGGCATGGGTACCGAGGGAAAAGGGACCCAGTGCCAAAATCCTACGTGGGCATTGAGGGGGAAGTGACAGTGAGGGCATTTCCCACGTTAGTGAGGAGTAAGTAGACTCGGAAACAGCCTCAGCCATCTGGGGGTGCTGAAGAATGAGTTTGGTAGGTGGGCAGACCTGCTAATGGAGCCACGCTGCCCAGCCATGAAATTGTGCAAGAGCACGGAGGAAAATTTGCGGGCCAGGCCCAAATTAATAATGAACACCAACACTGGCAGTGGGAATTGTAGTTGCTAGAACCGATAGTGTAAAGAGACAGGCGTGTTGAAAAGCCTCGGGATAGTGAAAAAAATTAATAAAGGATAGGACAGATCAGAACGTGTGTACCCCTTCACACCATCCATCTCTTCACTGTTCTTAGGTGCTGGACTCATTGTGGAAATGCTGAAGCCTGTGGGAGTTATTCTGAGGGTGCATCGGACCTCTGAACAAGTTTACTTATCTCCTCGTTCCTCTTTAAAGGGACCTTCGGGATTGAGAACAGATGGTTAGGGCATGTTAGCCGAACAAAGAAGATAAGAGGGTTAGGGATACACATACTACAAAAAGAAAAATCTAAATCTAATTACTTTGTTATAACCTAACGGGGGTGGGTATGGACAAGGACAGGCATAGGCAATAGGATGGGGGGGGGGGGACTGTAAGGTAGAACCGAACCCGGCTTCGGACCAGCCAACGCCACCACACTCCCTCCACAACTCCACGAGACCACACCGAGGCCGGCCAGCTTCATATGCTGACTATTGCACCTTACCTGGTCTGCATTTGCCATGCCTTTGCTTTGACTTCACTTGCCATACCTTGCCCATGCCTTTATTTGCCTTGACCCCACTTACCATGCCTTGCCTATCGCTGAACCTTGCCATGTGCCCCAGGACCATCTGTTGTGGAAGTGTTTGCAGGGACTGCCATGCAGGCAGCCACATCACCGGGGACTGTATTTGCACAGCCCAGACAGCTTTATTGATCAAGGCTTGTTCAAATGGACTGTGAGACGGCGTCTGGCCTGCTGTGTTAGGGTGAGTTGTCTCCAGCAGCCAGGGGGAAAAAAAACAACAAACAAACAAATAAACAACAAAAAAATGTAAAAAAAAAAGAAAGAAAGGACCATTTAGGTCCCTGAAGATGTCAGGTTGCATGATCACCTGCTGCTGCACTCATCCACAAATTTTCATTTGTTGTGTTTTCCTCCCTTGAGTCACAACACAAGTCCTGGGCCATAGGTAACGTAAATATTAGAAATGTATATAGTTATAACCCACCTGTTTGTTGAGTTCAATTCCGGAAATGTTGCATAAGGATGTCCGTATGAGTCTGCAAGCTTAAGGCCCGGTCACACCTTGACGTTTTAGCCAACGTATGCCGATTTTTGAATTTTTTTTCTAAAACGCTGGCACACGTTGAATACGTTATGGGTAAGTTTTGATAACATTGAGAGCATGCTGAAAAACACTGCCATATGTCGTTGTACGTTGGCTTTCATCGTTGTACTTTTTGGTTGTCCTCAAATTTTTTCAAGCTTGAAATTTCACGACGTATGCCGGCGTATGACTCACACGTTCCGCTACGCTGGCCACAAGTTGTATGCACGGTCTGCGATCATTGACAGACGTCAACACATGCTACTTGTAAGTTAATCATAAGTTGAGACACGCCGAGGTAATGTTTAGCGTACCCGAAACTTATTTCTAACCGATGATTAACGTGTTGTTGGCACGTTACGCGATCGTTGCACACATCGACAGATGTTACTTTTAAGTTACTCATAGGCTGAAAGACGTCGGTATAATGGATCGTCCTTGCGTCAGCGTCCACGGCCACGTCCAGGACACTTATTTGCAGCATTCTTCAAACTTTTCTTCGGCATGACGAGGATGTTCACACTTCGATGTCTAGCTTGGCTATGATTCCAATTGTCCATCGGCAGCGTCTATTTAAAATTGTCGAGTTTGAGCGTTTTAACACGTTCAGAAGAAACGCTTCAAATTTCAAAACCCCAGCGTCAAAAAACAAAGGCGAGTGACAGCAATTTAAATCGTTCATTGTAAACAATGAAAATAGCTGAGTGGTACCGTTTAAAAGTCGTTGAGTGTAAAAAAATCCAATTGTTGAGCGCAAGCGTCTACTTTCAATAGTGGAGATGCAGCCATTTAAATCGTTGAGTGGCAGCCTATGAATAGCAAACCCTACGTCACCGGCAAAGATAAACTGCCGCACGATATGGATAAGTTAGGCTATCGTTGGGCATAGTTTGTGAACGCCGGCTTCACGATAATTATCCGTTGGTATATCGTATCTACAAGTAATCAAAGCGCTCTATGCACATTATTAGTTCATTGTGCATTTGTCCAATCCGTTATGAATAGACCTAAATCTTAAAAACAAGCTATAGCTCATTGTTGAAAAAGCCCCATTAAAAATTAGCCGCGAAGAACTTCGAACAATGGTGAAAAGATGTCTCCTACCCGTGGACACGCGGACGCAAGGACGATCCATCATAACCCACACCCTCCCCCTCACCCTCACCTACTACTGCCAACGTGAACAAACTACTACTAATACTAATACTAATACTGATACTGATACTGTTACTGCTGACATGGACATCGACTCAAAAAGGACTCGAAAACACTGTTGGGTTCCCCTTTTATGAGCAGCATTTTTATATACCAATTCCCAAAACCGCTGGGAACACGTCTTTATATGGCAGTTGTAAGCTAGAAACACGTTCATTTTTTTTTTTTTGTCGACCGGAAGACGTCATTGGAATACGTCTACATACGTCGATGTGTGTTGGGACTATGTAAAGAATTGGTTCAAAGCACGTCAAACATAAGTTAGAAATAAGTTTCGCGTAAAAAAGACATTACCGCGACGTGTTTCGACTTATGAGTAGCTTATAAGTAGCCTTTGTGGATGTGTGTAAGCGTCCACATATCGTGTGTAAAACTTATCCCCATCGCATGCGGAACGTATGTCATACGCCGAGTATGTCCAAAAATTTTGAACATGCTTAAAATTTCTTGACGTACTCTACTTACTACGACATATGATAGCGTACTTTAGCGTTCTACTCACGTATACCAAACTTACTCATACTGTATTTGACGTGCCCAACGTTTTAGACACATATTTCTTAGGTCGGCATACGCTGGCAAGATCGCCAAGGTGTGACCGCGATGTTGTCACTTCCATTTCTACGGCAGTTATGATTCGAATCATTGTGCGTCAGCCTTTTAATAGGCTACGTCACGACATCGTCGGTGATGCATGCAACACGCTATGCCTAGGTTAGACTATCGTTGGGCATCGGTTGTGTAGGCCAACAACAGGTTCAGCATTCGTTGGTATAAGTTATCGAAACACAACGAAACGTTCTGTGTCCGTTACCAATGCGTTATACATAAGACCAAGTCTCTATGAATACGTCCGAATCTTTAAAAAAAACATCAAAAGTTCAACGTAAGCCAGCGTTTTACATACATTTTAATACGTTGCCATCGCTGGCTAAAACGTCAAGGTGTGACTGGGCCTTTAGATACACAATGCACTAGGTTTATTATTTTTGGGACATGTATTTGAAATGTCAGACTCAGGGATCTGCTGGTAAAGCGTACTAGGGGAGACTACACCTATATGCCACACAAATGTGCAATGACCCGGGTCGAGTCTAGCAAAAGGGAGGGGGGGGGTAGTGTTGCAGTTCTGCGAAACCGCCTGCCTCTAAGGCAATGGCACCCAACATGCAGTGATCAATTGGCAGTTATTTCATCAGTACTCATGCAGTCAGACCTGCCCCTTGTGTTGAATGGATTAACGGGACGAAGTGTGTTGCGTGGATCTTATATCGAGGTCTAATTATGTCTCTATCTTCTTTTCAATCATGATTTACATCCAATCCCTTCCTTTTATCCATGATACAAAGCAAAGTAGGCCCAAATGCATGATAACCGACACGTGTGCAGCGCTGTGATAATCACCACCACACTATACGGGACGCGAATGCACACGTCTTCATTCGGGTCTGCACGCTGATTTACAATGGCATCTCACTGTCGACATTCTCTCGCCACCTTGGCCACCAATATCTCCCACAAATGGCAGCAGTCATACCATGCCTCCTCGCACCTTCGCATCAATGCAGTCGCCACCAAGCAGATGCGTGCTGGACGGTCCAGACCGCTCAGGCCGCATGGCATGCGGACGGAACAAACGCATTTACCAGTACCAACTGCAGAGCGCCGGGGTGCCTGAACGGGCATGTAGGACGGACGCGTCCCTCGGCCAGTCGCCGGAACATGGCCCGGGAGTTTGATGCAAGGAGATTCATGTCGCGGTGTTCAGTGCATCGCTTCGGGTCAGCACCCCACCCGACACCACAAACTTATAAAAGGCGGATCGCGAAGCTGTTCAGTGTGTGTGTGTGTCTCGCCTTGCTTCGCTCTCGACCTACACACACGCCTGCTGGATCCACCCACTCTCGCCTCGCTTCGGTCTGTATCTCTACATTTGTGTGCTGATTCCACCTTCCTCGTGTGCTGCTGGCTCCGCCCACCGCCCTTCTCGACTGCTGGCTCCACCCACTACCATTCTCACCTGCTGGCTCCACCCACCCCCTCCTTGCCGGTCAACCCCGCCTATTCTCTGGACCAGTGCGGAGCATGTGCTGAGCCCGGACAGTAACCAAGCAGGAAACAACGTGCCGATTTTCAAGGTGGGATCACTCAGTAAAGCATCCCTCAAAACATACTGGGTAGTACAGTCAGCTGACCATGGTCGGGGTATTGCCAGGCCATTAGCCCTCATCTTTTCTCCTTAATTTTGATTATCTCATCTTCATCGGGATTGTGTGTGAGTGAGTGTGTGTGTGTGTGTGTGTGTGTGTGTGTGTGTGTGTGTGTGTGTGTGTGTGTGTGTGTGTGCGTGTGTGTGTGTGTGCCTTGCGTGCGTGTACGTGTGTGTGTGTGTGTGTGTGTGTGTGTGTGCGTGCGTGTGTGTGTGTGTGCCTGTGCGTGCGTGTACGTGTGTGTGTGTGTGTGTGTGTGTGTGCCTGTGCGTGCGTGTACGTGTGTGTATGTGATGGTCCCTATCCTAGCCTAAGTTAAGAGTGTAGAAGATATATTGGGATAAGTCTGCTCTGTGTCTGCTTTAGTAAGTTGCTTGCCTTGTTGCGCACCTCACGAATTCCTTTCTATCCCTGCTTGCATACAATAATAAATCCATTCACTGTGCCAAATATTTGTCCTCGCCTGTTTGTTGATAAATGCTTGTGTAGAAATGGTCCCAGCTCGTTTTCGTCTTTTCTTTCTTTGGTCCAGCATGTCCCGTGTCCTAGCCGAGCCGGGACTTTATCTCCCATCGATCCATTCTACTAGTCGGTACGTTCCTTGGCAGTTTCGCTCGTGCTGCATCTGACCCGGTAAGGTGACCCGATTCGGACAAGGCGTACCGAGGTGTGTTCCCCGGTAATTAGGTCACATAATTATTTTTGGCAACCGGTTAAACCTTAGACGGAGGATCCTTGGTCACTTGGTTGAGTTATTGGCATTCACTGTCGATTCGCGACCCGCCGCGTCACAGTGTTATCCGTGTGCAACGGCCTGCGATTCCGGAGAGTCTCGTGGGAACCCAAGATAGCTTCCACCCCCCCCCCCCATGGTCATCTTGCCCCGACCCCGGGCCGCAACTATATATGCATGTATATACATATATATATATATATATGTATATATATATATATATATGTATATATATATATATATATATATATATATATATGTATATATATATATATATATATATATGTATATATATATATGTATATATATGTATATATATATATGTATATATATATATATATATATATATATATATATATATATATATATATATATATATATATATATATATATATATATATATATATATATATATATATATATATATATATACTAATGCGTGTGTGTATTTCATTGATCACAGATTGCCTCTACTTAACCTCCTGCTATCAGAGATTGAGAGCATTCTTATTATATTATTATTTTACATGCAATACATGGCTACAGGTAGCATAATTGGCTGAGAGGGGGAGGGATGGGGTGGCTGCACCACTGATGCTGTCCCCTGTATGTTAGAACAGGAATTTTGAATTTGCCCAGTGATAGCTGACCGTGATAGCTTACCACCTCGAGAAAATCTTTTTTGTGGAATCTTTAACGTCCTTCAACTAAAGCCAGCAGACTCACCCAGTTTAACATCCATTTAAGGACAGCACACACATTGATGACTTGATGCATGTGAAACACCAAAATGACAGTTTATGGCTGGGCTGTGATTTGACCCCAGGCTGGACACCTCCAAAGCGAGTATGCATACTTCTGGACCAGTGATCTTCACTATTTTTTTTAGAGGGGGGCCACTTTTGCTCATGAGACGTCAGTGTGAGAGCCTCCACACTGACTGCACGGCACCATAATGGCTGCGATTAGGCCCTGCCTCCAAACACTATTCTTCGTTGTGGTTAACTGGGCTGCAAGTGTAATTGTTTATATACTGCAACCATCTCCTGATGTACTTATGTTACTTTTATGCCTCGTGTTGGAACACTCATTTTAAATCATTGGGTCAATTGGATAGCATTTATGGTGGATTATGAAGGGGTGTTTTCACATTTGTGTATTATCGGCTGCACGCCAAAGGGCCACACTTTAGGCCACCAGGGGCCGCCAGTGGCTCGCGGGCCGTGCAATGAATAACAGGGCTCTGGACTATATTGTACCCCCATGGAGAGCATAAAATTCTGGGAACTACCTGGGTTTATGTTGATTATTTATTTTCTAAGATTTGGTGGGGGGGTCTACCAATTGGCACCCATTGCATGTATCCCATTGGGCTACTCACAGTACATGTCCTTCCCAAACAAAAAGAACAAGTCAAACATGGAATTAGATCTACAAGATGCAGTTATAAAGTAATTTCCTTTCCAAAATGTTTCAGAACCAAAAACATGACTTCAATTCCATCAGGAAACACACTGCTAAATAATGCATGAAACTAGTTGGAAACTACACAGAGTATGACTAATATCTATTTCAAATAATTCCCTGCTGCAGTTTCATTCATTCCTCAGGAAAAAAACCTTTTGATGTGTGTGTGTGTGTGTGTGTGTGTGTGTGTGTGTGTGTGTGTGTGTGTGTGTGTGTGTGTGTGTGTGTGTGTGTGTGTGTGTGTGTGTGTGTGTGTGTGTGTGTGTGTGTGTGTGTGTGTCGTTGGTTGTTATCTCCACATGCAGGTTTCAGAAGATGGAATGCTAATGACAATTAACATCATGTACGTTTTAGGATGCTCATGCATGACTAGGATGCTAATGACAATCAACAAATCGTCAACGTTTCAAGTCAGCTTTCCAATTTTTCAGATAACACTAACCTTAACGAAGAATGATGTAGATAGTCGAGGGGAGGAGGGGTGGGTGGAGATGATCATATTCAGGATACCTTTATAGACTGTGAAGAACCTGACTTTAAGGACGGTTTAATTACCCACAGAATGAAGGATGGGTTAATTCCCCTAGAATTATGGACAGGTTAAATTTCCCCAAAAATACAAACGGGATAATTCCTCCGGAATTGGCATATTATAATACCATACACATTTATGTGCAATTTAT
This sequence comes from Eptatretus burgeri, assembly GCF_056783735.1. NCBI lineage: Eukaryota > Metazoa > Chordata > Myxini > Myxiniformes > Myxinidae > Eptatretus > Eptatretus burgeri. Next base: position 114,686,817 of record NC_140962.1, read on the forward strand.
TTTAAATGAAGAAATGTTTATTTTGTGTAACCAATTTGTGTCCCTGCTCCTGCCCCTCTGTTCTCCCCCTCCCTCTCCCCCCACAACCATCACACTCACTCGCCCCACAGAATATGAGTCCATAAATTGATTGATTGGATTAATGTGATATTGATGTAGTGCAAGCATAATGGGCCAATTTACTTTGTCCCACATTAAAGCTCCTTGTATTTCCTTGTGAGAGCATGGATAAACCTAAACACTGAAATTTTTACATGGAAACGTTGTGTCGCTTCCTCAACATTGTCTCCTCAAATACAACCGTGCCCAGAGGTTGTCAATACCTATATGTACTCAAATTTTACTTTGTCAAGCTTGTGGCTCTTCAGACTGCTTTCTTCAGCAGGTTTTATCTTCTGAGCCATCCTCCATTCACATTGAAAAATAGCAAATATCACCCTTATCCAAAATATTGATGCAAACACGAATCATGTCACATGGCCAGTGTGATTCCAATTATAAGCAAAATGAGAGGGCTGCAATTAGAGATAGTTGATGGTTCCAGTCTCACCAACTCGTAATATTTCTCAAATGGTAACACATGAAATTCTGCCTCAAAATGAAAACAAACGTTTTTCTTTCCAAAAAGCAGACATGGAAAAATGAAATAATTGGAAATATTTAAATAACTGGAAATTGGGAGAAAAAAAAATGGAATCTAAATATTTGAAAATTGGAAAAAAAAAATAATTGAAAATTTAAAAAACACAATTAAATATTCAAATAAATGAAAAATTAAATAATTGAATTTTTTTATAATATAAAATATAAAAAGTAAATAATTAAATAATACTTTTAATAATTAAATAATGGAAAGACTATTCTTCAAAAAGCGGAACACCACGGACACCAAGACAATGCCTCCTTTGGAAACCAAAAGCAGCACACAACTTCAAGTCGTGATTCTGACATCTCCAGTAATGTTCTGCTCATTAATTCCCAGCTATATTTTGGCCTGATCACTCAACACAAATATTTTACTCTTTGTTAATGGTGAGAGATGAAAGTTCTGAAACTCAAACAAGGTGTTGGAGTCATGTCTCTGGACATGTAAATCAACTGATCCATCAATCACTGCTTTCATGCTTGTCATTCGAGTCCACTTTTTTCCCCCTTTTCTTTCCCACCTGTGAAATCATGTCTTTTCGCACCACACCAACCCCACTCAAGTCATTTTCACAGGATTTTTTTTAATATATACATGATGGAGGCTAGTGGAAGAACAAGAGAAGAAAAATAACGGAACAAAATGGAAAGGGAGAAACACCGACAGCAGAGTAGAAGTGAGAGTTTGATCAAGTGGAGGGGGCGGACACACGGCGTGAACAAGCTACACATGAGCTGAATGAACACAGCAAAAAGAGGAAGGGGGAAAGCATGGATGAAACAGAAAAGGAACAAAACAACCGACAACTAACAAATGAAAAGAGGTGAAAAAAATCACAACAATCTGGAAAAAAGGGAGTGCTTGGAAAGGGGTCATTTGGGTAGACGTGATCATGGGTATAGATGGTTGATGACCAGAGGTAGTAGTGAACAGCCTTGAAGGGAAGAATGGGAGGGGGGGGTTCACCAGGTGCACGTGAACCCCCCCTCCCCTCCGCCCTTACAATTATGTCACATGATCCTCGTGCAAGATATCACTGGACAATTGAAGTCTTGAAGCCTTGAAGGGAAGAATGGGACTAAAGAGACTGGGGAAGGTTTTTCCACAGAAAGGAGAAAAGAGGAACAAAGGAGTGGGTGTGAGCAGTAATCCTGGATTTAGAGAGTTTAACAGGAAGAGGGTTACTGCAAGATAATGTGCACCCTGCAGAAACCTGGGAGGGACAAAGCCAAGAGAGGGATGAGGGAGCAAGACAAGAAAGAGGCGGTATAATACAGAGAGGCCCACCAACCTCTGTGTGATGCAAAAGTAACAGGCCAAGACACTCAACTTCTTCGTGGGAGATCCCAATCATTTTGAGGGTCTTGCTTTCCATGGCATCAAGAAGGGCAAGATGTAAGGCAAGGGTGCCAGCCCAAAGGGAGGAGCGGTACCCCATCAATCTGTGAATGAAGGCCCTGTAGGTTGTCATAAGTTCATATTGGCCAAAAATAGACATTGCATGATGAAGGATTTCCAGTTGGCTGGCTTTGGAGGCCATCTTGGAAATATGGTCTGCCCAAGAAAGATCATGGCTGATGGTGAGGCCCAAATGTTTGAGTGAATTAACCTCTTCAAGTGGTTTGTTAAGGAAGTAGATGGGAGGGTTTGCCAGCCTGTATTTTTTGAGAGACAAGGTCAGTGTGTCAAATTTGTCAGGGTTGAAAGATATTGTTATGTTTTGGTGGAGGGTTAGATATTCCCAGAGAGAAAATAGAAATGTATAAAGTAGCATAATCCGTGTATGAGTAGTTAGCTATCTCGATGTACAAGTCGGGAAATATCAGCTTAAGAATTGTCTTGTTTGTATGTGCACCATACAGAGGGTGGTGCATGTTAGGGATTATGGTAAGGAAATTGTGTGTGTAAAACGTCGATGTAAACCTCTATCGGGGGGGGGGGGCGCCAGGAGACTTGGAAAAAGACAGGGGCGGAGCTATGAACGCCTTCATGGGTGAAGTTATGGATGCCTCCCAAGGGGGTGGAGCATTGCCCAGACAGAGAAGAGGGTGGGGCTAATCGGGCAGTTGGTATGAGGAGAGCAAGAGAAAGAACCAAGAGTTGGAAGGTCGGAGCAGAAAGTCGGTCTGAGGAGAACGCGGCTGGGAATTTTGTGTGCGAGTCTGAGGTAGACTGAGAAGAAAGAGGAGGTCTCTGAGGAGAAAAAGTTGAGGAGGTCATCTTGCCTGCCTGCCTCTGCCTATGTTCATAACCTGAAGCCTATTCGTCCTCTTGCCCATCACCTCATCATCCATGACCACTATCCTGCCCATCGTCTGCTCACCTCATTGTTGTCCTGCTCGTCCCTCTTCATCGCCTGCTCGCCCGCGCTGCCACCAGAGCTGAGTCCCCCGGTTTTGTCCCCTTCCCATCAGTGACTGAGTCTGGTGTGGGGTGCCGTAGTTTTATTCTCATTGAATATAAATATTTATTCATTGCATCCCTTCTTCCCAACCTGCCATCATCTCCTCATGATTACATCATCCCTGGTTCTTTTTTATTTATTGTGGGAAATAAACCAGTTGGTTGTAAAAAGCTTTAAGGCTTTCGTGTCTCTCCTCACGACCCGCACACTTTGTCCACCATTAATTTGGAACGTCTCCTCAGGAGTTAAGCCGCTTGGACATCATGGGATTTTAACCTCCTGTCACAATGAGTTTGATGTTAGTTGAGCCATCTATGCTTCAATATTTTTCAAGTGTTATACCAACTCCTGTTTTTATCAAGGTCTGTGGAGAGGACAGAGGCCCCTGCCTGCCTGTGTGAAGGATGATGAATTATATGGCACAGGGTGGGTGAAATCATCAGCAAAAAGATAGGCAGGATTTTCCAGGGAATTCAAAAGATTGTTGATGAAGATGAGGAAAATCACTGGGCCATCAGTAGGGCGGGTTTTTAGGACAGATGCACTGATGCCACTTGGGACTGTTGCAGAATCAGAGTTCAGGTTTGCGAGGATGTCACAAAATATTTATTTTAAAGTTTGTTCTAGACTTACTCATCTCTGTCCTTGCCTTTTATTTTCATTTTGTCTCGTTTTGAACAAGCCAAATGTGCGTGTTAGTGGCAGCATTGTGTACTCCATTAGATGCTCCATTCCCCATATTCACTGAATCAACCTGCCTGTCCCCCATAATCCCTTTGGAATATCTTTGTATTTGTCTCCCTCTCCTTAGCAAATGTTCTGTTTATGTGTGTGGTCTACTATCCTTCCAACTGTGATAAATCTGTATATCAGACTTTCTCAGCCAATTTGGAATGCCTTCTGTCTTTCCTTCCCAACTCTCCTTTCCTAATCCATGGTGACTTCAACTGTCACCATTATCAGTCGCGGTGTCAGTCCCTACACCATTGTCAATAGTATTGCAGCCAAGGCCATTTATAACACTTCTGGCCTCATCCAATCTGTTGTATTTCTATTGCATATTTCCACGACTAGCTGCCACTCTGCCTGGCTTGATCATGTCCATATTTTCCTGTTATTCATTCACTCCCCTTGGCTCTCATAAACTCTTGAAAATGTCTGTTGGACAGATTGGTGTGGTCTGCAGCCCATTATATTTTCCACTGATTGGTCCACTATCTCACCTCTTAACATACAGTATCTCTTCTCTTTCTCTCTCTCTCTCTCTCTCTCTCTCTCTCTCTCTCTCTCTCTCTCTCTTTTTCTCTTTCTCTCTCTCTCTCTCTCTCTCTCTCTCTCTGTCTCTCTCTCTCTCTCTCTGTCTCTGTCCCTCTCTGTCTCTGTCCCTCTCTGTCTCTGTCCCTCTCTGTCTCTGTCCCTCTCTGTCTCTGTCCCTGTCCCTGTCCCTCTCTCTCTCTCATTCTCTCTTTTCCTTCACCCACCTACTTCAGTAAAAAAAACAGCAAAAAATATAAAAAACGATTATATATATTTTTGGGCCTCCCTATCAGCCGTGATCATGATTGGGCAAACCACACTTCTTAGTTGGCCTCCAAAGCCAGTCGCCCACTTGGCATCCTCCATCATACAAAGTCCTCCCTTGGTACACCTGAACTATGATCAACCTACAAGACTGTTATCCACAGCTTGATGGTGGATTTAGTGTGGGGGGAGGGGGTTCACCAGGTGCACGTGAACCCCCCCACTCCCCTCCACTCTTACAATTATGTCACATGATCCTCGTGCAAGATATCACTTGACAATCGGCAATCGCACGTCTTTTGCTTTCCATCGGCAATTAATCCGAGCCACGATACTTTTCACCGCTGGTTCTGTGTTCATCCCTGTCGTGGGGCAGATAACAGCAATTTTTGAGAGGAATCGTGCAAATGATGATACAAGCATCAAATTTTACACATTTGTTCTCCAGGGGATTCTAATCAAACCTGCCTCAGTGGCCATTTGAAAATCCAAATTTTGAAAAATTTGAAAAAAAAAAAAAACTCAAAAAAGTCAAGATCACGAATCAATGTTGGATGCTGGCTGAGATTGGTGAATGTTTCAGAAACATCATCAAAGACGTTCCAAGTCTGCCATGCAGTTTTCTTCCCTTTACCGTGGAAGGCAGACATGACGTCACATCCAGTGAACGCATGGAAGTATGGGATCCCTCACTTTCTCAGGCCCTATTGCAGAAACTACCTCATGAACTGGAATCCATCACGCATTGGCTCCTTGGCCAAAGGCAATCCACATGTTCTCAAGACCTAGTTCCTGTAAGGATGGCAGTACAGATATTGCTATGACTAGTACGTCCGTATCATTAGTCTTATGATAATGGACTTGCCACCATCCGTCGTTGCATCCCTGGCGTGTACAAATATTTGAGTGTCAGCTTCTTCATGACAACATGGAGACACAGCATCCAGTGACTTTGTGTTGCTAATGGCATCTTCTCCTTTTGTGACAATGACTGTGCTTCACACATCTTTTCCGCAAGGAAGTGAAACAGCTCAGTCTTGTTGCTGTCATCTCGAAGAAAGCTTCTCCAGTTACTTGGGGTCTTACTGGCTCCTGTCACTCTTCTTCTGATTCCTTGCCCCCTTTTCGACCTTGCCTCGGACTTCAGACTTGACTTCTTGTACACATCAAACACTACGTCCACCCTCTCGTACCTGGCACCATAGGATTCCACCTTTGGGATGATGTCTTCTTTAGCATAGTCATCAAATATCTTTGAAGTGCGTGGAGGTAGGGCATTGATAAGTGCTGAGCCATCAATGATGACTGCATCTCCCCTTGGTTCTCTGTCTGGGATGTTCACTTGCGCTTCAAGAATTTCAGCCAGCTGTGACTTCAAATTTTTTTGAAGTTTTTTTTTTTTTTCAAATTTTTCAAAATTTGGATTTTCAAATGGCCAATTAAGCAGATTTGATCAGAAAGCCCTGCAGAACAGAAATGCCAAATTTGATGCTTGTATCATAATTTGCACGATTTTTCTATTATATACTACACTACTGTGACTCAATGTTTAATTATGGCTCCGAAGAGAAAGGCAACATTTTCGGGATTGTGTCCTACAGCAAAGCGCAGGACAATTCAAGGATTCAGTGGCTACATCGTCTATTATTGTAATTAATGATCTGATGATCCGCAATAGCGAGTTCAAGTTTCGTGCTCAGGGTCATTCCGCCGCATTTTGTTCTTGTCCGTTCGATATTGTGACGTCCACGGGACTTGAACAGTCCCGCCAACGTAGAATGAGCCGAAACGATGGAGGCGGTTTATTTGTTTATAACCCAAACATGGCGGTTCTAATCGCTCTTCCGCAAACGGGACGAGGAAGGTGGCACGAGTCACTTTTCACTGAGTTGATGATGTTTATTTGTTTTTACTATTAACCAGAAATAATAAGACTCGGCAAGAAAAGGGATCCGGGGCGATTCGACGGGATGGTGTGGGATCGGGCGTGGGGAAAAACACAGACAATTCCAATGAATATACAGATCTCAAACCCTCTAAGGCGCCAAGCACACACACACACACACACACACACACACACACACACACACACACACACACACACACACACACACACACACACACACACACACACACACACACACACACACACACACACACACACACACACACACACACACACACACACAAAACGTAGCTATTTCTGGTGGTAAGGCTGGACCGTGGTGTGGACGCAACTGTCCCTGGATCGGCGTCGGACGAGCTGGCCTTGCTCTCGTCAGGGGGGCAGGAGAAACCGTGGTGCTGTCGACCTCCTGGTCCTGGCCCAAGTCCGCTCACAGCCACCAGGGAACCAGTTCTGGCGCCAAGTTGCGAGCAGGAGAGGGAGGCAGGTCCGCCCGCCGTTCGACCCCGTACTCCGAGTCAGCAGAACCCCAGAGCCAACCAAGGTGAGGCACGAGGCTCAGCAAGGCTCCAAGACACGATGAAAAACACGATCGAATCAGCGCAACAACAAGGACGCTCTCCGCGCAACAGCCTCCACACCAAAAAAACACGATCTTTTTGTCCCGATCTTCTTCCTCTTCCTTTTCGACCCCGAACAGAACCTTTTTATCCTCCTGTCCTCGTCACTTCCAATTGAGCCGTTTATTGGCCCACCGCCGTTACCTTCTGCCAATCATGACCACGGGGTGGAGCCATCCGCTGCACTGTCCTGTGGCGTCACGGCCAGCTTCCAGAGAATACCAAAAGGGGTTTACGCAGACACACTTACCCTATCCCGTGTCCCTATCTAATTACGTGACAATTATCATTTCCCCCTTGAAGAAATGAACATTTACTAGACAACTTATCACCACTGAATTGCTACTTATTACATCGAGATCCTGGTAAACTCGAACAGCATGGCATACCTAATTAAACATCCTAATTACCCTTTGAATGCATACCCCCCCCTCAAACGTAACACTGCCCCCTCCTCTGGTACCGCAGCTCCTGCAAGGTATATCACAGGCGCTACCGTACCAGCCTTAACACTTACTGACTCACACCTAATTAACCTAACGAAATAAAGTAGGAGGGGCAATGGGCAGTGAGTCGCAGCTAACTTACCTATCCTGCTTAATGTACTACCCCCTTATGGCCTTATCCTCGCCTAAACAATCATTCATTTTTTTAATTATTTTATTTTATCACATGAGAGCACTGAGCGAAGTTGCACTCCATCCTCTGGATCATCGCTCTTGCCCAACACTCTTCCAGTGATCTGGGGAGGGGAAACAAAAGGTTCCACAAAAACACAACTTATACTTTACATTCCTACTCTAAGCCTTAACGACACTATTCACAGGATATATACACTTGACCGCCTCCCCCAGTGGATGCTAATAGACCCAGCGTTACCTGGGGAGCCAATTTTCAAATTTGCTTGCCCCAAAATTATGCGGACATCATGCCCTTGCTGCACATGTCAAGTTGTGCGGGATCGAGTGGGGCTCATACATCTTTACAACACTCACACCATGGTCATCATCACATTTCTAGGTCATGGTCCTCATTTTAATCATGCAGGCTGAATCCCGTCATGGCCGTGGGGTGGGTTACCACAAGATGATGGGGGCATCTCAGGTGCAACCATGCCCACAGGTAAGCTTTAATCCAACCCGGACGTTTCTCCGCCCCGCTCCCTTTGATTCCCTCCCCCCTGGTAGCCATCAGCTCTAATTCCGTACAACACTCTGGAAGGGGTCTCACTGGCTCCTCTGGCCTTCCTGGGTCGCCAAGGTCCTACCCGCCTTGGTCGCCCAACCAGACCCTCTCCCAGTTGCCTCCAGACACTGTCACCATTAGCCACCAGGTGGTGAATCTCCTTGAAGGGGGTCGCAATTCACGCTCACCGTCAGCTTCAGCAATCCCTGTGGACAAGCACATCATCCCCACCCACAAAACCCACATGACTCCCCCACCCCATCGGCCTTACATGTGACACCTGAATTTCTAACACTTCGCCGACCATGACCTTCCCTGTTACCACACCATGTCCAATAAAAATCAATGTGTGCACCATACATTTCACTTCTTAACTTGAAGCAACTCACACAGCACTTCTCCTCACCCGATCCACGCACCAGCCATTGGACAGCCACTCGTGCCCGCTTTGTTACCAATTACCCACTGTCCCGATTGTCACTCTAAAACCCAGCAGAACTTACAAACACATGCCAATTTTCCCACAATTCATTTTTTTCCACCAAAGGAGGGCACTTTGCCACAATCTCAGCAGCCGAGCATGGCCGTATATGCTCAGCCCAATCTAGTCTCCCCGACCCCCGACAGTGATCTCCGGACCCGACCTATGAAAGGGCATCTCGGATAGACCTGGCGGTTCAGCAGGAGGATTCACCCTCTCCGAGTCTAAAAGTCTATTGGAGGGTCCCTCCATCGCCGGGTACGGCAATATCGTTGCATGTGTCCTCTTCGCCCGCACCGGAAACAACTCCCCATAAAAGGCCCCTGTGAGTATCGGTGAAATGTCTCTTCCGGTTCCGGACCCCCTCGGCCATAATCGAATTGCTCTATTGGCTGGGCTGGACCCCGCCGCTTTGGCACACCAACTACCGAATTACCCCTTATCAAACTTAACAGTTTCTGGCAAATTTCCTGTAACATTTGGGTAATGCCAATTTCTCCCAGCCCCTCTCCTTGATCCTGGATCTCCGCCTGTCGGACCGTCACCGATGGCCTCTCGGGCACCCGACCCGGCCGCCTCCACGAGGCCAGTCTGGCTGCGCACTCAGCCGCTTGGTGAACGGTGGGTGGATCCTGTAGCTCCACTAGCGCTCGGACCTCAGGGTCAGGAAGGGCAGCTAAAAATTTCTCTAGTGCCACTCTGTCCCACGCCTCCACTGTAAGGTCCTGATACGCGATCCTGACTGATTGGTAAATGTCCTGTGCCAGCTCCTGCACCGTCTCACCCGGCTTTAATCTGCGATGCTGGAGTTGAGCCCGCACCAGATCACAGTTTGCCGCGAACCCAAACCGACGGCTCAACTCCTCGCAAATGTGGGAGCTGGTCAACATCCCCTCCGCGATCATGTTTAACACATCTGCGGCTGGTCCCCGCAACGTTGCCACCAAATTCCCTGTACGTTCCCGCTCATTCCACCCGTTTAGTCGGGAAATGCACTCAAATTGCGTCAGAAAAGCTTCAACGCTCCCTGACCCGTCAAAATTTACCAGGGGGATCACTTTTACGGTGGCCCGCTTCTCGGTTTCTCCCTTGTCCGAATCCAGCCCAGGGATCAAACACCCTTGTGGCTGCGTATCCAATTTCGGAGCCCACTGTGGCCAAAGATGTTTTGTGGTGAGGGTCTCATGGGTCAATTTTGCCTCCTGTTCCAAACGTTGAATGGACCGATTCACCTCTTCCCGCAGGATCTTCTGGGCCCGCACAACCTCCTCCAAGGCTCCGTCGCGAGTTTGTAGCTGCTCCTCAACCAACCCGGCCACTCTACTTACAAAAGACGGCTCTACCAGGCCTTTATCCAAGACTTCATCTTGGCTCATAATTTTATCTTGTTCATCCAAACGAGCCTCCAATCGTTTTACCTCCTCCGCCAAATTCATCCCTTGCTTCCTCAGCTCTCCCCACTCTTCAACTTGCAGCTGCATACGAGCATCCACACAGGCACGATGACGTTCCAGGCTTTCATCCACTTTATCAACCCGAATGTTCGTTGCATCAATTTTATCTACCAATTTTTTCCGTATATTTTCCCCCTCCAATGTAATTTCTACCTTTGTTTCCTCCAATCTATCCTCGAATTTACTTTGTATTTCCCCCAATTTAACATCCACACACTCCTGCATCTCAGTTTTCATTTTCTCCATCTTTTCCCCCAATTCATCCCTCATTAAATCAATCCCTGCACCCAACTGTACCCCCATTACCCCCAATTGATCTGTCATTTCTGCCCTCTGTGTCACGAATTGATTTTCCATTTGTGCCGTCATTTCTGCCATTTGTGCCCCCTGTGCCGTCATTTTTGCCCCCTGTGCTGTAATTGCACTCATTAAACGTTCCAACATTGTCCAGATCGTCATCGTGCCGGTTTCCGGCGCTGCCGGCTCCGTTACGGGCGATGAAGCACGGTCCACGCTCGGAATGGGGGAGGTTCCAACCCTACCCCCGTCTCTCCCTTCTTCCCCCGACTCGCTGCCAGACACGTGGCCTTCCTCCTCAAACATCTGCACATCCGCCATGGTGCAGAAGTCCCGTTTGCCGCCAATTAATTTAAATTTGAAAAATCCCACCAAAATTTTCCCGCGCTCGCGCGCTTTTCTGTAGTACTTTTATATTCCAATTCGTGGCGAGATTTTAATCTTGGTATATTCTCCCGATACCAAATATAATTTAGAGGGGTTCGAACATCCCACTCCTTACACCAATGTGACGTCCACGGGACTTGAACAGTCCCGCCAACGTAGAATGAGCCAAAACGATGGAGGCAGTTTATTTGTTTATAACCCAAACATGGCGGTTCTAATCGCTCTACCGCAAACGGGACGATGAAGGTGGCATGAGTCACTTTTCACTGAGTTGATGATGTTTATTTGTTTTTACTATTAACCAGAAATAATAAGACTCGGCAAGAAAAGGGATCCGGGGCGATTCGACGGGATGGTGTGGGATCGGGCGTGGGGAAAAACACAGACAATTCCAATGAATATACAGATCTCAAACCATCTAAGGCGCCAAGCACACGCACGCACGCACGCACGCACGCACGCACGCACGCACGCACGCACGCACACACACACACACACACACACACACACACACACACACACACACAACGTAGCTATTTCTGGTGGTCAGGCTGGACCGTGGTGTGGACGCAACTGTCCCTGGATCGGCGTCGGACGAGCTGGCCTTGCTCTCGTCAGGGGGGCAGGAGAAACCGTGGTGCTGTCGACCTCCTGGTCCTGGCCCAAGTCCGCTCACAGCCACCAGGGAACCAGTTCTGGCGCCAAGTTGCGAGCAGGAGAGGGAGGCAGGTCCGCCCGCCGTTCGACCCCGTACTCCGAGTCAGCAGAACCCCAGAGCCAACCAAGGTGAGGCACGAGGCTCAGCAAGGCTCCAAGACACGATGAAGAACACGATCGAATCAGCACAACAACAAGGACGCTCTCCGCGCAACAGCCTCCACACCAAAAAAACACGATCTTTTTGTCCCGATCTTCTTCCTCTTCCTTTTCGACCCCGAACAGAACCTTTTTATCCTCCTGTCCTCGTCACTTCCAATCGAGCCGTTTATTGGCCCACCGCCGTTGCCTTCTGCCAATCGTGACCACGGGGCGGAGCCATCCGCTGCACTGTCCTGTGACATCACGGCCAGCCTCCAGAGAATACCAAAAGGGGTTTACGCAGACACACTTACCCTATCCCGTGTCCCTATCTAATTACGTGACAATTATCATTTCCCCCTTGAAGAAATGAACATTTACTAGACAACTTATCACCACTGAATTGCTACTTATTACATCGAGATCCTGGTATACGTAATTAAACATCCTAATTACCCTTTGAATGCATACCCCCCCCCCCCCTCAAACGTAACAATATTTTCATTGGATTTGCATTGGAAACATTTTGTGTATTTACATTGTTGTTGTAAAGATCCGTCGCAAAGATTCCAAAATCTTCAGCTTTTCTTTAGAATCAGTTAGTGACAGGCCTGAGGCCTTTTCGTCAAGTAGCTCGATATTCCCAAATTTTACTGTGGAGAAAGTAAATTTATGGTCGGACACTGCGAGCTCTGGATAAATTAACCATTTTTTTTCTCGACGATTACATTGACTTGACTAAGACTTGGTGGTATATTTCACAATATGAGAACATCTTAACCTTAAGTTAACCCCCCCTCCTAAAAAAATTCTGGATCTGCCCCTGTGCTTTCCCCTCTGGGTTGAAGCCCATGCCTCACACCTTACTCAGGTTGATGCTGTAGAAACCAAGACCTTCAACATCATTGGAATCTCTAGCGATGAAGCTGAGTCTATGGGCCTATCACATTCACATCCACAGACAGGTCGATGGTTTCCCTGTGTTCTACCACCTCCTTTCTGGTATTGTATGCTCTGTCCTGTCACCCCCTCCCAACCCCAAGGTTTTCCGCAGGGCGCACGCAGTCTGCCAGCAACCCCCTTCTGGCAAAACTCCTAAAATCCAGAATCACTCCTCACCTCCACTCATTCGTTCCTCTTTCTTCTCACCTGTGCAACCAACTTCCACATTCTCTTCAATGTCATTCTTATCTCCAAGTCTTCAATATAGCTGTTCACCACCTTCTCAGATTATCCTCCATCCAAAACCATGATGTTCTCTATGTCAAACTACTGCTAAACGGAAGGGGTTTGAAAGTGCTAAAAAGGTGATTTGTGTTCTCATGTTCAATTTATCATTATTATTATTTTGACCCTGAACAATAACAAAAAAACACCACCTTATTTAACACATTACATTAGTACTTCATGTCTGTTGTTTGTGACCTTTATGACGTCCTTAAAAACGGTAAGATTCCTGTTTGGAATTATTTTCAATTTTGACAGCCAGCCAGACAGAGTACAAAAATTATCTCACTCTTCTCTGCGAATGTGCAATTGGGATGGATTCAGAGACAAAGTACTGTTAAACTATAGGTCCGTTTTCTGATGTGTGTTCAAAATATAACATTCAATTAAAATTAAGTTGTTCCTCGATCATAAACTGAAGTTCGTAGATAGACAGACAGAAAAAGTGAACCAATTGCTTAACCCTGCTTTTCAGTTTGCATGCGTGGGGTAAAAACCCCACCCCATTGCTTACTATCCCCCCCTCCCCCCCCTCCCTCATACCCAACCTCCACCTATTCGTTCACAATGCCTTCCCACATTACAGAGCATCTCATGTGATTCTCAGTCTCGCAGCTACCACTGAAAAGCTAACTAAAGCAATTTGCTGTTCATACAAAAGAGAGAGTTTAATGGAACGTGAGGAGTGACTGATCGGAGAAAAGTCCCTTCAGTGCGAAATATGTGTCACTTCTCCAGTGCCTATAGGAATGCCGATGCAATGAGAAAAGCAGGTGCACGTGGTACATGAAGTGCTGCGCAGGAGGGGCTACATTCGAACAGCGACCAGACGATTTCCGCAGACAACCTGCTTTCTCAATCCCAAGCAGTAGAGTGCAGTCCAAATGGGGAGATGTGATTAGAATGCACGCATTGCGTGATCTGTGACCATATGCTGGAGATGTCGTTGATGGCGTGCACGGGTCCCAGCTCACGCCAGATGGGTTTAGTCCGAATCGGATGAATGAATCAAAGAATCGCCAACTGGAAGAGCGGCTCAAGCAGGCCAAGCCCCACCGCCTGTAATTTCCCCTTCCTTGTAATAACTCCCTCTGATCCAAGCCTTACCGCGTGCCTTCCTGCTCATTCCAGATTCCACCTGGTCCCACTTCACTGCTGGAGCCTCCAGGCTAATGGCGCCTGTATAACTTGTGTGTATGCGAGGCCCTGCATCACTAAAGTGACCCCAAATCAACCCTGCTTCCTCTCCACTTCTTTGTGTACCTGTGTTTATTTCCATATGTTTACATACACCTCCAGCCCATCCAACCTGACTGCATGATAGTGTGGGGCTCATTGTGACTACAGTGGTTCATGTGGCAGCAATTATTTGTTTTGTTCATCTATTCTTCACTGGATTAGGACTCACCTTTGATTTGTTCGTTTATGGCCGAGCAATTCACTGGTGCTTATTTCATGTGGAGGCGCAGCACCTTGCATGCCAGTATATATCATTTCAGGGGGGCAGGGGTGTGACGATGATACAGCGTCTCCTCCCAACCCCTCTCTTCCATTCCCACATTCATTGGGGCAGGAATTTATCATTTGGTCAGGCGACTAGCACAAAAGGTGTAATTTGACTTCCACAAGAAATTTTAGCAAATGTGATAGCTGGCTTGACATCACCTATCAAGACAGCTCAAGTCAAGTATGCTATCTCTAAGTTTAAGCTAAACTGTCAGTAAAGTTTTGTGAATAAATACAAGGATACACAAATATAGCATATCCATCCATCCATTGGAACCATACTCTGTGCAGAGCGTCGGTGCTGCTGAAGCAGTTTCCTTGGCTATTGGGCACAATCCTGGACGGGTCGCCACTCCGACGCAGGATACTCGAATGACTGGATCATCCCAGCAAGCTGGTACTCATTTTGCCGACCTCTGAAGGATGGCAGGTTGAGTCAACCCCCTGGTGAAGTAATTCAGCGGGCAACGAGGCTTGAACTCAGGACCCTTGGATCCCAAGCCACCACCCTAACCACTGAGCCAACACCAGGCTTAATATAGCATATGGGAGAGTTGAAATACAGTTAAATATACTCTTCCTAGATTATTTTTTATTGAGCAACCAGAAGGATACACTGTTAAGTCAAAGAACAATAAATATTTGCTTTGTAGAGTTTGCATTATCCTGTGTTCTATACATTCTACCATATATAACACAATGTGTGTTTGTGTATTTGTTTGTGTGATGTCTGTCCCCCTTCAAAAGGATGATTTAAGAAGGGTTTTAAAGGACAGTCTTTTAACTCGACTGTGTGTTCACTACGGTCTATTTTTTCAGGATAAAAAAACACTTGAAAAACATTTTCCATTAAAGAGCAGTTACGTCTCTTCTTTTGGAAATGTGGACAGTGACTTGCAGCCAGGCCTCAATGGTGGTGTACAGAAACGGTTAAAAAAATATATATATATAACAATAAATACAAGGTGCAGGGAGTGAAATTCGCTACACGTGGTGTGTAATGCATGCAGAGTAAAACGAGTGTTCATTTACGTACGTGTGATGTCTAAAAAATAAAGAAGATATAAGCACACCTGACGCTAGGCCAAGGCTTCAGGATTTCACACGCTGATGAGGCTGTACCCTCGAAATGTAAGGTCCCAGAAGATAAAGAAAGTAGGATAACATTTGAACATGTAGTGTAAAAAAAACACGCCTTTTCTTGCTACAAAACATCATATCTTCCAGTCTCTGAATATTTTGAATAAAACAATTCTAACCCATCATTTTTTATGGGCTTTTATGCTAGTTATCGATAAGTATCAGGCTGGCAGGATGGCCGAGAGGTATGCATACTCGCCTTTAAGCTGTCTAGCCTGGGTTTGAATCTTGACCCAACTACAAACTGTCGTCCTGGTGCTTAGCAGGCAAGATGGTTCATCAATGTGTGCGCTGTCCCTCGGATAGACGTTCAACTGGGTGTCCAATCTGCAGGCATTCGTCGGTGGACATTAAACATCCCGTGGTGTCCTTCATGAAGAGTAGGCGAGCTATCGCCGGCATCCTGACAAAATTACAAATTCCTGTCCTAATCTACAAAAACGGACTTTGCATCAGCAGCATAGCTGCACCATCAGCCAATGATACTACACGCAGCCTTGTGCTGCAGATAACGAAGAAGAAGAAGAAGAAGAAGAAGAAGAAGAAGAAGAAGAAGAAGGAGGTGAAAAAGAAGTAGAAGTAGAAGTAGAAGTAGAAGTAGAAGTAGAATCAATAAGTATATAAATTTATTTCCCAACTGGTAAACGTTTTACGCCATAAATGAATAAGTCGCGGAAGATGCACATCCCAAAGTCGGTTTATGATTCAACACAAATAGTGGAATATATCTTTCCGAACAGCTCAGACAGAGGAATTTGCACGTTTCATGCAGAAGAGGAACATTAGGACACATTGCTGTACTTTTCCATGAATTTGAAGGGTATTGAAAGACAATGCACAAATCAACACAGTATTTTGGATCTGTAGCTTTCAGATATAAGCATCACAAACAAACAAGTTGAACTGAAATAACAAATAGCCAATGATTATAGGCATGGTCAGTCTTCATGTTATAGTATTATATGGTTCTTGTGTTTTGTACATTTGAAATTTTATTGTTATTTGAACATCTATTTATTGACGTATTGTATCTTAATGTAGGATGGAGAACATCAGAAATTCACCCAGTAACTCCAGAACAATTGTGTTTATGCGCCATTGCTGGGATCAACATTACATCATTTGTGGGAGCACGGCTGTGCCGGTGATGCAGTGCCCTCTGTTACCAGCAGGCTGATACTCATTTAGCAAACCTCGGAAGGATGACAGGTTGAGTCAACCCACCTGGTGTTAATGTACAGCACGACAGGGGCTCGAACTCAAGACTGGAAGATCTTAATTAGCCAGTGTTGCTGTCATTGGAGTCAGGCCAGGATAGGGATCATAGCCTGAAAATATAGAAAAAAAAATGGTGACCTATCTGCAATCATTAAACTTCCTGTGGTTTCTTGTTTTTTTCAATGAAGACAAGGGTGTTGCTGTCACTGGCAGCTGGCCAAATCATCATCATCATCATCATCATCATCATCATCATCATGTACCATCATGCCCTATTCAGAGCGTTGGTGCTGCTGAAGCAGTTACTAGGTTATAATCATGGTCGGGTCGCCACTCAGACTCGGGAAGTCAGGGCAGGAATTTGTAATATATTAATGGTGCCGGCGATAGCTCGCCCACTCTTCACAAAGGATACTGTAGCATCTTTAACGTCCACCAACTAATTCCGACAGATGGGACACCCAGTTTAACGTCCATCTGAGGGATGGCACACACATTGATGAATCACCCTGCCTGTGAATCACCATAGCTGGGTCGGGATTCAAAGCCAGGCTTGACATCTTAGAGGTGAGTGTGCGTACCTGTAAGCCATCCTGCAACCCCCCAGTAAACCTCATTTTTCTGATATTCAACAGGATATTAAAAACACGCAATCCTTAGCATCCAAAAATATTTTGAAACACAGTGTACGAATGCCATGGTGGAAATGTGAGTGATTGCCTTCTATAGGTTGAAAGAAACAATGAGATAAATGAGTCAGATATTTTGATGAAGAAAAACTTTCATCTCAATTTGCCAGGATGAGTCACAGCCTGGCAATCCTACAATCTAACAAAGGGAGTTTTGTTGGCATTTGTCTACAAACGTTAGAGGACAAGACTCGTGTTCCGGCAAGCCATGCATTGTGTGTTGTGTAACCCAGTCATTGCTCGCAGCAGTCAACAAACTCACGTGACCCTGTGTTGTACAGAGATGGGGATGTAAAATCATCCCAAGGCCTTGAGGCAAAATAACCCCAAATCATAAGTATGTCACCGAAGATAAATGTATCTACTTCTGCCAGATTAAAGCGTTCACCATTCATATGGCAATGAATGAAGAAAACAACAAGGTAAGAACGAGAAAGGCACTCTTTGACATCGCGATGTTGCCAGATATGCCTGCTCCCATATTATTACATCATTGTACATACTTGTACCAAGTTTGATTTAAATCCCTGAACGCAGATTCAAATAATTAAATAACTCTGGCCACCAGACCATGTGTCCGATCAGGTTGAAATTTAAAACATATATTCCACATCGCTCGTACACCATAATTGTGACGTTTCACGTCGCTCGATGATGCAGTTCAAGAGAAATATATTTTTTTTTTTAAAGATTTTCGTTCAATCCAATATGGCTGTCAAACCATGTGACCTATTAATTATTTGTAAACACCCTGGTATCCCCAAGGCTTGGGGAACATGTGAGTGAAGTTTCCCTGCAATTTGTCAAGCCATTATGGAGGAGAGAATGAAAAAAAAAAACTCATAGCTGCCAAACCATGTGACCTATGACGTTATAGGTGGAGAACTTTTTGTTCGTCATGGATAGGCGATCATACTGTAAAGTTTCACCTTGATCTGTTCAGCCGTTTCAGAGAAGAAGATTTTTTTATAGGTGTGATTCTTGACCCCACTATAAACTGTTGGAATCGTCATTGTTGGTAGGTTGTCACATCATTAAGTGTACTGTTCTTCATATGTAAATTAGGCTGGTGACCTGTCAAGGGTATTACTTATCATTTCGTATGCAGCCTGTGACTGATGGTTACATCATTGCTGGGTGCATAGCTGTTCTGCTGATGCAGTGCCCTCTGTTCCCAGAAAGCTGGTACTCATTTTTCCAATCTTGGAAGGATGACAGGCTGAGTCAACCCACCTGGTGTTATTTAATCGCACAACAGGGGCTCAAACTCAAGACCTGAAGATCTTAAGCCAGCCACCCTTACCGTTAAGCCAACACCAGGCTAAGGGTATTGCTATCATTGGAGTCAGGCCAGGATAGGGATCATAGTCTGAATTTTTTTTTTTTTTAATTGGTGTCCTGTTTGCAATCATTAAATATCCTATGGTTTCTTTCAATGATGACAAGGGTGTTGCTATCACT
Source organism: Eptatretus burgeri (assembly GCF_056783735.1). Lineage (NCBI taxonomy): Eukaryota > Metazoa > Chordata > Myxini > Myxiniformes > Myxinidae > Eptatretus > Eptatretus burgeri. The sequence continues at coordinate 114,705,757 of NC_140962.1, forward strand.
GGCAGTTTGGCCAAATTATAAATTATTTACTTCATGTGGAAGGGCATTGTATCAGCAGCATCGCCATACCTCAGCAAAAATGCAAACAGCAAATAAAATTCATAATTGATATCCGAGTCCAATAAGCATTCGCTAACAATAACTTCCTTACGTGCTGCAGGCGACTTGACTGCATAACTGTATGTATGCATGACAAGCCGTTGCAGGTCTGTTCCCAAAGAAGGTGTCATTTCTCATAGTGTTGGCTTGTTTTTGGCAGTACCATACTTTAGCAATAGTGCTCCTTTATTTCTTGTACACAAATTTAAGCTTTTGCATTTTATCCTGACATTGCTTCACAGAACGATGCACATCCTTGAGTAACAGCGAAGCTGAGATGCGACTGAAGTCCTTTAAATTTCTCACACGTGACACCTTGCCAGCCTGCATATTCTCTTATGCCCGATGTACCAGCAATTTTCCAATTGCAAAACAGCAACTAGATGAGACCCTCAATTAAGAAAATGATAATGCGACTCGACCAATGCAATGTTCCATCTGCTGGCATGAGATTGGAGAGCATGCCAAATGATATTTCAGCAGCTTTTTTGAAGATGACTTCCTGTGTATAACCTGGGACTAAGGGGGAAAAGGAACTGTCTCCAGCTTTATGGTCTTTGACCAAACAGAAAGGGGGCAAAAAGAAAGGGGGTAGCAAGGTTTGCAGTGAAAAGTGAGGAGAGAATTAAAGTAATGGATTCTGTTTGGATAGAGACTGGAGATTGTAAGAAGAGTAAGATATGTGCAGAATGGTTTTATCAGGATCCTGGTGTCATGAAAGAGGATAGAAGGGTTCATGAAGAATTATGAAAGGCACACGCTCACTGCTCAGGAAATAGAATTGAATTATGGGGGATATAATTTTCCAGTGATAAATTTGTTCCAAGAAAAACAATTAAAAGACATAAACTGTCATAGCCCTCATTGTTTTAGTAATTTTGCTGTACGGAGTTAAAGGGGTAGCCCATATTTATGTCCAACTAAAATGGCCACCAGTCTACCAGTCAACCATCTTTGATCAGATTGAAAAATAACATGAGGTGCACATGTATGCCATCATTTACTGTGCTTGTGCCAAGTTTGAACAAAATTGGACCATGCATGTCTGAGAAATGGTTGGGGACACATTCGAGCAACAAAATAGCTGCCAGTCGGCCATCTTGCATCTGATCTCGAAAAAAAAAAATGATACGCATATGTTTGCCATCATTCCTTATCTGTGTGCCAAGTTTGAACCAGAAAAGGCATGTCCGAGAAATGTTTGAGGATGTGTTCGACACTGGGTTTTTTTTTTTACAACTAAAATGGCCGCAAGTCGGCCATCTTTGATCGCATCATGAAACAAAATGATGTGCTTTATGTACACCATCATTTGTTGCCTTTGTGCCAAGTTCGAAAAAAAATTGGTCCATACATGTCCGAGATTTGGTTGCGGCCGCACGCACACACTGCCACGAAAATTGAGACCAAATCCTTAAGCCCCCGTTTCAGACAAAGTCAAACAGGGGCCTAATAAAAGTGCAGAGCACAGGAGGAATTTCTACATCGAGTGAACGTGTTGGACCTCCTTTTAAGTAATGCTCCTCCAAATATGGTGGAGAAGTTTGAGGACGGGGAGAATTTAGGGACAAGTGACCATAACATAGTGTGTGCAAGTATTCTGTGAATAGTTAGAATACAATTAGAAAAGGGATAATAAAGTTACTATTACATTTCAGAAAGATTAACCTTATAGGTATGAGGAAAGAGTTATGTGCTTTAGTTTGAGACAAGCTAACAGAAGGGCATTCAGCATCAGATAAAGGGGAAACATTCAAGGAGCAAATATGATGCGCAGAGAAAGTATGTGTTAGACACAAGCAGGGGTACCCAGCGTTGCCCGGTCGATTTTTGTGTGGGGGGCCTAAAACACTTCCCCACACTCACTTAAAGGAATGGGGTCGGGGATAATTTAATATTATCTTTCAGGTAGCTACAAATGATTAGGCACGATACAGCGATTAAAATTTTAAAATCCCCAAAAATCGAACTTATTTTTCAATTTTATTATTGCACAAAACACTCCCCGTCATTCACTGATGACCCTCTAAAAGTTAGACGAAGATCCATTCAGCCATCTCTGAGAGAAATAGACACACACACACACACACACACACACACCTCTTATAGTTTCGATACGGTTCCAATAATGATTTTGGTGATGACAAGTGACAACAAAATACTGATTTAACTGGCGGCCAGGCCCAGTTAATCTACACTTGTTAACAAAGCAGGCAGCCCACCTACCTATGGGCAAGCATGACCCAAGACATGTTGTCTGCGTTGGCCTGAATGGACATTCACTATGACGTTGAGGTTGATGAGGAAAGGGTGGTGGATCAGTTTGCCAGGAAGCACCGCAGAAGCCTGGAACCTGGAACTCGCTAAAAGACTCAGCGAACGATTAGTACCTGCCTCGATGTATTTTTAAATTTGATCAGATCCTGTCATTATCCTTTATGAGGCTCATGTTTACCTTTGAGAATGTAATTGTTTACCTGTGAAAATGTAGTTGTTTACCTGTGAGAATGTAATTGTTTACCTGTGAGAATGTAATTGCTTACCTGTAATAATGTAATCGTTTACCTGTGAGAATGTAATTGTTTACGTGTGAGAATGTAATCGTTTACCTGTGAGAATGTAATCGTTTAGCTGTGAGAATGTAATTGTTTACCTGTGAGAATGTAATTGTTTACCTGTGAGAATGTAATCGTTTACCTGTGAGAATGTAATTGTTTACCTGTAAGAATGTAGTTGTGTACCTGTGAGAATGAAATCGTTTCCCTAAGAGAATGTAATTGTTTACCTGTGAAAATGTCATTGTTTACCTGCGAGAATGTAATTGTTTTCCTGTGAGAATGTAGTTGTTTTCCTGTGAGAATGTAGTTGTTTACCTGTGAGAATGTAATTGTTTACGTGTGAGAATGTAGTTGTTTACCTGTGAGAATGTAGTTGTTTACCTGTGAAAATGAAATTTAAGATAATGCTTTTGATCATTCAATTCGTGTGCAATAAATTTTCTCGTCTTTTCCTCCCCCTCCACGAGTATTGACCACAAACAAACACGACTTCGATAGACCTTATAATGATGAACCTGACGAATATCAGAACGCACTGTGGTCACAACCTGTGAAAAAATCCCGTCACGGTCCGATAAGGAAACGCACACTTACCACGTTATTAAAATATTAACTCGACACCTCTAATCCATGTCAACCTCCACCACGGTTATATCCGAACGAGCTGATTCGTTACGTGGTCATGGATTGTTTAACCCCAACAAGGGGCCATTTACAAACGAGGTAACACTTCTTTTTTTTTTTTTAGTAATTCACGTTGTAACGTAATACTTGATTACATAATGTAACACTTGATTACTGTGGATTCTGACAGACTTGATTAAGCCTGACGAATAATTTTCATTCGACATATGATTATATTTTGTTGGTGTCCCTCATTGTGATTAACACTCAATCCAAACAAAGCCAATGGAAATCTGAAGCAACAAAGCTAGACAGTGTATCACCAACAGAGGCCTACAGGCCAGATGTGTTGGACCCGCCGGAAAACCAAGAAAGCAGCCATATCATTTTGTTTGGGTGCCATGGTGGGTGGAGTCAAGCCACAGATGTGGGTTCGGCAGCTGTCCGACCAATGGGTAAACGTTTCAAAAATCGACCCCCAACAAGAACACCAACAAACGCAGCGACAGAAGCTCTTGTCGACCTGTGATATGTGGCAGGTGAAAAGAGAAGTACATGTATATTCAAAGCTGCGTATTCATATTATGTTCCTTTTTCTGATGTGGCATTTCCCATCACGAGTCACTTGGTGAATTGAACTTAAATTAGAACATCGATTCGACGATTTATAATTAACTAGTGCGTTCCCGTACGTGCGTGGCCGTACATGCAAAAAAAAAAACTTTCAAACCGCGTGCCAGAAACAACAACACAGGCCGTTCCTTCACTCTAGCGTGCCCGTACGTACGTGGCCGTATGTGCAACGCCCCCCCCCCCCAAAAAAAAACTTTCAAACAACCACACAGGCCGTTCCTTCGCTCTCGTAAACAACGACTGGATTGGGGCATTATGTTTATCTATAAATGCGCATAAGAAATCGAGAAATTATTAGAGTACAGTAAGTCATCACTATCCGGAAGTGGTGCGTGCCCATACAGAATGTTTACATTCATCCCACGAATTATCGCTTGCATTGAAGTAACAACTGCTGTGATACTTACACACACAGAGTTAATTAAAATCAAGTTTACCTCCCTGTCTTTGCTTGCCATGACATTCGCTGCCATTGACCATTGCCACTCGTACGCCACGGTCACTGAGGCACCGATCGATCCCCATCGTAACCGGCACGGTACGTGACGTCATCGTCGGCCAGCCGCGCACCGGCCTACACAGCCACGCCTACGCAGCAACGTGTCTTGTTATTGGTTTGGTAAATTAATGGCCGCAGCAACGTGTCCTGTCATTGGTTTGGTCAATAAATGACCATAACTTGGGGAGCACTTGTCCGATTAATATCAAATCTTGAAAAGGCACATCCTCAGGACCCCAGCAATATACCTGGGAAGTTTCAATTAGATCGGACCAGAGGTTGTCGAGAAACAGCGGTCAGAGACACACACAAAGACACACACACACACACACACACACACACACACCTGGAATTATAGATAGATGAAATAGTATTTTAAATGCTGCCATATTATTGTCGTCCTGACGGGAAGCCTGAAAACACCTCAAAATGATAAGCTATTGAGCTCTGTATTTTCGACACTTTCACTTTCTGCAGTAAAGCAATGTAGAGTGTATCCAATCCCACAACGGGCATGGTGGTGAGGAGTGTATCCCAACCCACAAAGGGCATGGTGGTGTGGAGTGCATCCAATCACACAATGGACATGGTGGTGAGGAGTGTATCCCAACCCACAAAGGGCATGGTGATGTGGAGTGCATCTCACCCCACAAAGGGCATGGTTATGTGGAGTGCATCCCATCTCACAATGGGCATGGTGGTGTGGCATGCATCCCCACACAATGGGCATGGTGGTGTGGAGTGCATCCCACCCACAATGGGCATGGTGATGTGGAGTGCATCCCACCCCACAAAGGGCATGGTGGTGAGGCGTGCATCCCATCTCACAATAGGCATGGTGATGTGGAGTGCATCCCACCCCACAAAGGGCATGGTGGTGAGGTGTGCATCCCATCTCACAATGGGCATGGTGGTGTGGAGTGCATCCCACCCACAATGGGCATGGTGATGTGGAGTGCATCCCACCCCACAAAGGGCATGGTGGTGAGGCGTGCATCCAATCTCACAATAGGCATGGTGATGTGGAGTGCATCCCACCCCACAAAGGGCATGGTGGTGAGGCGTGCATCCCATCTCACAATAGGCATGGTGATGTGGAGTGCATCCCATCCCATAAAGGGCATGGTGGTGAGGCATGCATCCCCCCACAATGGACATGGTGGTGTGGAGTGCATCCCACCCCACAATGGGCATGGTGGTGTGGAGTGCATCCAATCACACAATGGACATGGTGGTGTGGAGTGCATCCCAGCCCATAATTGACATGGTGGTGTGGAGTGCATCCCAACCCACAAAGGGCATGGTGGTGAGACGTGCATCCCATCTCACAATGGTCATGGTGGTGTGGAGTGCATCCAATCTCACAATGGGCATGATGGTGTGGAGTGCATTCCCACACAATGGACATGGTGGTGTGGAGTGCATCCCCCCACAATGGACATGGTGGTGTGGAGTGCATCCCACCCCACAATGGGCATGGTGGTGTGGAGTGCATCCAATCTCACAATGGGCATGATGGTGTGGAGTGCATTCCCACACAATGGGCATAGTGGTGTTGAGTGCATCCAATCTCACAATCAGCACGGTGCTGTGGAGTGCATCCAATCTCACAATAGGCATGATGGTGTGGAGTGTATTCCCACACAATGGGCATAGTGGTGTGGAGTGCATCCAATCTCGCAATGGGAATGGTGGTGTGGAGTGAATCCCATCTCACAGTGGACATGGTGATGTGGAATGCATCCCACCCCACAATGGGCACGGTGGTGTGGAGTGCATCCAATCTCACAATGGGCATGATGCTGTGGTGTGCATCCCCCCACAATTGACATGGTGTTGTGGCGTGCATCGCACCCCACAATGGGCATGGTGGTGTGGCGTGCATCTCACCCCACCATCGGCATGATGGTGCAGCGTGCATCCCATCTCACAATGGGCATGATGGTGTGGCGTGCATCTCATCCCACAATGGGAATAGTGGTGCGACATACATCCCATCCCACAACGAGCATGATGGTGGGATGTGCATCCCATCTCACAATGGGCATGGTGGTGAGGAGTGCATGACCCCCCCCACAACGGGCATGGTGGTGAGGAGTGCATCTCATCCCACAACGGGCAAGGTGGTGCGGTGTGCATCCCCCCCCACAACAGACATGATGGTGCAGCGTGCATCCCATCCCACAATGGGCATGGTGGTGAGGTGTGCATCCCACCAATCAATGGGCATGGTGGTCCAGTGATATCATTGTCTCCCAACTCCCATCTAAGATCTTGCAGACGGGCATGGGTTAGTTAAGAAAACAAGAGGGAGAATTGTTCAGTATTGCAAAACATGCCCCTACAGGTCCCAATGAATGTTCATATATTTGGGTGGTGTTTATGTCACGCTCGGTGTCTAAAATAATAAAAATAATGCGATGTTCATACATGAAGCAAAAACATGTGTACGGCTGAGGTCCATTTATAATACATCATGGTTATGGACATACCTGGGATAATTCCAATTGCACTAGGCCATGGACCCAGGCCTTGAGCCTGAGGCCTGCCAATCTGTGCTGCTTCATGCAATGGTGGCACATTATTTTATTGGGGTGGAGTAAGACCAGCTGTCCAGCCAATGGGTCTAAAGTAGACGGACGGAGAGCAAACCCATAGTTTGCTCCGGTGAAACCGGTCGGGGACTAAAAACGAGGCAAGCCAATAAATAATGTGAGAAGGATATGGCCAATAATATTAAATATATTAGCAAAGTATTTTTTATGGTAAATGGTGAAGACAAGTGTGCACAGACTGAGGGATAGGAGAGGAAGATTGGTTGGTGATTAAAGTAACATGGCATGCGTATTACACAGTTATTTTGCTTCAACATCTTTTACAAGAATAGTCAGGGGAATTAGCAGTCGCTGAGAGAATCTGTCTCAAAGGTGAGGAAGGGAGGATTTCCTTGTAGGAGCAGCGGAAGTAAAGAAAGAGCTAGGAAAGCAGAAGATAAAGCTCCGGGGCTAGATAATACCGAATTCATCCGAGAGTATTGAGGGAGGTGTCAGACAGAGCACCGAAGCATGATGTTTCACCGATATCTTCAACGGCTCATTGGAGTCAGGCACGGATAGGGACTACAGCCTAAAAATAAAGAAGAGGAGAGAATTAGGACTTGGTAAGGCCAGGGGACTTTGACTCAGAGAGAAGTTGATGCATGGAATGGTGTCCCTGGATTGGTAGTGACAGCAGAAACACTAGATGAGTTTAAACTGGAATTATATGGGTATCTAAAATCAATGGGGCCATGAAAAAGTAGATGCGCTCTCGGTGTTTGTTCAAATTCCTCAACTTCCAACCATCCTCCTCCAAAAAAAAACAAAGAATGTGAATTTTTTTTTTTTAAACCAAGATGATTTCTGTTTGTCTGCTCCTCTGCTCTCCTCCTTATTCATCCTCCCTCCCCCCTGTGAAATTAAGTAGGCAAGATGCTGATAGAATGCAGGCATGATGGGCCGGATGGCTTCCTCCAGTGTCAAAGTTGTTTCTGCATTCCTTAATGCTGTTTGAGATTTTCAGATGCAAGGCAATAGCTTCCATCCTTTTGGTTTTCTAAACAAATACATGTGACCTTTGCCACAAGGCTTGCTGGGAAGGAAACGCCCATGTCTGTAGAAATATCCCATTGTATGGAAACAGAGTCTTTTCACTCAATACGAGTAAACAGTCAGTCAACGGAGTTTGTGGGTGAACCTAATCAAGCTCACATTTGCTCAATGAAATGAGGTACAGCATACCGGTAAGTGAATTCGAGAGAGTAGGGCTACAGATTATGGTATTATGTATTAGTGTTTGGGTATATTGATTTTGTAACGACCGGTACGTACCATGTAGACAATAACGATTTATAGAAATTTTTAATTTTTTATTATTATTATTCTTTTAATGCTCAATTATTTATTTTTCTCCAATTTCCAATTATCTAAATATTTTCGATATTAAATTATTATTTTTCACTATTTTATGATCGCTTTTTCATTATGAGGCAGAATTTCAAGAGCTATTATAACGAGTTGGCCCTACTGGGAACCATCAGCGATCTCCGATCGCAGCCCTCTAGATACGGCTTGCAATACCAACTTCCACAAAGTAGAACTCTTTTACAAAGAGAAAATTGGGGTCCTCTGATGAGAACTTGCCTACTGTTAATTGAAAGAAACTATAAGATGTTTATATTGCCCACCATTTATTTTCAGAACATGAGTCACCGACTTATCGGACATCCAAGAGACAGCACACTTAATGCTCTGCCTGAAAATCACCAATCCAGTAATTTGTAGTTGGGCCAAGATTTGAACCCTGACCAGACAGCTCACAGATAAGTGTGCAGATAAGTGTGCTTCCTCCACACCACCCTGTCAGAACATTTATTGAAGTAAAGGATTTAACATCTATTTGTGGTTAACCATTTTATTAAGTTGAAGGGTTTAAAATATTTTAGTTTCTTTTTGTAAACGAGCTGTCTGGGTCCTTTATTTATCAGGCACTGTTGAGCTTGCACAAAGTAAAATTTTGGTTACAATTGTAAGGCCTTATCATTGAGCTATTCCTTGTGATAGAACAACGGTGAGAAGGTTATTAAGACCATTGGGTCTGTGGCACATAATTTATTTGGCAAATTCAATTGAACCATTGAGGCATTACTGAGACCCATCATGTGACAACAGCGTGTGGGTAGTGAATGTGTGCGTGTGTGTATTGTGTATAAATAGTGTATATATTGTGTGTGTATATATATATATATATATATATATATATATATATATATATATATATATATATATATATATATATATATATATATATATATATATATATATATATATATATATATATATATATATATATATATATATATATATATATATATATGTTCTAATTGTGATGTACCATACTCTGTTACAAAGTGTCAGTGCTGCCGAAGCAGTTTCTTGGCAAGCATCCTGGATGGTTTGCCATTGCCTTCCCTGCAGTAGTTCATGGAGGAATTTGGAATTTGTTCAGAGTGCCAGTAATAGTTCACCTACTCTTCACGAAGGACACCGTGGCATCTTTAAAATTCATCAACGATTCCTGGCAGATGGATCGCCCAGTTTAACATCAATCCGAGGGATGGTCCAACCATTGATGAATCACCCTGCCAGTGAAGCACCAGGACGACAGTTGAAAGCTGGGTCGGGATTTGAACCCAGGATAAATAGCTTAGAGGCAAGTGTGCGTGCCTGTCGGCCATCCTGCCAGGATTCGTTTTTTATTTATTTATTTATTTTACGGTTTTTATTATAGCTGTTTGGAATTATATATATATAAATATATATAATTCTAAACAGGTATAATAACACATGGGAATAATAAGATGTATGGAAAACCCTGTACATTACTTTCACGTTCTTGGAATTTTCACTTTCGTATGCCAAACCATCCTGGCGTTTATACTTATTTTCGTGAGAGCAATTCGGCAGCGTCTAGTCTCCCGCCAGCAAAAATGGGACTACTTCGGACTGGATTAACGAGATGATTACCAAAACTTCAAACCACCATTCATCCCAACTTCAAACGTCGCAACAAACTTCCATTCATCCCAACAACTTTCCCAATCCATCCTCCCCTCTCAAGGAGAACATGTCACGCACTTGCGCTGTGCTTATCAAGACACTCCAATATGCTGCTGGAGATCATGTTGCTCCTCAATACAGGATCAAAACCGTGCTCTTGCGGTACTTCAAACAGTTTGGAGAGCACGGGTGAAGGTGTCTCTGCATGTTGGTCCTGATATACTGTGGATTTCCTTCCCACAGTCATCTCGTTCCCAATCCCCTCCCTTATTCCCTCAACCCCTCGGAGGGCATTCCTTAGAGCTAGTTCATACGAACAAACCCGAGGCAAATTCCGACGAACCTCTCAACATTATGAACAAAATTCTTATGCTCAACCTACGTGTATCATATAATAATGGTCATAATAATGATGACAACTATAATGATAGTAAAAATTATGAGAACAACAAGAATAATACTGACTCCAATCTTCTTAATTATCAGTTTTTTGCACTAAAAATTAATCACTTGGCAACACAATCCTTTAGAGATGGAATAACTCTGTCAAAATACTGAACTTGCATGTTGGAGGTAAGAGTGCTTCTGCTTTCCCACCTTGAAAGCATTCAAAATATGTCCTTTCCCACGAAACATTTCAGCAAATTGCAGTACTTAATGCTGTGCATGCTACACTATGTTGTAGTGAAACAGGTGAGTAAACTGGACTGAGACCTTGTTCACCTTCCATTGCATTTAAGTCTATTTCATTACACAATGCAATTTTATTAAGTATCTCTGATAGGAAAATAAGTTGAGTGAATGATTGTTTACTTTGACAAAAAACATACGATGGTTCAATCATTTTGAACCCCACCTGCAGCACTTCGACACACTTCTGTGTGAGACACCTATGACCGAGATGTGCAGCTAAACTGTACGTTCCTGGTTCCTCATTGGTTGTTCAACACAAAATTCATGACACCGTACTGTCTCATACCACTTGAAATACTGTTCGCTCTCATCTTGGAAATGCCCAGAATACTTTGTACAGCTGTGATAGTCACTTCACACTGAATTTGCCAGATGTTTCCACTGCCACTCCACAGACCTTCAGCAAATCAGGCATTATTTTAATGTCTTTTCAATGATCTAGGAATATATAAAAGTAAAATGGCAGGCTATCCTTAACCAAGAAGAATACTAGACTTTCCTCTTGCTCTCATGAAAGACCAACGCCTGAGACGTCAGCTACGTATACTTTGCTTCCCACGGCAGTTAGGGTGAGCAGAGCTTTATAAAGCAGCAGTTGATAAAACTTCTCTTTGACCAACACTCCTATGTCAGGTCCTCATACGTATGCTGTTCACTTCCTTCCTTTGTTGCATACATTGTTTTTTTATGAACCTAGACTTGTGTATCTATAAATATTTTCAAGTGTTTGTGCGTTTGTATGTTCTTCTTTGATGGCTGAACCGTAGCATCTAGAGACCCCAAGTTTTAGTTGTAGGTACTTCCGAATCTGGGCAAGGTTTTAATCTACTGCGAGTTAGCCTTGACATCCATTTTGAGGCCACCAAAGGCCACTACAAAGTGTATATTAGGATGTGGGGTCAGGTAGTGCTGCCGCCAGCCCGCAGGCAAAAGGTAACCACCTTGAGGCCAATGACTCCATCATTTTTTAATGTCCAACACGTTCTGAAACCACTTCCGGGAAAAGCTCACCCAGCTGGACAGAGCCGGGTACCCCTCCCCCCCACCCTCACTAGGCAGCACCAGGTAGCCCCTGCTACTGGATAAAATAATACTCACATATTTGGCTAAAATAAAAAATAGTACATACACTACATGAGTAATTGATTATGGCTACTCAATCTGTTACCTGCATCCTATAAATGAAATGCCAGTCATATAATGGGTATATTCATTTATATCAGTGAGATCAAGTCATGTTATGCTTTTATTGGTTTAATTCAGTCATGTGGTGGTTATGTTTGTTTTGTGCTTGTCTGCATGAGAGAGGTTTGTTTAAAAGTGTTCCCTGAAAAAGGAAGTTCAAAGCAGGAGGGGGCCATTTGGCCCATCAAAGGCTGTGCTATGCTTGCCAACATATGGTTGTTCCCTCCATGCTCTATCTTTCTTTATGCTGAGCATCAAGCAAGGAAGCAACGCGATCCATTTTTATATCTTTGCTATGACTCGACCAGGGTTTGAACCACCAACCTCCCAGACTCAGAGTGGACACTCTAACCATCCATCCATCCATTGAGACAATACTCTGTACAGAGCGTAGGTACTGCCAAAGCAGTCTCCTTGGCTTGTGGGTACAATCCTGGATGGGTCACCACCCCCCGACACAGGATACCAGCAAGCTGGCACTCATTTTGCCAACCTCAGAAGGATGACAGTCAGAGTCAACCCCACCTGGTATTAAATCAACAGCCAAGGGGGATTTAAAACTCAGGATCTTAGGATTCTAGGACCACCCTAACCATAATGCCAACACCAGGCATACTCTAACCAATACACCCCCCAAATCTAGTTTCGTGAACCACCAACCTCCCAGACTCAATATGGACACCATACCCAATACACCGCCAAATCTAGTTAAGTGAACCACCAACCTCCCAGACTCAAAGCGGACACTCGACCCAATACACCCCCAAGTCTAGTTTTTTTTTTGTATACCTTGGTCGAGGCTCGTATGAGAGCTAACACACAACTCACAGCAAGGAGGCATGACACAAGAGGGGTGGGAGTGGAAGGGACAAAACAGTGGGGAACAGACACATTTGGTGAACTGTGGAAGGAAGAGGGATGGGGATGGGACGGGGAACATGGCGAAGAGAATATGGACATTACAGGGACTTTCAGGAAGGAAAGCAGGGGAATTGAAGGAAGTGGGCTTGGGTGGATTATCGGAGGTAGAAAAGATCGAGGATTTGGATGGGGGAAGATAAGAGGTGGTGGTGAACAGCTGTTTTGAAAGCCTGGAGGGAAGAATGGGAAAGAATAGAGTGAGGAAGTTTATTCCAAAGGTGGGAAAAAAAAGAGGAATGAAAGAGTGAAGATAAGCAGTGATTCGTGATTTTGGTAGTTTTACCAGAAGGGGGTTGTTGGCGGACCTTAAGCGCCCTGTGGAAATGTGGTGGGGACAAATCGCAGAGAGAGCAGGGGGGGCAAGGCTGGAGAGAAGTCGGTAGAAGACAGAAAGACCACCGACCAACCTGCGGCAATTGAGTGAGAGGCCCAAAGACTCAGCCTCATTGCGGGAGATGCCGATGATCTTAAATGCCCTGGTTTCGACAGCGTGAAGCCGAGAAAGGTGGGAGGCAGGAGCACCAGCCCAGAGGGGAGAGCAGTACTCCATCAGGCTACGGACAAAAGCTTTGTAAGTGGTCAGGAGCTCAAGAGGGCCGAGGAAGGACTTTGCACGATGGAGGATTCCCAGTCGGCGACTGGCTTTTGAGGCGAGGTTGGAAATGTGACTTTCCCAGGAAAGGTCATGGCAGATAGTGAGACCCAGAAGCTTGAAAAAGACTTCTTCCAGAGGATTGTTGAGAAAGTGGATGGGGGGGTTTCTAAATGGTCCTTTCGAAGAGACATAGTGAGAGTGTGAGATTTGTCTGGATTGAAAGACATGTTCCACGTGTTGGACCAGTTTGTGATTTTATCCAGATCTGCAGTGAGCGAAGAAGCTGCTGCTTGCCGGTCTGAGGGATGACAGATGGTACGGCAGAGGGTGGAGTCGTCGGCAAAGAGAAATAGAGGATTTTCCAGAGTCCGAGAGATCATTGATGAAAACCAGAAAAAGAACAGGGCCCAGAACGCTACCTTGAGGAACTCCAGCCTGCACAGGAAGAGGGGATGAAAGAACTCCATTTAGGGCCACACGTTGACTGCGACAGGAGAGGAAGTCTGCGAGCCATGAGTGGAGATGGCCTTGAATACCATGGGAATACCATAGTTAAGTGAACCACCAACCTCCCAGACTCAAAGTGGACACTCTACCCAATACACCTCCAAGTCTAGTTAAGTGAACCACCAACCTCCCAGACTCAAGGTGGTTACTATACCCAATACACCCCCCCAAGTCTAGTTACGTGAACCACCAACCTCCCAGACTCAAAGTGGACACTCTACCCAATACACCCCCAAGTTTAATTAAGTGAACCACTAACCTCCCAGACTCAATGTAGACACTATACCCAATACACCCCCAAGTCGAGTTAAGTGAACCACCAACCTCCCAGACTCAAAGTGGATACTCTACCCAATACACCCCCAAGTCTAATTAAGTGAACCACCAACCTCCCAGACTCAAAGTGGACACTCTACCCAATACACCTCCAAGTCTAGTTAAGTGAACCACCAACCTCCCAGACTCAATGTGGACACTATACCCAATACACCCCCAAGTCTAGTTAAGTGAACCACCAACCTCCCAGACTCAAAGTGGACACTCTACCCAATACACCTCCAAGTCTAGTTAAGTGAACCACCAACCTCCCAGACTCAAGGTGGTTACTATACCCAATACACCCCCCCAAGTCTAGTTACGTGAACCACCAACCTCCCAGACTCAAAGTGGACACTCTACCCAATACACCCCCAAGTTTAATTAAGTGAACCACTAACCTCCCAGACTCAATGTAGACACTATACCCAATACACCCCCAAGTCGAGTTAAGTGAACCACCAACCTCCCAGACTCAAAGTGGATACTCTACCCAATACACCCCCAAGTCTAATTAAGTGAACCACCAACCTCCCAGACTCAAAGTGGACACTCTACCCAATACACCTCCAAGTCTAGTTAAGTGAACCACCAACCTCCCAGACTCAATGTGGACACTATACCCAATACACCCCCAAGTCTAGTTAAGTGAACCACCAACCTCCCAGACTCAAAGTGGACACTCTACCCAATACACCCCCACGTCTAATTAAGTGAACCACTAACCTCCCAGACTCAAAGTAGACACTCTACCCAATACACCCCCAAGTCTAATTAAGTTGTAAAGTTGAAGTGTGTTCAAATGTTGAAAACTTTCAAGTGGATGAGTGATTTTTTTTTCAACTTTCTCATTTACATTGTCTTCCATAACACAAACTTCTGAGATACTGACACTTTCAATATCAGCATCACCATCAGTTATTCTAATGTTGACCAATAAACAGATATGCCCTTTAAAAGGTGGAATCCATGTGTGGATACAAAGGTAAATCAATATTATTCCAGCATTAGTAGCTGAAGCATGGTGTTCGCCAAGTAGTTAAGGTGGCTGGCTGAAGACCTCAGAGTCCTGAGTTTGAACTCCTGTTCACTGTTGAATCAACACCAGGTGGGGTTGACTCAGCCTGTTATCCTTCTGAGATCAGTGAAATGAGTACCAGTGTACTGGAGTAATAACCATTCAAGGTAACCTGCAATGGAGTGATGACCAATCCAGGACTGCCCTCCTTGCCAATGAAACTGCCTTGGCAGCTTGACGTGCCTTTACAACACAAAAGAATGGTATTATTATTATATTTTGCCTGGTGTTGGCTTAATGGTTCATATGGTGGGCTTTGGATATTAGAATCCTGAGTTCAAATCCCCTTTGGCTGTTGAATTAATACCAGGTGGGGTTGACTGCTTGTCATCCTTCTGAGCTTGGCAAAATGAGTGCCAGCTTGCTGGTATCATGTGTCAGAGTGATGACCCATCCAGGATTGTGCCCAATCGCCAAGGAGACTGCTTAGGCAGCACCAATGCTCTGCACAGAGTGTGTTCCCAATGGATGGATTATTATTATTAAATTAGCTGCTGAGAGACCTTCACAGCCCTTCTATCACACAAAGCTGCACTGATGTTTTGATATAATCTTGCATCATCAATTTTATCTAACACCATGTTTATAGTACCGCCAGTAAAACTTGCAAATGCTCGTGTAAAAGTTTCGGTTTCAGCTGAACCCAAAAATGCCAGGTCCAAAAGGCCTCTCTCTATCTCTCATTCAAGCTTTTGTTTATGTTCAATCACTAACTTAGATTTTTGGTAGAGCTTGGCCCGAAATAAAACATTATCTTTAGAAAGACACATTTTATCATTTCAGATCTTCTTATTTTTCTCTGTGTGCAGCACAAGGCTGAGGGGCAGCATCAATGGCTCAGGGGGCAGCTGTGCCGCTGATGCAATGCCCTCAGTCAGTCAGGGCAGGAATTTGTAATTTGGCCATGGTGTCAGCGATAGCTTGCCTACTCTTCACAATGGCCACTGTGGGATCCTTAACATCCAGCAACTAATGCCGATAGACTGGACTCACAATTTAACGTCCATCCATGGGATGGCACACATATTGATGAATCACGTTGCGTTTGAAACACCAGTGACAGTTTATAGCTGGGTAGGGATTCAAACTCAGGATGGATAGCTCAGAAGTGAGTGTACAAAACTCTAGACCATCCTGCCAGCCCATTACTTCAGCAAGCAATACTATTCATGAGAAGGATGGTGGACCTTTTGCAGTTGTGTTGCTCCATGCTTTTAGAATTGCAAAGATTGTAAATCAAACAATCACAATCATTTAGTCTATCCACATGAGTTGGAGAGGGATGAGGTGAGGAGGATTTACAGGAAAGCAACAACAGAGGTAGAGGGACCCCAAAATTCAATGCTGTACACAGGTTTTAATGCAATGGACACAAAACCTATACAATGTGCAAGTAATTATACTTGCAGAATGAACTCTGCCATCACTGTAAAGGAATAAATATGTTAAAGCATGTGTGTGTTGAGAATATGTAAATCAACTTTTGTCCAATTTGTGATGTCTTACATTACATGCATTTTCCTCCCCACTAACTGGCCTCACTCACACTTACTTTCCCTTTGACACTGAAAATTTAACATTGGATTAGATCATTAAATGCCATTATAAAGCTGTTGTTGCGAGCTAAAACCAAACCATCACATGTTACCTCTCTTAAGAGGATCTCACCCAATCTGTCAACTTCCCAACTCACATCTCTGGTAATTACACGTCCTTCAATCTGGATCTGAATACGACAAACTTTCGATTCAACCTCTCTGGTACCTCCTCTGCCACTCTTGAATCCTCTTAATATGTTCTTGTCAATGCCCATACGTGCCTCACCAGCTTTTTTGAGGAAGCAATCTCAACACTGCGATGCCTGGCTGTTCGCACAGGCCAATTGGCAGAGACTGCAATCTGCCCTCTCACAAAAGAATTGCGTTGCTATCTCGAATACACCTCATATTGATTCCACCTGGAAATACTTTCACAAAATCAATCAATCTCTATCTCTATCTCTATCTCTATCTCTATCTCTCTCTCTCGAAATAGTTTATCCCATCTTTGGCTATCCTATCCAGCCTTTCAGCCCTGGTACAATGGATTCTGCTGCAAGGCTATTGCAGCCAAGCAGCTTGCTTCCTCAACATGGAAAGCTAACCTGACTGAGTGCAACTGTCAGTCACTGTTTAAGGCTCATAACAAGTGTGTCCATTCTTAGGCAAGCTAGAAAACATCATTCTGCTAATCTCAAATCTGAACTCTCCAACCACTCTCTTTCCCCAAATTCAAGGTGGCACATTATTCAGACTGCCTCTGGTCAATGGTCCTCCTCCATCCATTCTCTCACCTCAAATTGGAACAACTGCAGACTGCCTGAGAGAATGAAAGAATTGGTGTCTCAACTCGGTGTTTGCCTCCAAATTTATTTTACCTAACTCATCCTGCTCAGTTCCCTCTAACAGTAACACCAACATACCCACAGTTCACTGTAATTTGTGTCTTTCTCACCTGAGTAGGGACACAGAATTCTGACCATCAGCAGGTTCTGTCTGAATGGGCCCATATGGCATACTGTTATTCTTAAATCCTGCTCTGCTGCCCTTTCTTCTCATCTGTCCGCATTCTTGAATGTCTCCAATCTGCTCGAAGTCAGCACATCACTTCCATTCACAAGATTGGTACAAAAACATATACTTTCAACTTCAAAGCAGGGAATTAATTTACAAATTACAAGCAAAGTCATGGAATCCATCATCACTTCTGGCATAACCTTTCCTCGTTCTGAATATCATGATCTCTTAACATCAGTTTTGATTCCATCTTGATCACTCAAGTCTGGCCATGCTGCCACTTCTCTCCGAACAATGGTCGGATGGCCTAAATATCAAACAAATGGTCAGCTTGTTTGATATTAAGGGCATCCATCCATTGCAAAAAGTTAGCAGCCTTTGGAATACTGTACAAGGCTGTCTTCACACAAGGCTTTCAGACTTGCATGACTTGCACACTCACCACATTGCAATCAATGGAACCCTCTCTCTTCTCCACGAGTAGGGACTGGAGAGCCCCCAAGGCCATGTGTTTGGTGCAGTCTTGTTCTTCCATACATAAACGACTTCTCTGATGCTCCAGAAAACCCCATATTACATTTTACAGATGATTGCTTATTATGACATATACCAACCCATCGTAACAACAGGCAGACAGTAGCTGCATCAATCTCTGCTGATGTAAAATTTATTTCATATTGATTTAACAAAGGGGGCATGTCTTTCAATCCTGATAAATGTCACAGTCTTACCCTGGAAGAATCATCAAAAAAACCCACCGACCTTCCTGGGTTTGAAAATTGATGAGATGGAAAATGTGGAGGTGAAATTCGAAGACGATTAGCATTACAGAGACTAGCAATGACATGATTGGCAAAGATCTGGAAAGATAAAGATGTGACAACACAAACTAAGAGGAGGCTGGTGCAGGGTAGCATCATTGGCTGATGGTGTGGCTGTGCTGCTGACACAATGCCCTCTATAGGTTGGGGCAGGAGTTTGGAATTTGGACAGGGTGCCAGCACCAGATTATTAACACTTTTTTTTTTCTTCTTCCTCTTTTTTCAAAGCCTGGTGTTGGTTTAATGGTTTAGGTCAGCGGTATAGGTCAGATATTTTGGTACTTATCAACCGGCTTGACACAAAGCTACAAGAGGTCACATATGAAAGATGGGGATCTCAGTAACTCATTTTGCCCTGTTGTCCTCATTTTTTGGTGTGCGGCCCATGAAATATTCACACCTGAAGGATACCCCCATTAGAAAATTTTGACCATTTCCGAAAATCAGTGAATTAGCCATAACTACAAGCAATGCGCCCTATTTTTACATGATTGGCATTGAAATGTGCAGAATGAACAGGGGAATACTACTAGTTACTTAATGGAATACCTCTCGATAAATATATGTACATTTGAGTGCTTTTAATAGAAAAAAAGATGTAATTTCTGGACCGCTAACTTCGAAAAGCAACTACAGAAACAAACATCTGCCAATTGTCATATTCTTTCTTTATTTTATATGTGTTCAGTTTACCATATCAATATAATGAGAATATTTTGAAACAAATTTCTACTAGCAAATTATACGATATGGTGACTGAAGTTTGCACAAGTGATGTGATAACTTTCTGTTACACCAATACACATTGTTCTATGAGAAATGAAGGAAAACATATGTTTTGAGCGAGTGTCCTCGATATGTTCAACCATCACTGTCCGTGTCATTTTGGTCACCATGTGACAGTTCCTTGCCACACTGCCTGTAACTGGTGACACACATGCAATCGTTAGTGCAAGGCAAACTGTCTTGTGAGCAGCTGCAGCTGTTGGTACATGGTTCACTACCACGGCATGAACACACAAGACCATCTAACATCTCCGCTGATGTGGGTCCATCAAACAATGTGGGATGCAGCACACCTTCTCCTCTGTACCATCCACGACCCTCTGGTGTGGGAATTTCTGGATTTGCCAGGTGGGCATTCATCCATACTCGGGTTTAGTGAATGGATCTCTTCACATGTTCGAGAAAAGCTGGGTCGGACGGAGGCAACTTACGCACTGGGACATCTTTGGTCGCTGCGAGTTTCTCCTGAAGATCATTCAAATTTGTGTGTGCATCCATATATTTCCCTTGAGAATCATACATGGAACTGACTAAATTTCTTGAAGCAGCCACTGCCTCCTGGAGATCGTCAGTGGCGAGGACTTCGAGGTGTGGACCATTATTCTGAAGATGCAGTGTCTTCATAGCTTTCCATGGTTTATTTTTGCAGAGGCATGATCAGATCTCGTCGAACACAATGAATGGTAGTTTCAAGCAATGAAAGAACTTTACGTCGTTTGTTGTCGTTCAGTAGGTACGTCCCGTCAGCTGTATCAAATGCCTCTTTGCTAATCAGCCATACAAAGAATGTTTTCAACATCGCAGGCAGAGCATTTTCCGATGAATCCATACTGATATCACCAGGTGTTGGGTATTCGGTTGTTGCCATCATCTGACTAATTTCATCACAAATATCTCCAACTACTTTGTGGAGAGCTGACTGACTGGAGTCCAACTGGTTATCGTCCTCTGGCAGCATGGCGTCTGTTTCCATTTGGCTTTGACTGAAGTCTTCTTTGAGCTGTGCAAACGCTCGAACTGCGTCGCCCAATGACACGTGGCTGCTCATGATGATACACGACTTTCATTGCCCACGTTGTGAATGAACAACGATAGCATCTCCGTAGTGATGTTTTAGTTGCCGCTGTAGTTTTTGTGTGGTGTATGAGGTTTCTTCATTGTCCCCTAAGATAGTTTTGAATCGATGTAATAGATTCTTCATTTTGAAGGCTTTCCCTCTTATAAGGTCAGTATCTATCTCATCACCAAGGTGGGAGAAGGCATTTTGATGTTCATCAGATTCAGGTACATCTTGCTGGTATTGCCCAGAGCTCATGTTGATGGTGCTGATGTATGAAGCCATGCAAGTACTATGATATATAGCATTTTTTGCAAACAGGTCCTCGCCTTCAAGAAGACCAAGCATATCCTGATCGTCACATGCTTCTGCAGCTTTGCGAACTGTTGCTTGTCTAGGTCCTGTTCGGACACGGTGAAGTTTATCACGTTTCCTGGAATGGCAGATGAAACAGGTTGACCAATCAGTCATCTTGTGGGTATTTGCTCGCGTGTGTCTAGGCTCCACAATCTTTGGTTTCTCCTGTGATGCATGTTCTGAGAAGAAGTTCCTCTTACTGGTGTACGACTGATAGCAACTGCGGTGGTAGAATACAGACATATCCGTTCCTCCCTTACGTGACTCCAAACACTGGCCAATTTCATCGTTCCCATTCCGTATTTGTGAAGATGACTTCAAAGGTTCCAAACCCGTGCTCCCAGCTTTGCTGACCTTCTCCTTTGACGAATTCTGACATATGATGCATGTATCCCATTCTATCGACAACCTTCGCTTCTTTTTTGGCAACTGTAACTTCAATGGACTCGATCCCAGTTCATCTGGACACCGTTCAGCCATGTTGGAGTCCAAAAATAAAGAGAAATTGAAAATTTCGTTAAATTATTAACAAAAGACCACTTTTAAGCATTATTGCATAATGGGTAGAGCATTTATGATGTGTCCATACAATTGGCATTGGTGTTCTACAACCCTGGAAGAGAAGGAATTGAATAAAAAATAGATATATTAGGTTTAACTAATTGCTTTGCTATAGCCTTTCAATAGTGTCCATTTTTGCACAACCATGCAGGACAACCTCGGTGCATGGATGAGAGCGATGGTGAGGATGATAATTATGTAATCACGTTTTATCATATCTTCTTTAATATTGTAAAGGATGACTACTGAACATAGCAATGTCAAAATCGGTTTTGAAAAATCACCTTCTCTGATATTTTCCTTATTGTGGTCCTAAAATTTTAGAAAATTATCGTATTTTGTCAATAAAGGCATATAAATTTACATATAACGATGTGTTTGTGATACTACATTATTCTCCTGTCCAATCGACACATTTCAATACCAAACGTGTCGGAAGAGGGCTCTTTGTCTTGTAGTTTATGGGAAATTATGTGATTTTCTGAAATGGTCCAAATATTCAGATGGGTGTATCCTTCAAATGTGAATATTTCATGGACCGCACACCAAAATATGAGGACAACAGGGCTAAATGTCTTACTGAGATCACCATCTTTCATGAGTCCTGTGGTAGCTTTGTGTCAAGCTGGTTGATAAAACTCCTAAAATATAGCCCTTTATCGAGGTTTACCGCTGGCCTAGTTAGAGTGGTGGGCTTGGGATCCTACTGTATGGTCCTGAGTTCAAATCCCACTCAGCTGTTGAATTAATACCAGGTGGGGTTAACTCGGCCTGTCATCCTTCTGAGGTCGGCAAAATGAGTGCCAGCATGCTGGTATACTGTGTCGGAGTGACGACCCGTCCACGATTGTGCCCAATAGCCAAAGCACCGATGCTCTGCACAGAGTATGGTCCCAATATCTCTCACTCTCTCACTCTCTCAGTCTCTCAGTCTCACTCTCACTCCCCATTGTGTAAGCATATGAACAGTGCTCTCCCATTGTCCCGGGTCACTCACCTGCATTTGATTTTTCATTTTTTGATTTTCAATTTATTTATATTTTAATTTATGGATGTTGTCCGACAATTCTGTGAAATTTTCCAGTGTACGGGCTTCAATGTCCATCGGCATGCAAAATTTCAGCTTTCTCCGTCACCCGGAAGGTACTGATCTTTATTATCAGTCAGTGAGTGAGTGAGTCAGTAGGTGAGTGAGTCAGTCAATAGTTAGAAAGCGCTTTATATTGTTACGGCTGTGGAAATTCGCAGACCACCATAAAGGACCTTAGATCAGTTATGACGATAAGTATATGTGTAGTTAGATTTCCCCACCGTTGTTTAGAGAGAATTTCTGTGTTCACAGGGCTACGATCCTTTGAGATAGCCGTTTTTCTTTTGCTGTCGTTATTTTGGACCAATCATCCTCCAACAACCAAATCGCCACCACCAACGCCCCAAAACAACTACACCAAACACCACCACCTTCACCTCTTTACCTCCACAACTCCACCCCGCAAACATCGCTTCACCGCCATTCTCAAACGACGCCCGCCAGCAACCAAATCGCCACCACCAACAACCTTCCCAAACCACCAGAGCAAACTCCCACCACCTTCGCCTTTCTACCGAACGTCGTGCCATGGGTTGTGAATGGGATCCTTTCGAAGCAGAAATCGGATCAGGAATGATTCACGCCCACTTTTCATCCCTCCAATGGCTGAGCATCAGGTGGTGTAGCCCCACCTCCAAACCCGCTGTGATCCACAAATTTACATATCCACTCCTCCCCCGGCCTATATAAGCGCAAGCACAACGCAGCTCGCGGCAGTCTGGAGTCGGTGGAGTGGCAGTCAAGTCGGGTCTGGACAGTGGCAGTCTGGAGGAGTCGGAGAACAGGACGGAGCTCGAAGAGGCAAACGGCGGCAGTGCCGGCAGTGGCAGTGTCGGTGGGGCAGAGTCGGGAGACAGAGCTCGAAGCAGACGGGCAGTGGCAGTGTCGGTGGGGCAGAGTCGGGAGACGGAGCTCGAAGCAGATGGGGAAAGGCAGACGGGGGCCGATCGATGGAGAGGAAGGAGCTCAGAGCTCAGGTCGAAGTTGAGGGGCAATGAGGGCGAGTTGCTGAGTGGAGCAGGGACGCGGAGGAGGGCTCAGAGGCGAACCAGAGGACTGAAGTGGGGACCGCCGCCGGAGAAGGGGTGTAGTGGAGGCCACAGCCAGGAGGAGTTCGCCGGAGCCAGTGCGGTCCAGAGCGTCAACTCGTTGGACGGAGCGTCAGCAATTCCCCTCTCCCTTACCGAACTCCGCGCTAAGAAAGCGCCGGTAACCCCATCCGTTCCCCTCCCCAACCGTAGTGCCGACGGTGAAACATGTGCCTGCGCGGGGAATGCCGGAGAGAGCTCACCGGCCACGCCAGGGACACGAAGCCGAGCGCAGCTACGCTCACATCGCGGCTTGCCCGCCATCGCACCACGAGGGCGCGGGTAAGACCCTTCGGTCTAGTGGACCTGGCCGCTCATCCAGGTTCCACGCACATTTGGTCCACGGACCTGTCTGCCACCCTTGCCTTTGAGGGTGGCTTTTTCCTTTGCTTTTGTGTAAATGCATGTGGTGGCGCTGTCTTATAAGTATAATTGTGTAAGTGTGTATGTGGAATAAAGACACTTGATTCGGCTGTAATTCTTCATTTGCTTGCTTGACTGTTCTTATACGTGCATGATTTTCTGTATGGCTGTAAAATACGTGCTTGTCTGAGTGTGCAATAAATGTGCTTGTTGAACTGTTCCCCGTTTCGTTGCGTCCTTTCCCTTGTTTGAAAGTTCCATCTTGCATCACGGAAGGAATTGGTAGAGGGGTGTAAGCACCCGATAAATAGAATCACATCCGTCGGGGTCGGCGATAACACTGCTCGGTTATCACTGAAGCACGGAACGGACCGCTTAAGCGGTTCGTGTCCGAGGCCGGCCAGCGGCAAGGTACGATCGCTCGGTTAACTACCCGCGCAGGTACTTCGGTAGGTCCAGTTTGGCGAACAACCCTATCCTGCACGGGTGGCCGATTGGCACGATTGTGGTGTGGTCAAAAGACCCACCCGTGACTAGCTCCTGCCGGTAGTTCCAAGGAGGGTCACGACTGAATTGTCCGTTCCAGTGGGCGACGCGGTCGCGATTCGAGTTACGTGGCCGATCGCACGCCGGGCGGACCGAAATTCGCAACAATATATTAGATGTAGCTTCATGGTCATTATAATGATTCTGCTGCAACTCGACCAGAGTCAGCGCCTTATGACAGAGACTCCATCCACACTCTGAGAGGAATCAATGACTAAACTGACAAGCTGCTTGCTTCTCGACCACACTCCAGAAACGATTGTCTAATCTCAGTCAGAGCAGTATATTTTTCCTTGCCCTCTTTAATTTTTGTTATTTGTTTATTGAAATTCCCCCAAAACAAGGATGAAAGCTACTCTGGGTTTTTGGGTTCTATACAGCACATACTGTAGTTGGAAGTCATACTGACTCCAATCTGACGATTCTTGAAAAATTGCCGATATCTGGATGGTGTTTGTGTCCAGGTGTTGTTTGTCTCCAGACGTGTCAAGGAGATGTTTATGTCTGGGTGGTGTTTGTCTCCGGAAGGAGTATGTATCCAGGCGTTGTTTATCTCCAGACAGTGTTCGTCTCCGGACCTGTCCGTGCCGTGTCTGTTTGTCTCTGGACGTGGCCGGGCAGTGCTTGTCTCTGGACGTGTCTGTGTTTGGCTCCGGACGTGTCTGGGCGGTGTTGATAGTATGACCGATAGAAAATGGATTTCAGACATTATTTTGTTTCCATCTTCACTGTTCTTCTATGCAGAATCATTTTGATGAGACGGCATGAATCGTAATTAATGCTCCACTGCATGTCTGCCTTCCCTTCCTCTCACCTCACACTGCCTTCCCTTCCCCCACCCTCCTCACTCTCCCTCTCTCTTCGCTCCCCTTCCCTCCTCTCTCTTTTCCCCTCCACCTCCAAGCGATGGGTGGTATTTGCCAGTACATACTAAAGAATAATGTTTCAGTCTCCTTTCTGTTTTTAACTTTCTCCATGAGATCAAACTTGCAATCTGCAAGGTATTGAATCAGTGCTGCAAGCTGGATGGCTAATAGGGAGGGGGAATTACAGCTCATGGTTCCTGGAGTGAAAGGTACAGTAACAAGATGCTCGTTTCTGGAGAAACTTGAGCACACTCCAGCCACCTTTCTGTGTCCCTGCATGGATTATTATTACAAAATATCAGACCTGAAGTCAATTCCATTAGTATCATCCAAAGAGAAGTTCCAATCTGGCCACATATGTAGTTATTTTGTGCTTGACCTCCAACGCCTCGAGGCCATTAAGTAATCCCCCACCCCACCTATCTTGCGACTCTGACATCATTGGAATGTCCAGGAGATGGCAGAGATTCCAGAGTGTCAGCTCTTAACATGCTGCAAATGAGTCACAATTGATATCTCTCCAAGAAATCTTTGCACAGTTTGCTGAAAACAATGCATCCCATTTCTATCATTACCACACACCCCCAAAGCGAAAAATGGGATTAGGCAATTGGTTCACTTCTGTCCGTCTGTATGTCAACAAATGTCAGCTTGTGATGGAAGAATAACACAACACGAATTGGAACACGAACCTGTAGTTTAGCAGTACATTGGCTCTAAATTCATCCCAATCACACATGCACAGAGAGAAAGGAGTAAGATAATTTGTTTGTTTTTCCTCTGTCTGCCTGTCCGGCAGTCAAACAAAATTGAAAATCATTCCAAATTGGAAACTTGCTGTTTTTAAGGACGTCATAAAGGACATAAACAACAGGCATGAAGAACTCATGTATTGTGTTAAATAAGGTGGTGTAAAAGACTGTGCATCAATAGCGGCAAACTTCCCAATGTTGTTTTTTCCTACAAACTTTAAAATCTTTATTTTATTTAAATTGTATCATATACTTAAACAATGCAAAACACAAATCGCTTTTTTGACACTTTCGGAGACAAATACAGACACGTCCAGAGACAAAACCCTTCTGTTTTGCAGTACTTGGACAAGATGTTATGGTATTTTGAGTCATCACGACCAATCAAATTTGCCACTCGTAGATCCCGCCAATGTCCATGTTTGATGTTTCTCAAGACAGTGTGGAGCAATGTGTTGTGTGAACTCTCGAGTTTTAAATTGAATTATCTTCCAACAAATGCTCAGTAACATCCAGGCAAAAGAGAACAATAATCAAATAAAACAAGCATACCATGATCGATTCAACAGGCACAGGAAAAAAAAATTCTAAAAATCAAAATGCACACATCGTCATTCAATGTACAAGATTAATAAATGTGATTACACTCAATATCTCGCCACGAGCTCACAAACAGTGGTCTATGATAATGTCTTGTGTAGTTCTTTCTTCAACAATTATCATTCCATTTCTTAGGTGAAAACATGTTTTTTGCTTTAGTGTTCCTATGATTTGTTACTGATTTATGCTCCAATATCATCAACTATTTCCATGATCAGCCATGGGAAGGTTCAGTGTAGCCTGGAGTTGGCTTCGCTGATAGGGTGGTGGGCTTGGGATCATAGGATCCTGAGTTCAAATCCCCCTCGGCTGTTGAATTAATACCAGGTGGGGTTGACTCTGCCTGTCATCCTTTCGAGTGCGGCAAAATGAGTGCCAGTTTGCTGGTATCCTGTGTCAGAGTGGCGTCCCGTCCAGGATTGTGCCCAATAGCCAAGGAGACTGCTTAGGCAGCACCAATGCTCTGCACAGTGTATGGTCCCAATGGATGGATAGGGTGGCTGGCTTGGGATCTTCGGGTCCTGAGTTTGAGCCCCTTTTTCCATTGAATTAACACCAGGTGGGGTTGGCTCAGCCTGCCATCCTTCTGAAGTTGGTGAAATGAGTACCAGTGTTCTTGTAATAGGGGCATTGCATCAATGGCACAGCTGGGCCCTCAGCTAATGCTACCTGCAGTCTTGTGCTGCATATGAAGGAGGAGGAGGATGGCCCTCACCATAAACGATGACCTCTTATAGGCCATGCATATAGCAATGCTGGCCTCAGAAGGCAGCCTCAGACTGGGCATGTTCCGTTGATCAGACTGGACTGTTACTCACCATCTATAAGGTGTTTGTCCATATAGCTCAATGGAATATGACTCTCCCATAGGATATCTATCTCTCCAAGATTTTGTGGAATCTACAGCTCTCATCATCATTGGAATCTCCCGCAATGAGACTGAAGCACATGGTCTGTTGCTTTCACATAATAGATAGGTTGGTGTCTCTCTTTTTCTTCCACTTTTTCTCTGATATTGATCCCTTTGTTCTCTCAGTCCTCTAATGTTAACAAGAAAATAAAGTATGCACATATTCTTCCAGTAACCCTGCCCTGCTTAAAATCCAGGCTGATTGCACATCTCAACTCTTTTATTCCTCACTTCTCCCCAGGAGCAGTTTCAACCATGGGCAACCCGGACAATTCCAATTCCAGAGAGCTCCACCCAAGGGAAGGAAGGGGCGATCGGTGTTCTCAGTCCATTTTTTTTTGGAGTTCTCCAGTGACTTTACAATGTCCAGCTCCTCTGTGAAGCGCTGGTCAATCCTTCAAGAACATCTCAAGCAGCTAACTGTGAAGGGCCTCTCCACCGCACGATGGAAGTGTCACACTTTGCAGTATGAAGGCCCTGCGTTATCAGATACCAGAGATAGTGAAGGTCTTAAATGTGCTAACAGAGTACGGTGTTGAGAGAAAAAAAAATGTTGGAGATGGCGTCTCCAACATTCAACCTGTCTAAATAAATCAAATTGTGGCATTTTACCCTGTCTATGATCATTTGGTACAATGTGCTGTTCCAAGTTCACAATGTCAGCAAAATCTTCCAGAGCCCCCAAATATCAATTGAAACACTGAAAAGTCAGATGGATGGTATGCGAAAATTTCTCCAGCAATACTGACACAGTGGCCTCTCATCCGTACAGACGGAAGGCAAATTGCAGAGAAATTGGAAGTGGAAACTACCTTCCCAGAGGAGAGCCAAAGAAAAAGAGCTCCACACAATCATTGATGAGTCATATACAAGAATGTTTGTTTACTACTTAATGCTCTGTTAAAATAGGTCTATTAAATCTAATATTATTAATTGGGAGGATTAAGTGCTTTTTAATCAGTGTGGGGGGGCCCATGGTTGAATTTTACCTGGGGCTCCAGAATCAGTCAGACCGCTCCTGCTTCTCTCGTATATGGAACCATCTTCAAAAGGCCAGTCTTTCCCACTCTTCCCTATCGGCATCTAGGGCTTCAAGTGGGCAGTGCACCATCACTTCATGTCATCCACCATCCTGACCCATAATCCTTATTACCCCCATTAACCTTTCTAACACAACCTCTTATTTGCTGATATATATATATCTCTATCTCTATCTCTATCTCTATCTCTATCTCTATCTCTATCTCTATCTCTATCTCTATCTCTATCTCTATCTCTATCTCTATCTCTATCTCTATCTCTATCTCTATCTCTATCTCTATCTCTCTCTGATTGCGCCCAATTGTTACCCCACCACTTCAGTGTCAATTTAACCTGGCTCTTCCATTAGCCTCGCTTTTGTGGACAAAAATAAAACTCGTTACCTACTCTGAAACATACTGCATATCCATCAACGCAGAAGGAAACATTTAACAATTATAAGCACATAAAATACATTTCTAACGAATTAAGCACATAAGGGAGTTCTAAACACAAAATACAATGCATTCCAAGGCACACAAGTAAATACTGTCTGTATCGGGGTAAGATAGAACCCATTCTTAAACAAAAGCCCTCTCCTCAGTCCAATTTCAGTCTATACCAATTCCCCCAGCATTGTCACAGCCCCACCTTGTTCGCTGGTAAAGTCTGCTAGCCGGTGGCATGAAAACAGGCACACAGTAGTTGGTAGAGCAGGAAGTAGCCACGACCAGTTGGTCCTGAGGGAGGGTGCCTTGGCAACGTTGCAGTGTGCCTTTGTGGGACAACCATTCCCAGTCATTTGTGGAGTAGCCACTGAAACCCGAATCCTATCCAGGTTCCTCCTGATGACTCCATATTTGCTCTTTACTTCTTCAGATTCCTTCTTGGTCTTCCATTTCATTACCAATTTAGTGCACACTCATGAGGCAAAGCAGGAAACACCTCGACTTCTATCTATTCTCCAGCAACCCTTATTATCTCTCCCTCGATGGAAGCCTGCTCAGACCATGGCTTTGCTACCTGTTCTTGTCGGAGCTTCTGGCTTGGCAGCCTCTGCTGGTCTCCCTAGCTCTCCACCTGCGACAACCACCTTGTCTCCTTTTATGTCCCTTAACTGTTCAAAATCGCAGAACTACCCTTGACTCCCTTTGCCAAACAGTCCCTCTGTCACGTGGCCTCTTCCAAGATATTGTTACGGATCTGGAAACCATATGCATTCAACAAACAGATGTCCCAAAAGTCAGTTATGTCGTTAAGTATGTGTGTAGTCAGATCCCCTTCCTTTTGACTTGTGGGAGAATCAAAGGCATGTGTTGCAATTTCTTTCAGTGAGGTTATTACATCGAACAAGCCATCTAACAACCATCCCATCCCCCGTTACAATCCACCACCAACTGGCTGCCTTCTCGCACCCTGACGTGCTGAGGCGGGATCTCGCGGTTCCAGTTTCTCAGCTTCCACAAATGTTGCAACTCTTTCACGCCAACCTTTGCAACATTGATACTGTTGCTCAACAAGTATGAACCCACGTGGAAGAGTTGGTGGGATTTCCCGGCAGGGGCCGAAACCCCACCCAAAAAGGGCAAACCCATAGGAGCCTGTCCAATCAGGGCGGGAAGTGACGTCTGTTCGAGTGAGCCCCGCCCCGTTGAAGGAGGTCCATAAAATTCCCGAGCACTCTCTGAGGCAGGGGGTTGTTACAAAGGCTTTTCTGAGGTTTTTGACAGGGTTGTGGTGGTTGAGAGTCGAGTGAGGAAGAAGGGTCTTGGAGGAAGTTCTACAAGGGTTTCTGACAAGGTTTTGATGTTGAGCGTGCAGTTCTTTTGAAGCGGAGGGTTGAGCAGAAGGTCGTGAAGGTGGCAAACATGTCCCTGCTGGCCCTCTACAAGGAAAGGAAAGAGCGACCATGACCCCCCTCCATGGACCCCGCTATTCACCACCCGAGCTCTGCCACGAACCACGAGTCCCACACGTATGACTGGGGACCAAACCAACGACCTTTGTCAGGTGCCACACCACAGAGCACCCCCTTCCTCCGACGGTCAGGTACCCAGCTGGACTCTGACCCCTAGCTCGTCTCTCTCCTCGGCTGTGAGGGTGCAATAAAGAACTCTGGGTTAATTTTCATTTGTGAGTGTGTCTGCGTGTGGGCCGGTCTTTAAGTAGAACTGAACAAGTGTTTTTGGATCATTGTAAATATTTCTTGCTTGCATATTTGTGTTAAGTCTTGCTTTGTGTCTTCATTTACTGTAAATAAATCATCACAGAAATGTTCCCAGTCCGTTTCCGTCTCTTCTTGCATTGGTCCAGCATGGTTCGAATCTGAGTTTTGGTGGGGTTTTATCTCCGGTAATCAGACAATTGTAGCCGGGACGTCCTGGGCAGGCCCGCTCGACTGCATCCGAGCCGGAAAGGTGGGTGGCAGAGTGGTAGTCGGTAGGTGTAATTTTACTGCTACCGGTCGAGTGAATCCGTTTCGGCCAGGCATTCCGAGGGCATGGATCCCCGGTAGCCGAGACTGCATGGTTACTTTGGTACATTGGAGAGACAAAATAACCCTATGCCACGCGGTCGAGATATTGGCATTCCATGGTCGGTTAAACGACCTGCCGGCTCACGGAGTTATCCGAGCGACGGCGTACAATTCCGGAGAGTCCCGTGGGGATCGACGTAACCTCCCCCACCTTGTGGTCATTCTCGCCACCGGACCCCCAGCCCACAATATATATATATATATATATATATATATATATATATATATATATATATATATATATATATATATATATATATATATATATATATATATATAGAAATGGAAACCTATTTTACTGCTGTAGTCTCTTCTTCCTCTTCTCAGGGAGGTGGAGTCACTTTTTTATTCCATCGACCAGCTTACAGTGAGATCTCTTGACAAAGCCGTGGGTAAATAGAGAAAAGCTCAATCAGAACCTCATTCAAGGTTTCGGGAAAGCTCACACAGAAACATCCTTTTATTGCTCGGTTTAATAGGTGATGAAAAAGGTCGTCATGTGATGGCTCTGGAAACACCTCCCAACTACCTGTAAAACTCAATGACGTTTGGACATACACTCACCCCCACCCACCTCCCACTCCACTCTAAACCCAAGCCCCCACACGTTAGGGACGTAATTTTGGATTAGCCCCTGATATAAGATTTCATTAAGAGGTCGGAGATATCGATAATATTGTAAGAAATGAAATATATCTCACCTGTGATTGAATATTTCTGTGATGGTGAACAAAAACCATTTGAGAAATGAAAAAAATTAATGGTTGCTGGGATTACTGGGTCCACCCACGACGATATCTCATCACTGAATTTTTTTTAACTGAATTTCTGTTTCTACCAATAATACCACACTCCAAAAAATTGCTCATTTGAGGTAAGACATATCAAATTATGATCAAAAATGTTAAATTGGTTCTTTTAAACTGGAGAGGATGTGCATTTGGAGTGAATATTTGGAGGTGTATATTTGGTGAAGTTAGCTAAGGTGGAATCTATTTTTCTACAACCTCTTCTTTCACCCTTGAGAGTTATGTCATTACATGAGCAAGTACAGCAAGTTATCTTTAAATCGATGTGTGGGTTGTGTTTACATTATTTTGGGTTTTTGGATGATGAACGCATTTGAGAGGTCACGTGACTCCTTCATCGATCTTCAAATATTCTTCATCTTCATCCTTCAAATAATGTATTTACAAAATTACAATCATGGTAACGTTTCACAGTTTTTTTTTTTAAACCTTTGATACCATATTTGATGATCGGAGGTCAGCACCTCACCAAATATATTGGTATCCAGGTTGAAATCCAAAGAAAATTGGCCTTTTTATGAAGCATTGCAAAAATGGTTCGACCTTCGCAGAGATGGCGCCGCTCGGTGGCAGCTCATGTGTTTATAATTTAATAATTTTGAGAAAATGACTGCTTCAAACCCCTATTTCGGTGCATCATGGAAAAACAAATGTGATCCTCTGAAGTTTTGTGCCGATTAACCTTGGGAGCTCAGAGTAGGGTCACAGACAAACATTTCGCTTGATTGATATATACATATACATATATCAGAGTACTCACCCTACGGGTGATCTTGTTCCAAGCATGCACCGCTTTTTTCTGACGCATACCTTTAATTGGGTGGTGTATAGGTAACTGACAGCTCTGCATACGCAAAAAATAAAATAACCCGGGTTACGTGCATGAAGCAAAAACATACCCACTGCTTATAATTCAAAACACCTCACGACACCGAAAAACGTGGGGAAAGGAATACAATACTGTAAATTGGAGAGAATTGTAATACCATCCCCCACCTGGAGGCGGCGCTACACAATACACATTTACATCGAGAATTTGCGTCTCTCCCTTGACGGTTGGACATACACTCACCCCAACCCACCTCCCACTCCACTCTAAACCCCAACCCCCACACGTTAGGTACATAATTTTGGATTAGCCCCTGAGATAACATATCATTAAGAGGTCGGGGATATCGATAATATTGTAAGAAATTAAATATATCTCACCTGTGATTGAATATTTCTGTGATGGTGAACAAACCAAGCAAACCGAGCTGGGATTAAAATCAATTCAATTCGAATCAAACAGAAGACCACACAGGTACAGTCCTGCGTTGGAGTAATCAGAAGGAACGCAAACAAGCAAAAAGCGAAGATGAAGTCATCAGGAGGAACCTGGATAGGATTCACATTTCAGCTGCTACTACTCCTCGACCCTCGAACCCATCCAGGCACAGCCAAGTGATCCTTTAAAAAAAAAAAAAAAAACTTTTAAAAAAACGAACCCATATCAAAAACAAGGGCAAATGTGTCCAAGAGCCGCGTCCTAAAGGTTTTGTCTTCACCAGAAGAAGAAGAGAAGGAAGTGGAACAGGAAGAAGAGAAGAGAAAAAACAACAACAACAACAACTTCCGATATTTCGTCACGTGCCTTGATTGAGCCAATAGCGACACCCGTCATGGACGATCGTCGTTCATGACGAGAAAATAATGTATTTACAAAATTACAATACATTAAATGGAATAATCTTTAAATAGTAACGTGAACTTTTCGAAACTTTAAAGCAAATGTCCGAATATATTTAAAAGTTCATGAAAGACGCTCTCAAAAGGATGTGTAGAGGTGTTTAGTATTTAAGGAGATCCGGATCCTGGATATAAAAGAGCCGAGTCCTAAAGGTCTTCAGAAGAACAGGAAGAAGGAGAAGGAGAAGGAGAAGGAGAAGGAGAAGGAGAAGGAGAAGGAGAAGGAGAAGGAGAAGGAGAAGGAGGAAGAAGTAGAAGGAGAAGGAGAAAGAAGTAGAAGGAGAAGGAGAAGGAGGAAGAGGGAGAAGAAGAAGAAGAGGAAGAAGAAGAAGAAGAAGGAGAAGAAGAAGAAAAGGAAGAAGACGAGGTAGAAGAAGAAGAAGAATTATTCTGGCTGCCGGGTCATGCGTCGGATCAAGTTGAAATTTAAAACATGCATTCCCCATGACTACTAGATCATTAGTTTGAAGTTTGATGTTGATTAAACGGTTCAAGAGAAACAATTTTAAAAGATTTTCGTTCAATGCAAATGGCTGCCAGACAATGTGACATCAGTTCTGTTCTCGATCTATCCAGCCATCTGGAGAAGATTTTTTTTTATAAGTTTTATGTTAAATCCAATATGGCTGACAAACCATGTGCTCTATGATGTCATATGTGTGATTCTTTTGTTCCTTGTGGATAGGCAGTCATACGTGTAAAGTTTCGCCTCGATCTGTTCAGTCACTTCAGAGAAGAAGATTTTTGAAGGTTAAAAAAACCCAAAACAATATAGCTGCTAAATCATGTGACAAATGGCATCAGAAATTTCTTTTTCTGTGGACCATTTTATTCCTAGATGAGCGTCAAAAAATTTCCGACTGATCAGATGTAGTGTATTCCATTGCAATTATGACATCATAACGAAAGCACCTATGATGTCATAAAAAATCACACTCATTCCCCATGAGGCGTACTTGCCATGTGCCATTTCAGTTTTTTCCTTGGTGCGATTTCAGAGATACAGAAGTGAAAAGTTTTTCCATTTTTCCAACATGGATGCCCTACCACGTGACCTCTGATGTCATAAATTATCAGCAAAATATTCCACATGAATAGCCGCTCCAATGGTGAAAATTTGACCTCAATCGGACAAGCGGTTGCGGAGAAAAGCATGAAAGTTCTGTGCGAACAAACAAACAAACAGACAGACAAACGGACCAAAATGCAATACCCTCTCCAACAGCGAGGTTAATAAACAAGCAGCAAAGTAATCAACAAAATAACTCCACAGCATGTTCATACACCAGTGAAATAGTCCATGCCATTGAGGTATAATGTATTTTAAATGGAGGTGGGAGAGGCGTGGCGGGATTAAATCATAAAGTGGACATAATACGGTTGAACACAGGCTTGCCAAACTCTTTGTGGTCTCAATTGATTGACAGATGGTTACAAATCCAAGCCCTTCTGCAAAGTCGAAACCGACACCAAAAAACACTCCGTCATGTTTCTTTTTCATTTTTTTCTATAAGAGAACTCATTAAAGATCAAGGTTAAATTGACAGTGGGGCAACATTTGGGCACAACCATCAAGGGGATAATGAAAGAGAGAGAGAGAGAGAGAGAGAGAGAGAGGGGGAGAGAGAGAGAGAGAGAGAGAGAGAGAGAGAGAGAGAGAGAGAGAGAGAGAGAGAGAAAGAAAGAAAGAAAGAAAGAAAGAAAGAAAGAAAGAAAGAAAGAAAGAAAAAACGAAAACACTGAAAAAGCAAGTAGGAGGGTTGGGTTATAAAGGGTTAATGGTGGTAAAAAAAGAACATGGATCAGGGTGGGGGGTGTCATGATGTGACCAAGCACTGCCTGCTTGAAACCCTGGAGAGAACAATGAGACAGAACATCTTCTGGAAGGGGGTTCCACGGAAGGGGAAACATGGAATAAAAGAGTCGAGGTGTGCAGCCATCCTGTATTTTGCATGTTTAACCAGACGGAGGTTATTGGAAGACAGTATGCATCCTGGAGTTGCTGAGGAGAGTAGGAGAGTTGTCGGACTGAAAGAGTGGAGGGAGAAATGTTGGAGAATAGACAGTAGAAAGCAGAGAGACACTGACTTGCTGCGATATGAGAGCAACAAACCTTGTGCTTCGGCCTCATGATGGAAGACACCAATCATTTTGTGAGCTTTAGATTCAATAGAATTCAAGAGTGAGATGTGATGCTGGAGCACCAGCTCATTACAGAGAGCAGTACTCCTATTGAGGTACGAACAAATGCTACATAGAATGTGATTAGTTTTGATTTTCCAAGGAAAGTCTTGGCTCGACAGAGGGTCGCCAATCTGTGGCTGGCTTTGTAGGCCAGCTTTCCTGTGTGGTCAGCCCTGGAATGGTCATGGCTGATGGTGAGGCATTGAGGTTCAAGAGATTCAACCTCTTCCAGTGGGTGACCAACGAAATAGGTAGGTGGGTTCATTTGATGATCATTTTGAAGCGATAGATTGAGGCGGTGGGATTTCCCACGATTGAAGGACATGTAATATTCTTCTTCTTTCATGTTGCTCCACTATTCTCAGCCACTGCAAAACACAAGCTCTGGCACAGGAGTGGAGAGCCTTCAAATCATCTGGTCTGCCAGGCTCTGGTAAGAGAGGGCAAATCCAGAGATGCTCCACTGTTTGAGGAGCCTCTCCACAGTCACAATCGATTGGGCCATTTTCATTATATCCACACTTCTGCAAATGTTGCATTTATCAGACCAGAGTCTAACTATTTTAAGATCAGGAGAGAGAAAGAGAGAGAGAGAGAGAGAGAGAGAGAGAGAGAGAGAGAGAGAGAGAGAGAGAGAGAGAGAGAGAGAGAGAGAGAGAGAGAGAGGAGAGAGAGAAAGAGAGAGATGCAACTGCTGTCTACCCATCAGAGGGTGGAAATAAATAGTGAAGGAAAGAAATCTGCAAAAAGAAATAGTGTTTTCCAGATCTTCGCAAAGGTCATAATGTCGATTAATAAAAAGACAGGACTGAAAATTGCCCTGAGGAACTCCAGTCTCCAATGGGAGAGAGGACGAGAGGGTTACATTAATGGCAACACTTTGTGTGAGTGTCAGAAACAAGTCAGCAATCCAGGAATGAAGGCCACCTTATATGCCACAGGCAGAGCTTGGCAAGCAATGCAGAAGCCAGACTGTATTGAATGCCCGAGATAGGTCCAGGGAGATGCTCCTGACCTCTTGATTGAGATTGAGCGCCTCCATTCATTGCTGAAATAGGAGTTGAAGCATGTTCAAAGTTGAGTGACCAGGACAGAATCCAAACTGATGGTCAGAGATCTGATTTGAAAACACTAATGCTTTAACACCAATACTTATGTTTGATTGAAATACAAACTTAACACTTTCCTAATTACATTTTACCTTGGTCTAAAAAATGTACCTATCATGTTTGAAAATATTGAACCTTTATTTAAGAGACTTGAACCTTGTTTCGGCAATTCAACAAAAATTTAAATACTTCAGAGTGGAAAACGGAAAGGCATAACCAATTATTTTGACCCAAAAAACTAAAGCTCAGTAAATCAAGTGATTCAACCACAGAGTTCAAACTTCATTATTGACTAACATCGGCCATACATGCTCGAGAAGGGAATGGGGAAAAATTGACACAGTCGTGCAACCGGTTGAGTTGGTCATGCTGTTGCATTTCTGCTCTGCATTTCTCACATTTTTATGGATATGGATTATCCCAACTTCAAACTGTTCTTTGATAACTTCATTTTATTCCAGTCCCTTTCAGTGAACTGCAAGATGAAAGTGTCCATCAATTCACATTGGGAGTTATTTTGCATACTCCCCATGCTTTCCAAGTGAGGCTTGGCAAGAAAGTCAGGGCAGGAATTTGGGATGTGTTCAAGGTGCCTGCAATAACTCGCGTACTCTTTACCGAAAGACACCGTGGGATTTTTAATTCCCACTAACTAATTCTGAGAGATGAGACACCTGGATGGATGGCATCCGATGAACGGCATACTCACTGAATCAACACTCTGCTTGTGAAACATCAATCCAACCGCTTAAGGCTAATCCAGAATCGAAACAGACTGGAAAGCCGAAAGGTAAATGAAAAAAATTGCTGGAAAATTCATAACCTTCTATTTCTTGCTTCGTGGAACATTTATATAAATGAGTGTGAAGTGAAAAAAATTCTCAATTTTGAAATTGGAGTTAAGTTTTTCTTTGGAAACCAGATAATTTTAAAATCAAACAGCATATCTCATCTAATCTATAAGCAGAGAATTTGGTTACGATACCAGAAAACAATAGACCACTCTTTTGAAAAGATAGTGTGATTTTTTTTAAATGTCCACAAGCGGATGCAAGAAGACAAGCAAAGTGGCTTCATGTCCTCAATAAACATGCTTCTAATCTATCTTTTTTCACATTTCATGTAAATTTGTGATTGTGTATAAATACCCACATGAAGTTGAATGGCAAAGACGAGAACAGACGTGGGAACAACCTGTTAATTACCTCGCCTGTTAATTATTTTCAGTATTAGGTTATTCCTTTGTCACCTTTAAGCTCAAAAATTTATCTCGTCTTGTACTACCCCAGTAACACTCATGGACAAACCCTCGTTTTTAGTGTTTTTACTGGAAACTTACTGTTTTTAAGGAAGCCATAAAGGACAAAAACACCAGGCACAAATAACTAATGTAACGTGATAAATAAGGTGGTGTCTAGGACGCTGCATCAATGGCGGTAAACTTCTGAATTGTTTTTTCGACAACCTTTAAAATCTTTACTTTATTTCAATTGAATTATATACCTGTACACTGTGAAGCACAAATCACCTTTTTGTCACTTTCGAAAACCTTTCATTTCGCAGGACTTGGAAAAACAAATTCATGCACTGAGGACAGAGTAACTACAAGAAAAGCTATAAGAATCAGCATTCCCACCATCGTGCCCTGATGGCAGAATAAGTTTGAGATCCTGCATTCTGACAAATATGGTGGTCAATTGCGCTGTCCTGTTATCATCACGCCTATTATGCAGAGTTCGGGAACAAAACGATTGTAGATCGTGCTCACAGATGTAAAGCAACAGTTGAAAAGACCTTCCCATGTCCATTTTCTCGAGACTGTATGGAGTAAGGTGTTCTATGAACTCTTTGGTTGGCTCTTCATTTGGTCCTTCTTCATTTGTAATTTTATGTCTGGAGTCACTATCCTGACATAACAACAGCTGAATGTGGTTGCACAAACATAGTCGGCCACAGTATCACTGAAAAACAAAATTACATGAGTACCAATGATAAAAAAATACTATTATCAGCACTGTACTCATCTAAGTTTGCTTTCAACACTGATTCTCAGAATAAAATACAGTATTTGCAAGAACATGTTTTGAATGCAGGTGATGTTACTTTATTGAAATGCTTGGTTTGGTTAAACCATCAGGACACACAAAGGCCGCTGCTTGAGGCATTTGATGTCACAACTAGAACAGCACTCGGTAGAGCGCGTCCCTCTGACAGGCTGAACAGTTTACGTTTTGTATCCCACTGATAGGCTGGAAACAGCAATAATGATAATGATGATGATAACGATGATAATATAAATAATAATGATTGTTATTATATTAAATGAATACAGCCACAAGGAAACCATAGGCATTTCCATTCGGAATGGATTCGAATAGTTTTAATGTAAACAATTCAGGTACAAAACTGAGTCACACAGAGGGTCTCTCTTTAGAGCATCGCGAGGCATTTGGCTCGAGATCGTGGAAGGGTGATGTGTTAAATGATGAGGAGACACCATGGAAGGAAGTAAGGTAGAAGGGGCTGGAATTGTGGCTCAAGGGCTTTTGTTGGTGTTTGAATGTGCTCAAAGAGGCATAACCTTGGCTGATTGCCAATCGGCACCAACTACATTTCTGGATAGAATCAGCGCCATGTCAAGGAAGTTCACAGCCAAATAGGCTGCTGTCACGCAATCGCCAGTTACCCTCTGTGTTCACCGACCTGCAGCGTGAGGCCGCCATTGGAACATAAGGGGGTGGTGATGTAACTGCTCATCCTTGCTCTTGGTCCCAAAGTGGAAAGATTCGAACCTAAGACCTTCAATTACCGCCAACACGAGGAAACATGCCATCTCGGATTACGAGTATGTTAACTGTCGCTAGCTGTTGGATTGATAAAGAAGCTGAGACAACCAAAAAAACAAAAAAATGAGGTCACACTTTACAAACATAAGAACAAGAAAAACACAAGAATTAAGCTGCTTGAGAAACCAATGCACAGTTGCTGGTGCAACTGCTGTGTTTCTGTGAGCAGTTTTAGGAAAGCACTGGACCAAGTATACCAGCAGTCTTCTACAAGTCCATCAAGATGCTCATATAGTGCGGTACAAGAGGAATTAAAATGGAACAAACTTTGGTGTAAAACAGACCTTAGATAAGAAAATAAATATGCATTTTTTTCAAAAATCAGAATATACATTTTAATAAATAAATAATCAAATAAGTTAGGATATTAAATATTTATTACATTGCTCGGGAGGCGTAGGAAGTGGCGATAACTATAGTCACCATATGTGATTGGGTGGTGTATACACTGCGGGCCAGAAATTTTTTTTATGGAGAGGAGCAATTTGACACCCCCACACCCCTACATGCGCAATTGTATCATGGCAGAGTTATTGGCCACACTGGTGGCAATTTTTTTTAAAAAGTAGATACCCTTTGTTTCATGACAAAATCATAGTATTTGAGATTGGCAGTTCAAAGATTTGCGCCATTGTGTTGCAAAGTCGGATAGTTCTGGATGTAATCTCGCACGTCTCTCTTGTTAGTTGGATGCCTCATCAAACTGAGTGATGTCAGAAGTTGAAAGCATTGGTGGTCAGGATGCTCCAGTGAGAATGGCTTTTTGAGAGGGTAATGATGTTATCCTCCATAACGCACCAAAGATGCAACACTTCAGACCCACGAAACAGACTCTCTACCCTCACACGGAGACAATTATGTCTGCTAGTCTCATTTGATGTACTGTTTACTTTGGACGCAGAAGCGCATAATGTCAAAGACCGATTCTTTGCGACCACCCTAATGTTTGGCGCATGCTTGGATTGTGTACTAATTGGGGTTCAGGTCACGGGTGGAGCGTGGCGTGCCGAGCCGTTGGAATCTCTTATTGAGGAACCCGTCCGTGCATGCAAAGTGACATATGGTTGTGCTTTTCCATCCAACTTTCTGACTCATATTTTCGCTTTTGTGCAAAATTCCTTGAATAGGAATAAAATAATTTTGCACAAAAATCACGCGAAACAAATATCAAATGAAAAATCATTTCAATTGACTTATTAACTTGCACGACTACTTTTCTACTGTGTGGTTGAATGGTTTTCGCCAGTGTACATAACTTTACACATAAAAAAATAGATTGGAAACAAATCGTTTGCAGCACTGGAGACTGCACGGAGGCGAGCACAGTGGCTTCTCCACATCATGCTCCTTTGGAACCTGCTGCCTGTGCGTCACGTCATAATGCTACACATGTTTGCGTGACCGACAGGTCATTAGCTCACCAATCAGAGCCATCTGTCTCTCTCTCTCTCTCTCTCTCTCTCTCTCTCTCTCTCTCTCTCTCTCTCTCTCTCTCTCTCTCTCTCTCTCTGCGCTCCAAACACCTCCAAGCAAATCTTTTGGAAAAATACGAGGTATAAAAATAGGAGAAAAGAATAAAATAAGTCGCCTCGACATCTCTGAAAGTATATGTACAATGGTTCAAAGGAAGGGTGCAAAGGCTGCTTAAACTAGATATTAAAGTTTATGGGTTTGGGGACATTATACATACTTCCCGTCAATGATGTCAAGCCAAGAAACTGTCGAGGTACTAAAATCTGAGCTTCCTTAGGTGATCATATTGCTGGATGTGGAGATGGTGTCCACAAAAGGAGTGCTTTCATCAACTGAATGTCCCAACCTTCCCAACCCACCATCCCCATGATTCCCCACCCACTCCGCCACCCAATTATCCCACCACTCATCTAAGCCTCAACACTCCCCATCGCGACACCTTCTATTCTAGCAACTAACCAGCGTAATTTTTTATCAATAATTTAATAGAAAGCTCGGTCCCTAAAAACCACCTCATAATGATCATTTGAAATAAAGTCACAATAGAGGACAGGTGCTGAAAGAAATATACTCTTATGCAATCAGATAACACATCAAACCATGCAGACACAAGCTGCAGCAGACACCTGGATGCTGTGATAGTCATTGTTGTTGTCCAGAAAAGCAGAGTTCACAAAAGATTTGGGTCTGCAGCATGGGTTGCTTTCTCGTGCTCTACTAATCGCTGCATCGCTCTTTGCAAGATGCGAAATTACGACATCATATGTTATACGACGATCCTCGCATGTTCCACTGCAAAAACCAAAGTCTATCACTTCGTCTGAGTCAAAACCCAGGCCGAGATCGCGGACGGCCACCAATCGTTGCTGCAGTTTGCAGAAAGGGCTCTTCAGTATATGTCGTCTCCTTTTTCTACGAGTCCGACCGAGCTTGCCTCGAGGACGCTGCCGGGAATGTCTTGACCTTGCCACAGCCCGTGGTGTTGCCGCTGAGCCATGAGGTTTGTCCATGAGTGGTACTGGGGTAGTACAAGACGAGATAAATTTTTGAGCTTAAAGGTGACAAAGGAATAACCTAATACTGAAAATAAATGGGATGGATTCTGATAGACGGATAGGCAACAAAGTAACAACAAAGTATGTGGGGAGTTTGGGATGGTTGA
Source organism: Eptatretus burgeri (assembly GCF_056783735.1). Taxonomy (NCBI): domain Eukaryota; kingdom Metazoa; phylum Chordata; class Myxini; order Myxiniformes; family Myxinidae; genus Eptatretus; species Eptatretus burgeri. The sequence continues at coordinate 114,748,280 of NC_140962.1, forward strand.
GAGATTGAGGTGAACATGGTGGGGGAGAGATTGGGGTCGAATGAAAAACTAGTCTTGATTGGTGTTGTTGAGTTATCCAATTTAGGAAACGTGGAATTTTACTGCATTTATATTTCTCCTGATTATTTTCATCTGAAGGTCAAGGTTGCTTCGTTCCCTCTAGTATTTAGGAATTTCATAAACAAAACATTGGACAAACTTACATAAACTGAAATTGATAAACACACCTTGCTCAATAAACATAAGATGGTGGAAGCCGACATTCCTGTATGCACATTACTCAGGTGCTGTTTATCAAAGTTTGTGAGCTGTGTGGTTACTGTGCAAGGACTTAGTCATAAAGAGGGTTTAATTTAGCTACCGAGGGAAGGAATAGACCAAGCACCTCACCAGAAGCAATTGAGTTTTGTGGTGTAAGAGGCACTGCGACAGCTTTGGCCAGAGCCCCCTCGGCAGGCCGATTGTGGAGATAGTCGACAGGGGAGGTCAAGATGGAAGAGATCAGCAAAACAAGGCACAGGCTCAGCGCACACAGCGCTCTCCAGCTGCCGTGTTCCAGGAAGTTCATAGCCGAACTAGGGAGAAGTTCCGGTCACCATGGCATTGGGTGCCCGGAGGTGGATGCTGAGCTAGCATGCGGGGTGGTCTTGCTCTTCCCGACACTCCTTGCTGGTGTAGTAGTCGTACGAAAATGTTTCTTTGTGCTGTGGGGAACCACACCATTACAGCCACTGTAAGCCTCATAATAATAATGTATGCATACGTGGACATAACTAGCACACACACACACACACACACACACACACACACACACACACACACACACACACACACACACACACACACACACACACACACACACACACACACAAGTTTTTCCTTGACCAAGAGGGAATGATCCTACACCAGCGGTTTGGACAATATATTCATCTTCCTGAAGGTAGTTTCCAGCAGGCATTTCCTTGTAACATTGGACCAGAGACCATGTTTCTGTTTCTGAAACTTTTTGAAAAGGGATTTTTCAGCTCAGGTGTGTGTGTGTGTGTGTGTGTGTGTGTGTGTGTGTGTGTGTGTGTGTGTGTGTGTGTGTGTGTGTGTGTGTGTGTGTGTCAATGGACTCCACATGTGCTGCTACTTTAGCACAGAGGGTTCCTTGCATTGTTATCGGGGTCATAAAGAATCAACTACATCCAAGTTAGCGAGGCCCTCATTCTCTCAAAAATACCTAGAGCGAAGAATGATCTGGCACCCGATGGAGGTTAATGGCCGGAACGGATTGAAACAAAGCTGTTTCGCAAACATTATGACTCAAAACGTGCTCTCACGGTCGGAAAACTGAACACTGTAAACAACTTCTCCAAGCATTTCCACTCGCAAGACCACCTTCCCACCGCTTGCTGAAAAGTCATCCAATGTACAACCACCTCCATTGCACCCACATCTATACCCACTTCACCTCCTTCCTACGACTCATCATACATCTTCCATTCTCATTTACCGGTCTCTTAACTTTAACCATATTCCTTGTAACATTGTAACAACTAACTGTTGTAAATGTGTATATTTGTGACAAAAATTTCAAAATTGATCAATTGGTGTCTTTCTGTTGCAAAAAAAAAAACTTTACAGTGTGGTCCGGCAAGGTGAAATATGGTTACAGTCTGTCCCACAATAATTTTCAAGTGCACAGTGCGTCCTAGAAAACATCCCTTGGTGGAAGCATCACCACTTTAAATTGGCCACCGAAGGTGGGCCGAAATGGGCACTCCCGCTAGTATAGTTAAACGCCAAAAAGGAATGTGGTTGGCCATGCGTTACGATTGTTGAAAAAAAATTCCAAGTAAACACGTCTGCCCCAGACGTCACAAAAGGATGGGAGAGACATCACGGAGGCGCCGCGTCGGAGTGTGCAGGGCAGAACGCCTCCCGATCCATCAAGGATTTGAACCCCTGGTTCATCCATCAGTGTTCACATGCGAAGAGCGAATACGTGGGTCCATCCCACGGGACGTTCAGCTCGCAGATACACCAACTCGTTTTCAGGCGCGCACCCGCTTCGTTTGTTCGCGCCGTGGTTAACCGAGCCGTCATCTTTCACAAGCCGAGAGACGATTTGCAAAAAAATCATGTTGAGCTTTCATCAGAGCCCTTGAAGAAGCGGTGAAAAGCCGACGTAATTGAAATGACGCGCTTGCGAAATTTGCGCAATTGCGAAACGCTCGCGGAGCGGACCTCGGAGAGAAAGGGTTTGCGGTTTAGACCCTCGAGTTAACGGAAGCAAAATGAAAACTCATTTTCACTCGATTCCAACTCACCCTTCCCCCTGCCCATCCTCTTTAAATAACCTGAACATGCTCCAGAGGAGCTTGTTCGAGATTATCGCGTCCGGCGTTGACAGGCAGGTGACGCCGCGCGCGTGTGCGGCGCGGGACGCGCTGGGACTCGCGCGGGACTTGCGCCGATTACGCACGTTGCTCTCGGAATGCGAGCGGAGGCGTCGCCGGGAGGAGGGTTCCCCCCATTCCCTTGCACTCCCTAATCTATTTGCCACCCCTACGCCGCCTGACAGGCAGACGAAAACACGGTAAATTATGCTGTTTCGTGACCACCCCCTCTTCTTTCTGCGCTCATGATGGCAATGCGGTCAACGTATCACACGCAGCAGGTACATAGCAAGTTCGTTTTCTTTTCTACAGAAATACCAATCTACCAATCCACCAATATACCAATCAAAGCAAAGAGTAAAACCATTCACAGGAGGCTCAAAGGAAATTTAAAGATATAAATTAAAAAAAAAAAAATCCCATCCAAAAGCAGGTCTCTCAAACTGTGTTCAGGGGCAAAAGGAACTTTTCAAAGGTTTCCTTTCCGCAATTATAGCGGTTCCGTGCTGGCGAGGCTGGAACGTGCCGCTTGCACGGGGTCTGGGCCAGCAGGGGTCCAGGAGAGGGGAAGGGGGTACTTGTAGCCTGAGAAGCAACAGCCCGGAGCACCGAGGGAGCCCCTTTTTGTCGGCAGTGTTTTTGCTCGAACTCGGAATAGTTCACATGCGGCCACAGCGGAGGTTTGCAATGAAGCAGAGAAACGACGAAAGAGTTAGCGACGCGGCCCGGGTTTACATTCGTTAACATTCACCGGTCGGATGGTGGAGGAGAGTGCGGTTTTCGCTTTGCCTGCATTCAATTCGTGCCACGTTCTGCTCCAAGGGCTCCATCAACCCTGAGCTATCATTTCCTTGCGGTACAACCCCCATTTCTCTTTGTTCCACAACTGTAATACCGCCACATTCTATATAACTCTCACGTCCATTCGCTCACTCCCAGTCACGTTCAACATGCAACTCTCACCCATCTTCACCACCTAAGCTCTTTTCTTTACCCATACATCTCACCCTCATCACCCCAACCTTTTGTGTGGTGTCTGGAAATTTAAGGATCTTTTCACTTGCCTACCTGTCATTCTTTTCACCTCTTCTTTTTCTCACCTTCGTGAACTCCATAATCTCCACACTCACACTCCTTCAACGGCTAAGCCTCATGTTAATCCACACTCCCGAACCCTCATCTTCACCCCAAAATTCTCTTCTGTCTTTCATCCCCTAAATCCTCACTCTCCTTAACTCCATTCTTTCCATACGTCCTCCTTCAATCCATAATCCTCATTTTCACCCACACTCCGAAAACCTCTTCCTTTACCTTGCAAAACTCTTCTCTCATTCATCTCCTAAACCCTCATCCTCCTTAGCCTCACAACCTCCACACTCATCCTCCTTCAATCCACAATCCTCATCTCCACCCACACTCTGAAAACCTCCTCCTCTACTTCAGAATCCTCATCTCTCTTTCATCCCCTAAACCATAATCTTCCTTAACCCCTTAACTTCAACACTCATCCTCCTTTTTGTCCACATTCACAAACACTCCTCCTCTACCCCAGAACTCTCATCTCTCTTCTCATTCATCCTCTAAACCCTCAGCTGCCTTCTCCGCATAATTTTGACACATCCTCCTTCAATCCCCAAACCTCATCTGCTTCTACACTCCCAAACCCTCCTCCTCCACCCCAGAATCCTCATCTTGCTTTCATCCCCCAAACCCTCACCCTCAGAAAGATGTAGCTTTGGAAGTGAGACCCTTAAGCAGAGGATCCTTCGCCATATTTGATCATGATTTGTGGGAATGACACCCTTAAGCAGGGGATCCTTCCCCATATTTGATCATGATTTGCGGGAGTGAGACCCTTAAGCAGGGGATCCTTCCCCATATTTTATCATGACTTGCGGGAGTGAGACCCTTAAGCAGGGGATCCTTCCCCATATTTGATCATGATTTGTGGGAATGACACCCTTAAGCAGGGGATCCTTCCCCATATTTGATCATGATTTGTAGGAGTGAGACCCTTAAGCAGGGGATCCTTCCCCATATTTGATCATGATTTGTGGGAATGACACCCTGAAGCAGGGGATCCTTCCCCATATTTGATCATGATTTGATTTGTCGGTTTGTTTTTCTTTGCCATATATTCAAGGAGATTGCATTAATAAATATTTTATAATTCACTCAAAGCCGTTTAATATGAACCAACTTCAAACACATTCATCAAATTACAATAAGACGCCACCGAATCATCTACCACCCAGAACACCCTTTCAGAACACCCTGCTAACGCAAGACCTTTGCAGATCTCGTGGTTATATCGGCCGCGGTAACAGCGCACCTGAAGGACTCACGCTTGGTAATATCGTCAGAATTAGATGTTTGAGTCGTTGCATGTTAACAGCCACTGATGATTGCGAAAAGTGCCTCTGGTAGACTACTACACAAGCCCAGACGGATGCATGCAGATAGGATAACTGTGAGACAGACAAACCGGCCAGCCAGTACTTACCTAGGACAGGTATTTGCAGGTGATCCTGCGATCTCTCTAATCGCTTCTTAGCGTCCTGCGACCCAGGCTTAATCCGCTTGGACTGGTCCTCGAGTCAAGGTTGCAAAATGAAGTCCGTGAGGCCGCAGCCAACTCTTCAAGTGGCGGAGAGGTCATCAACTCAGAATGGGGTGATCGTGAAAGGTACGTTTAAAGGTCTTGCAATCGACAAAGAGCGTCAACCATCACCACGCCTTCTCTCTTCAACAACCTTGACCTCTACCCTCTCGTTTTCTCGACAATGAGTGCTGCAGTCTCGTTGTCACGATGCGCAAACCTGTAGGAGTAGAGAGGAGAAAGTGAATAGTGTGTTTGGTGGGAGAAGGTGAAGGTAGAGGAAAGGTGTTGATCATCCCGAATATCACCCCCATCTACAAAGTCATCTCCAAGTTGAAACGCTCATTAAGATTTCACATTCTTGCAAGCCCGGCAACAGTCACCAATTAGATGGTTGGTAATTCTACCGGAGGGACCCAAGTTTGGAAGCTCACCTGTGCGGTCGCACGTACTGGGAAGGGCGAGCGCGAGACGTGGAGCCACTGTTCGGTGGGTGCAGTCGAGGGGCTTCTCGTACTCGGTGTGCAACACTGTCTCGGTATAAGTGGGAGGTTAGGGTGTTCCGGGAGGAGGGCAATGGGATTCGGGGTTGCAAGGAAGAGGAGGCCGCCGTACGGGTGGGGTGCGAGGGAGTACGCGAGTGGGACGTTGCGAAAGGCGTGGCGGCTTGCTCGATAGGAGGCGTAATAGGAAAGGAGAGGAGGATAATGGGGTTAGGGAAGCAGAGTGGAAAGGATTCAGGGGGTCAACATGTGGTCAGATGGCAAATTCTATTAACATGCGATGTTAAACTCTGGAATATTCAAACGAGACCTGTTAACCGAGATGATAAAGGAAGGTGGGGAAGGATCGGGATCAAGGAGAGAAGTCTGAGCGAAGCAACACGACAGGTTGTCTCTGTGATGCCCCCACGCACCAAACATCATGAAATTGGAAAGGGCATAAATTATCCTGAAAAGTCATCCTGAAATCCTTCGCTGTATGCAGTTAACTTTCCGATGGTCGTTTCTTCAGCCCACGCTGCTCAGATCAAAGTGAAGTTGAACCGAGCTGTTAGCCAGGCATCTGACTCAATTCTAGATGAGTAAAATGCAGTTCTCCAAGTAGAAAATTTTGGTGAACATTTACATTCTCCACACGCCAGTAATCGTACTTGGGGAAACTTTGGAATTCTTCATTAGGACATTTTTACATGTTTTGGAAATTTTATGATGCCAGAGAGTTAGTTACAAAGTTATGTTAATTGTTGCCTTGCTCACTCCCTATTCACCAACGAGAACCTCCCCCCCCTCACTTCATCCACCACCACTACCTGCTACTGAAGTTAGCCAGAAGGTGTTCCACCCAATCAGACCCAATGCTGTGGTCCAAGTACTGGTGAAGTGTAGCGTATAATCAGCATTGCAAGCTGCATCACCTGATTGAAGAACGTTTTAAAATAAAGAGAAAAAAATCATTTATCGACAATGTACACATATATATATATATATATATATATATATATATATATATATATATATATATATATATATATATATATATATATATATATATATATATATATATATTTTTTTTTTTTTTAAACAAAAAAAATTCACCCATGGCTGAAGGAAGTGGTTCACTTTGTCATTTTTAATATGAAGTAGGTAAAGCCTAGAAACGAACAAATCCCATTGGAATTATCCTTTTGAATTACCCACTAGAATTACCATTAAGAATCCTTGAGAATTACCCTTTAGAACCCTGTAGAATAACCTTTATAACTCTTTAGAACCCTGTAGAATAACCTTTATAACTCTTTAGAATTACCCTTTAGAACCCTGTAGAATAACCTTTATAACTCTTTAGAATTACCCTTTAGAACCCTGTAGAATAATCTTTATAACTCTTCAGAATTAGCCTTTAGAACCCTGTAGAATAACCTTTATAACTCTTTAGAATTACCCTTTAGAACCTTGAAGAATAACCTTTATAACTCTTTGGAATTACCCTTGTGGAACCTTTTAGAATTACCCTTTAGAGTTACGCTATAGAATAACCATTTAGAATTACCCTTTAGAACTACCCTTTAGAATTACCCATTAGAATTACCATTTTGAACTACCCTATTGAGTTACCCTTTAGAATTACCCTTTAGAATTACCTTTTAGAATTACCCTTCAGAGTTAATATCCTTTGGAATTACCTTTTAGAGTTACCCTTTGAAGTTACCCTTTGGAATTACCTTCAGCATTACCCTTTAGAGTTACCCTTTAGAATTACCCTTTAGAATTTCCCTTTATAGTTACCCTTTAGAGTCAGCCTTTGGTATTACCCTTAGGAGTTACCCTTTAGAATTACCCTTTAGAATTACCTTTTATAGTTGCCCTTTAGAGTTACCCTTTAGAATCACCCTTTCCAATTACCCTTTAGAATTACCCTTTCTAATTACCCTTCAGAGTTACCCTTCAGAGTTACCCTTCATAGTTACCCTTTAGAATTACCCTTTAGAGTTAATATCCTATGGTGTTACCTTTTAGAGTTACCCTTTGAAGTTACCCTTTGGCATTACCTTCAGCATTACCCTTTAGAATTATCCTTTAGAGTTACCCTTTAGAGTTACCCTTTAGAATCACCCTTTCTTATTACCCTTTGGAATTACCCTTTAGAATCACCCTTTGTAATGATCCTTTGGAATTTTCTTTTTGAATTACCCTTTGGAATTACCCTTTAGAATTACACTTTAGAGTTACCCTTTAGAGTTGTCGTTTAGCATTACCCTTTCGAATTACCCTTTAGAACTTTCCTTTACAATTACCCTTTATAATTACCCTTTTAGAGTTACCCTTTGGAACTTTCCTTTACAATTACCGTTTAGAATTACTCTTTAGAGTTACCCTTTAGAGTTGTCGTTTAGCATTACCCTTTCGAATTACCCTTTGGAACTTTCCTTTACAATTACCCTTTAGAATTACTCTTTAGAGTTATCCTTTAGAGTTGTCGTTTAGAATTACCCTTTTAGAGTTACCCTTTTAGAGTTACCCTTAAGAATTACCCCTTCGAGTTAACCTTTAGAGTTAATACCCTTTGGAAATACCCTTTCAAATTGCCCTTAACTATTAAACCAGTGGGTTAGATAGGTTCTTCTTTTTCATTTTGGACGGACGGATGGATAGAAGGAAGGACATACCAAATTTGAAGTGGCTTGTTATATGCTTGTAAAAAAAAGAGCCTGGTGTTGGTTTAAAGGTTCGGTGGCTTCAGATCTTATGATCTTGAGTTTGAGCCCCTGTCAGCCATTGAAGCAACACCAGGTGGAATTGACTCAGACTGTCATCCTTCAGAGGTCGGCAAAATGAGTACCAGTGTACTGGTAATGAAGGGCACTGCATCAGCGGCATAGTCGCGCCTACAGAAAATGATGCAACCAGCGGCCACAGACTGAACACGACAGCTAACTATTATAAAAAATAATGGAAGCCAATACTTTTTCCAGAAATACTCATTCACAAGTCGAAAAATATTTCAAAGCTCCAAGCAATCCGTGACGAGTCACTACTTAGTCATCATTCGACAGAAGGTGAATTGGGAAGGGGTTTGTAATTTGTTCAATGTGCTGGTTCAAAATGGAGTTCAAAACTCGACTCCTTTTCACCAAAGACACCATGGGATCTTTAACATCTTATTTGGCTGCACGGTCCGGCAGACTGATTTGTTTGCCAAGGTCTCAGCCTGTGACATGGAAGGCTGCACTTTCACACCTAGATTTCTGACTTCCTCCACTCACGCAGTCAATGTGTGGCTATCAGTGGAACACTCTCCTCCCATCTCCCAGTGGAGGCTGGAGCCCCCAAAGGGAGCATTTTGGACTCAGTCGTTTTCCTCATCTATATGAATGACCACTCTGATGCTCAAGATTCTAGAAAACTCTCTATTCCTTTTTGCAGATGACTCTACAATGTCTCTTAAAGTACCCCCAGACAGCAGCTGTCTCTCTCTCTCTCTCTCTCTCTCTCTCTCTCTCTCTCTCTCTCTCTCTCTCTCTCTCTCTCTCTCTCTCTCTCTCTCTCTCTCTCTCTCTCTCTCTCTCTCTCTCTCTCTCTCTGCTGACCTAGAAATGATTGGACACTTGTTACCCTCGCCGAAGGAGAGTGTATTGCATTTGTGTCCGTTACTTGCAAAATAGAAGATTTTTCAAGTATATGGGTTAGTCGATTTTGTTATTCTGTCTGTCTGTCTGTCTGTCTGTCTGTCTGTCTGTTTGTCCCCTACAGGTCACAATTTTTAAACCAATATTCACAAAACTTCACCCCATGGTCGACATCGTCATCGTCTATGACCATACTGTCTCCAGAGCATAGCATGGTCATCGTCTATGACCATACTGTCTCCAGAGCATAGCATGGTCATCGTCTATGACCATACTCTCTCCAGAGCATAGCATTTGCTGACGCAGTTTCTGTGAATGAGACCAACACTGGACAGCTCATATATATATATATATATATATATATATATATATATATATATATATATATATATATATATATATATATATATATATATATATATATATCTCACTCTCTCACTCTCTCAGGAGCATGCCATAAGATTTTGAATTTGACCAGGGTACCGGCGCACAATAACCTGCTCTTTTAAAAGGATACAGTGGGGACTCTTACGTCGATCATCGAATGCTGATCAGTAGAAGCCACACTCGGCTTCACGTCTCCTTTCAAGTATTGTACATCCGTTGATACAACTCCCAGCCTGCCTGTTAATCACCAGGGTGGTATTTTGTAGTTGGGGTCGAGAATCAAATACAGATGAGACAGCTCATGGTGAGTACATTATTTCTGAACTATCTTGTTTGGGTTAACAGGAACATCCCATTAGAGCAAACATACACATCTCATTTAATCTTTGTCAAGTTAGTTGGATTGATTACCAACACAACTCACAATGGTGTACTCTCTTAATGTGACATATACCACATTGCATCTTTAACCTCCACAACTTAGATGCAAATGAGACAGGTGGCTTTCCATCCCCATGCCAACATAGCTGCCAAGCAATGCAACAATTTGGTGGAGATCAGTTAAGCCAAATTTCTATACCATAAGGAACTGACAGACAGATCCATAGACAATTTCTTATTAGCGCAAATTAGTATATTCAGTAGACTTCCTACGAAGGGATGGACACTCCATAGATATATAAATCACAAATCCTCAAAAAAACCACAAAGTCCAACATAAAAACTTACTAGCCGATAAGGACCATGTGAGCCTTTCTGAAACCTGGTGGGGGGAAGTGGGGGTGGGGGGGTGGACAAAGCACGGAAACAGCAAAGGGTGCAAGACCAGAAAGGAGGTGGTAGAAGACAGAGAGCCCACCGACTTGTCTGCGATGGCAAAGTCATAGACTTATCAAGTCAGCTTCCTCGCCGGGGATTACAGTGATCTTCAAGGTCTTGGTTTCCATGGCATTAAGCTGAGCAAGGAGTGAGGCAGGAGCGCCAGCCCAGAGGGGAGAGCAGTACTCTATCAAGCTCCGGATGAAGGCCTTGCAGGTTTATAGGAGTTCAGGTGTGTCAAGGATGGACTCTGTACATCGGAGGATGCCCCGTCGGCAGCTGGCTTTGGAGGCCAACTTTGAAATGCGGTTTGCCCAAGAATGATCATGGCTGATAGTGCGACCCAGGACTTTGAATGACAACTTCCTCAAGAGGATTGTTTTGAAATTGTTTGCCAGACTGTCCTTTCGGAGAGAGATCGTGAGAGTGTGAGATTCGTCAGGATTGAAAAACATATTCTTTGTGTTTAGCCATCTCGTGAAAATTTTCGAGGTCTCAAGAGAGCGAAGAGACTGCAGTCTGCTTGTCTGAAGGATGAGGGACGTCATGGCAGAGGGTGGAGTCATTCACAAATCGATAAAATTACTTAATTTCAATTGAATTATATATTTTGAACACTGTGGAACACTAATTGTAACATGAATCTGCAGTTTCACAGTACTTTGGTTCTGAAATTGACAAAATGTCCAGAATCTCAACCCCGATGGCATATGCACAGAGAGGAGTAAGTTGATTTTTTTTACTTTGTCTGTCTGTCCGGCAGTCAAACAAAATTGAAAATCATTCCAAACAGGAAACTTAGTTTTTTAAAGGACGTCATAAAGGACACAAACAATAGGCACAAAGAACTAATGTAACGTGTAAGATAAGTTGGTGTAAAAGACGGTGCATCAACAACAGTAAACTTCCAAAAAAAGTTTATTTTGGGGGTTTTTTTGTTCAGACATTAAAATCCTTATTTCATTTCAATTTAATTATATACTTAAACACTGCAGAACACAAATGACCTTTTTGGCAATTTCAAAAACCTTCCCTTTCGTAGTACTTTGACAAGATATCCATGCCCTGCAACTAGCACGGGTTGACCCTTCCGATGTCCATCTTAAGACTGCGTGGAGTAATGAACTCGAGTTATTTGCAGAAACGATTACTAAAACAACATTCCAAAAGTATGTAAACAGGGTCGGGATGGTCACCAGAAATGATCATGTGAAACTATCAGGACATCTTTCTTTGAATAACAGTGTCAAAACATCTCTCTCAATTAGGGTTCACAATCACCGCAAACACTAGTTGAATCCACCGTGTGTGTGTGTGTGTGTGTGTGTGTGTGTGTGTGTGTGTGTGTGTGTGTGTGTGTGTGTGTGTGTGTGTGTGTGTGTGTGTGTGTGTGTGTGTGTGTGTGTGTGTGTGTGTGTACACTGTTTAATATTTCACTGGTTAAGTTCAGACATGGAAACAATCAACATGTACTATCATTGCAGAATGTAGGGATGAACAAGCAACTAACATTATTCAAAGAAAGATGTAGGGATGGTTCCATGTAATAATTTATTATGACCATCCCAACCTTGTTGACATTCTTTTTGGCATACCATCCCTACATCATATTACATTTACAAAAATCTCTTTTGTATTCATTACCTCAGCTCGATTGAACTCCACAAGGACAATAATAGCAGAGGCAGACAGGTTAGTGGTGAGACATTCCTTATTCAATTCGTCCTTCTTTCAGCTTCCATCTAAGTCCATACCCAGCCTTCCACCAATTTTTTTAAATCTATAATATCGAGGCTCGTATAAGAGCTAACACACAGAACGCACAACAAGGGGAGCAGGAGACAAGAGGGGTTGGAGAGGGAAGGACGAAATAGTGGGAAACAGATATGAGGAGATCTGTGGAAGGGAGAGGGATGGGGTGGGGGCACACGGGGTAAACAAGATGGATACCACAGGGACTTTGAGGAAGGAAAGCAGAGAATTTGAAGGTAGGTTTGGGGTGGATTAGCAGGGGGAGAAAAGGTCGTGGTTTTGGATAGAGGAAGATAAGAGATGATGGTGAGCAGCTGTTTTGAAGAGCTGGAGGGAAGAGTGGGATTGAATAGAGTGTGCGAGTTTGTTCCAAAGGTGGGGAAAAAGAGGAATGAAAGAGTGAAACTTGGACAGTGATTCTTGATTTTGGCAGTTTCACCAGAACGGGGGTTTTGGTGGACCGTGAGCACCCTGAGGAAATATAGGGGGAACATATCGCAGTCAGAGTAAGGGGGTGGGGGGGGGGAGACTGGAGAGGAGACTGCAGAAGACAGAAAGACCACCGACCTACCTACAGAGAGAAAGAGAGAGACAGAATGACAGAGACAGAGACAGAGACAGAGACAGAGACAGAGACAGAGACAGAGACAGAGACAGAGACAGAGACAGAGACAGAGACAGAGAGAGAGAGAGAGAGAGAGAGAGAGAGAGAGAGAGAGAGAGAGAGAGAGAGAGAGAGAGAGAGAGAGAGAGAGAGAGAGAGAGAGAGAGAGAGAGAGAGAGAGAGAGAGAGAGAGAGAGAGAGACCCAAAGATTCAGCGTCATCGTGGTAGATACCAATGATCCTAAAAGCCTTGGTTTCCACAATGTGAAGTTGAACAAAGACCAAAATGGATTTTACTCTTTTTATTATTCTGAGGTCGGTCTCAGGAACATTCAGTCCAATAAGTCCAATAAGGCTGCCAGATACGTACGTTTTGGGGACTGTGGCTCTGTGGCAATGACTGAGAAAATTTACACATGAATATCCAAAGAATGCACAAAATACAAAGCATAAAAGTCCACCTTAAAACTGTCAAAATCCGTGATAAGATATTTCCAGTGAGACATGAGAACGCCAAACTACACAATGAAAGCTCCGGATCCGACAGTGTGAAAATGCAGAGTTTAGAACAACTTCACGGACAAACTTCTCATGAAAGTGGAGCTCCTGTGGCCCCAGCATGCGCCGTCGCAATCTTCGGGGTGTTTGCTTTTACTGCCGGCTGTGAACACGGGATCCTGCAGCGAGCCGGGCCCCGGCACAGTTTTACCGGCTGCCTGTTGGTGAGCACCTCACACATCAATCAAGCACGTGAGCACCGACCGGTCGAAGAGGCGCCCTCGTGGGCACTCGGCCTCGTGCAAAGATCCGAGAGTGGTCCCATTGCGGGAGTGCATTTCCAGACGGTTGAACTAAACAGACGTTGTCTTTGTCCAGGGTGGTTTTTTAAAAATCCCTGTATCCTCTTCGTTCAGGAGGATGATATTGCAGGCCCCCTTACGGGCCGCCGGAGTCGCAGTGCGCTTGTGGTTTCCTTGCCTCAGCTGAGTTAAACATGGAAGCCGTGGTGCTTCATGCTCACTGCAATCTTCTTATTTAGCGCCACAGTTATTCCCACGTTCTTGTGAGGTTTGCTGGCGGAAGTTTTTTTTTCGGCCAAGTCTTTCACAAAACGTCTGGGCAGACATGACGCTTGACTATGTAGTTAGGGCAGGAATTTGAAATTGGTTCAGGGTGCTGGCGAGTAGCTCATGTACTCTTGGCAATGGACACAGTGGGATCTATAACCTCCACCGACTAATGCCGGTAGACCAGACCTTGAGGGACGACACACACACACATCTGTAAATCACCCTGCCAGTGAAACGCTGGGATGACAGTTGATACCTGGGTCAGGATTTGGTGCCATCCTATGTCGACCTTTGAGTCGTTTACATTGTAGCTGCCTCACCGTGCAGTTCCCATGCGTATATGCTGCGTCTTCACAAATAGAGGAGCTCCATGGTCTCTTCTCTACCAAAGCAACAGCAGAACCTTCTGTGCACGATGGTACCCAAGCGAGTGGTATTTAAAGAGTCCAATTACCTTTCTATATTATAGACTAATGACTTGTCCGAAGGACGAGTCGTCACGCCTCTCATGGAGTCCCCATGCATGACCCGTTGAACCCACAACCGCATGCATCTCAGTGACTCCACCTGTATTCGAGTTTTGAGTTGCACTTTGCATGCAATGGGCCCACCGATAACCTCAAGGCACCGATTGAGTACCCCCGGCATTCAGACAGACTTGGACGCGCTCCCGGCGAGTGCACGCGCGTGTGATGTGGAGCGCGTGCCGGCGATGACAGCAACAAACCCTCATGGGAAGTCCCGGCCGTAAATAGTCCATCACTGACGCACGGGACCATGACGAAGCGAGAGTGTAGATTGAACCTTTCGCTTTTGACTGAGCGGGAATTACCAGGTATGCATCCATCGTCCTCTTTCGCAGAGCTGGAAAGTTTTCGCAGTAGGCCTGTTTGTGTGAACGCGAGTCCCTCGCCGCACAGCTAACTCCATGAATCCATCGCGCCAGGGCACCTGCAATTTTGAGGCATGAGGAGAATTATAGTCTGCCAACATAAGCACCGTCTGCGATCAGTGGCCAAAAGCTTGCTTTATGTGCCACCAAAAGAAAGTTAGCTGAACAATTTAAGGACAACAACCATGAGTGATGTTAATGATGTCGGATTTGCAGACACTGTCATCATCTCCCACAGTACTTGTTTACAAAGAAACACTACAATACAATGGATTATCTTCCTCTTCTTTCGTATGCAGCACAAGGCTGTGGGGTAGCATCATTGACTGTGATGGATGTGGCTGTGCTGCTGGTTCAATAGCCTCTGTGGGTTAGGACAAGAATTTGGAATTTGTTCAGAGTGTCGGTGATAACGACTACATTTTGTGAAGGACACCATGGGGTCTTTAACGTCCACAAACTAATGCCATCGTCTCATTTGTGTAGTAGGATGAAGTGCTTATATTCCTGAGATAATTGTAGTTATGAGGGTACTGTCGGGGTGGCCACAATGTCTTGTCACCGTTGTAAAAATTGTGACATTTCCTCTTTTCATATAAGCTGAAAACACTGAAGGGTTCTCCAAGTTGTACCACATACATTTACACGACTCTTTTACTTTATTACACATGTTGCAGCATATGACGCAAGCTTTAAGTGTCCATTGGATCCGTTTGTGCTCCATCACTGTCATTACGGAGAATGATTTTGCTCCATGTTCTGCGGGACATTTTCTGGAGCATTTTGTGCTCCATCACTGTCATTACGGAGAATGATTTTGCCCCATGTTCTGCGGGACATTTTCTGGAGCATTTGTGGGGTAATCCGATTAAAAGGAAGTCTCACTACTTGTTTAAGACCATCAGCGGTTTCGTGGTGCTGCTGTACAACAATCTTTTTTAATGAAGTCCCCAAGGGAATTATCACATGTCGACAGGTCTGGTCTTCGAGGTCACCAGTCAAGTGGAGGAGGCAATACTGGTGACCCATGACCAACCAATGTTCCCAGAAAACTTCACTAAGGCATTCCCTAACAGTGATTGCATAATGTGCAGTACCCTGTCCTGCTGGAACCACGCATTGTCCATTATACCAAGGTTTTCTAGTTGTGGCACAAACCAGTTTTGCAACATCTCTAGATAAGTGTACTCATTAACTGAATTATCAAAGAAATACGGTCCAAATAGAAATTTACTATCCATCCCAGCCCATATTGTGTCATGTGGAGGATGATGTTCCACTCCCTTATAAAAATGTGGGTTATCCTTGGACCAGAACACAACGTTCCGTGATCGAGAGCTTCGGAATATGGCTCATTCATCACTGAAGATCACCTTCCCGCGTTTTGAGATTGTATCAAATATCCGAAGCATCCTTGTGCTTTAGCAGAGGTCAACTATCATGTGCTTTTGTATTGGCGAATCCGGTATTCCAAGCTCCACGGATCATTTTACAGGTCGACGTTTTTGGTGATCTGGCAACAGGTTATTTGATTAATTCGCACTGCTGACCTCTGGTCGATTGTCTTCCAATTCTTGGCATATCGTTTCTGTTGCCTGTTGCAAAGAGTTTATACTCCCAACGCAGAAGTGTCTTTTGAAAGGGAGATTCTTGGCGGAATCGTTGATAGAAGTCAACAATCACCCCTTCCATTGTTTTCCCTATTTGTGGACTTTTGTGAACCCAGACACTGACAACAATCATTGTTTAATGGTGCAATTGTTTGTATTACCCATGGTTTTGTTCACTCAATCTGGAAAAAGGGGAAAAGGAAACGAATTAAACACTCTGCATGCAAAAGCAATGTCAATTTTTTTACAAGGGATGTCAAGACATTGTGGCCAACCTGTAGGTCAGGCAGCTACTCCATATTAGCATGCTTCTCCATGGGGTCAGTAAGTTTCTTGGCAAGCTGTAGGGATCTGTGACCCTGGTGACTTTTTGAATTTAACTGAATTTAATTTTATAAATTATTCGACTCCTTTCAGAGCATGACAGGATAGAAGACATCAGAATACAAGTGTCCACAAAAGGACTGATGTCTGGATACAGATGACCAGATATTAATGTATTTTTACGCATGACTCAGTATAGAAAATTTCTCTATGACAGCAATGAAATTAACAAGTTATGAGAACCTGGATAACTTGTCACCAATAAACTTCACCACATAAACAAGCTGAGCAACATTACCCACATTTAATAACTCATTCATTTTATCCACTGAAGGACTTTCCCAAATATGATGTTTCATACACTTCTTACAAGCATCACTGAACGCTGGACAGACAAGAAGATAGTGAAATTCGTCACCAGTTGCATTGGACTTGCAAAATGGACATAACTGTTGAAAAGTATCTTTCGAATAGTGACCATGATCAACAGGAATTTACACATTAACTCTAATGAGGACTGGAAAGAGCTGCAGTAACAAGGTTCAAAGTAAAACTTGTTTATAAAATAAATTGTAATTTGAGCATAGGGGTTTACTGTTGACTTTATCATTGCAAATCTGCACACTCATGTCAAGAATTTTGTGGTTGATGCTCGACTAAAGCCATGATTTATCAAAGTTCGAGAAATCATACCATATATTGGAATAACCACAGTTATCAACAATACTTTTCATAGTCGATATCCATTTAGACTCAAATATTTCACGTGCATGAAGACACTCTGCTAATCTAAACATAACAGCAGAAAATTTGTTCGCGGCTTGCCACTTACAATTCGCAACCAAACACTTACCATTATTTTGCCAATAAAGTCTCATATAGGGTAACGTCCTGTTTCCTCAAGTACCAGACAGTTAGCAGTCATTTTATTGAGGTGTACTATTTGATGAAGATATTTATGATTGAAAATTTCAAGATGGGTGGTATTGTAACAACCACAAACCTCACGACCATATAATAAAATGAGCATCACCACTTGTTGGAAAATCTAAATTACTGCTGGTTCCGCTTATCTAAATTACGAACAAAATTTGATAAGCTAGAGGCACTTCCAGTTGCAGATATGTTTCCAGACATCTTGAGTGATCCCGATAGTTTACAATCTGGATGACAGACAAAATGGCAGACCCAACAGGTGGTGAGGTCACCAGCTTACGTAAGTGAGAAACCGCTACGTGTATGTTTTTACTCATAATATGGGAAGATACATAAGACTTTTGTGCTCTGTATTGAATTTTTCGTCGATTGGGGTTGAGTATGCACTGAATGAAGAAATTCTGTTTGTTCTTTTCCCATCGTTCTATGTTCCATCACAAAGATCACAGTGAATAAAATTGGTCCATACATGTCTGAGATATGGTTCCAGACGCACGCACGCACGCACGGAAACGAAAATCGAGACCAAATTCTAAAGCTCCCATTTCAGACTAAGTCCAATAAGGGCTAATAGATATCCGAATGAATTTGAATGACACAATCCCTCTAAACAACTACATTAGTTACAATTTTCTTCATCTAAAAACCAAATAGCTTCTTAAATTAAATACGAATTGTGAAATCAACTTTTACAGTTATTTTTTAGCTAAAAAAATATAGATGTTTCGAATATCTATAATGACATCATTTGGGTCATCACCTTGTTCTTTGTAATGTTGAAAAGGAAATTGTAACTTTTGATGCACATTCGTGTCATTTCATATTATTTTGAAGAATTAAGTTGTAGGGGGTATCGGAATGAATCAATGTCATATGCAATTTTTGAAATGATGTAATCCATCCCAGAATGCTTGGTGCGCATTTGCAGAAACCCCAGGAAATGGCGGTGTTTGGGGCAACATAAAGTATATAGTGTGTGCGAGATAAGGATTGTTATCTAAAATGGTTAACGAAGCTTCTAACAGAAGCCAAAAAATACTTGCAAAAGGACTTGAGAGAATATTGGGGTGTGCCTCTGCACATTTAGAGTTGTTGAACTTTCTGAACTCGTCCAAAAAGCTCATAGCTTGCAGCGAGCTCCCTGAAACCGTGTAACTGATCAATACGAAACTTTACATATGTGATTGACTCCAAGTCGGAAAGATAATTTTATAACAATGATGGAATTGGTCCCGTGGTCTCGCAGCCATATTGGATCAAAGGAAAACCTTTAAAAAGTAATCTTCTCTGAAACTGCTTAACAGCACTCGGTGGAGCACGTAACCCGGCCACACTGAACAGTTTATGTTTTGTATCCCACTTTTAGGCTGGATCTGGATCCAGAAGCTGAACCAAAATTTAATTGGCTTGTTCTTGTCACCTAACCAACTCATCCACCTCATTTTGTCAAAGCCTGTTCACAGCATTTTGAAATATTATACTACATATCGTTTTTGGCCCCATCACAAAATGGTGAAGAACCACATAAAAAATTGTTGGATTCTGATCCGGATCTTCATCAGAATTGAATCAATTCATCCTTATCACACTCGTCAGCCAGATTGTAAACTATCAGGATCACCCAACCTGTCCAACAAGTTTGTCCGAATCCGTCCATAAGTTGTTGAGATATCATGCTATATATCGTTTTTGGCCCTATTTCTCAATGGTGAAGAATCATCTTAAAAATTCTAGTATTCAGATCCAGATTCGGATCTTTACCAAAATATAACTAATTCGTCCTTGTCACACACCCAACCTGTCCACCAAATTTCATTTGAAGCCATCGACAATTTTTTGAGATATCATGTTCACAGACAGACAAACAAATAGAAAAGCCGGTAGGCGGCGATGGGTCGCCGAGCATGGAAACTATAAGATATAGAGCAAAATGGATGTCATATAGCAGATAGGGAATCACCTTAAGATTATGCATATCAAATCTCATCCAGTTCCATCGACTGATAAGTACTCTATCTATTTGAATGAAAAGTACCAAAAATGCGGTTTGAAATCGGAAATCCCCAAAGTTCGAGGGGGTGCTGTGGGTGAACAAAGATCTAAATCGAAAATCCGGCTCGATCGTTTGTGCACAATGTATTCCAGACGATTAGTGTGAATTTTCATGACCATCTGACCATAACCCTAGGAGGAGTAGCATTTGGCGCGAAGGAACCTCCAGCTCTCGCATATTATCGATTTTTGCACCTTTGACCTCTGACCGAAGCGAAATCGGTCAATATGTCCTGAGGCAAAGTTGTAGTACTCATTGAGTACCATGAACCTGCAAAGTTTCTTTCGTATCGATACACTCACCTGGTCGCTAGGGGGCCTTCAATTTTCGCTAATTTTCGCGTATACCCTAATTGTAGGGGGCGCTGCGGGTAAAGTATTCCATATATCACAAAAACCAGAATATATTTGATAGAGCATCACCTGTAGATCATTCATGCCAAATTACATAACCCTACGTGGGATAATGGCTTTCGGAATTGATTTTGCGTGAACGGTACCGATTTTGAAGGTTTTTCGGTTGTTGCTGGGGAACCAAAGCGTCCCTAGCAACCATCACAATTTCCAAAGCACTAGGTCATAAGATGTACCTACCACCCAAGTCTGGTCAAAATCCGCCCACGTTTACTACCAATTATGCTGATGACAAACAAACAAACAGACAGAATTACTGACAATAAGGGTCACCTATTTCGGCGACCCAACAGACAAACAAACAGGGTGAAAACATCACCTCCGTTTACCTTTCGTGGTGGAGGTAATTATTCGAGATCATTGCACTATTTGTAAAAGGAGAAGCTTCTGTGTGTGTGTGTGTGTGTGTGTGTGTGTGTGTGTGTGTGTGTGTGTGTGTGTGTGTGTGTGTGTGTGTGTGTGTCCAATGCCACGACACTCGATAATTGTATGAATCGGAAAAGGTAGGAGCTGCACATCTCTCATCCACAGATTTATCTTGTAGTTCGTATACTTCTGTGAATCCAATGTTCCTTCAGGAACAGAACAATCATAGTTAACCATTTTGAAATTGCCACTCTTTCATAAAAATGCTGAAAATTATTGTAAAAAGACGATTTGAATCACAGATCTCACGCGAGTGACGGCAGGTCCAAAGTGCCCGGCGAGTAAACCCGAGTCGCTGAAAACGCGCGTGCAACGCACGCACCAAAGGCCTCGTTGGCATTCACATATCATTATGAAATTTTTGCTAATCGTGGAATTCAAGCCGAGGACACTGCATATCTTTGAAAATGGGATAAAATTTCCTTGTGTTGGGATTAATTAATCATTTCATTAAAAGTAGTTGATTGTACATTGCTGATGCTTCATTAAAACAACTTGTTTCTTCCTTTCTTAATTCCTCGAGGTAAGAACATTCTGTTAGCCAACTGTTGGGAGTTGCTCAGAAGGAAAAGAACAACCATGTTGTTTCTGTTCTTTTTTTTTTTAAACATCAATGATATGTTACTCTTCATTCTTCTTCGTTTTACTTCTTCCGGAGGTCATATATTCAAACTTGTCCCTGCACAAAAAAAAAAAAAATTCAAAAATATATTTCATCATCCTCATTTCCCATATCTTTGAAATAGTCGAACACTTAAAGCCCATCCCTAGTTAGTAGGAACATGAATATCTTAGTTATTCAAAATTTCATCTGTGACAACTCAAGAACAGTAATTTACCCTTTTATATCAAAAAAATTTCACTAATAAGCTGGAAAGAAATTTGTTTTTGTATTGTTATGAGACCAAGCTAAGATCCTATAATTTGCTGATTATATTCAATGTGGAGAAGAGCCTTGCCAATTAAATTTGGGGGATGATTTGACAGAGGTGTCATGATGGTTGGATGATCTGCTCTTGACTCTGAGAGGTCGTGGTTTGATCCCCAGCTGTGTCATACCAAAGACTTAAAAGATGGTACACGCTGCTTCCTTGCTTACCACATTTAAAAAGGATAGAGCATGAACAAGCAACATTTGATGCAGGCTTTGAGGTTACTTGTCAGGGAATTCATATTATTTATTTATCCAGAACAAGATATTTATTTCATTTACATTGTTACCATCAAATTCTGATATTTATTGCTCTCTCTCATTCACTGTGATTGTACGAAGCTTGGAGAAAATTCAACAACTTTTTGGGTCACCGGGGAATTTTGCGAAAACTTCCTCTGTCCAAACAAATTGGAACATAAGCCAAGTACCCTGAATGGGGTCATGGGGTACTCTGAATCCAACATTAATATCGATACTGCAAGAATTTTAATTTTTTTTTGGAGTTTTATTGGTACCATGGAGTTAATATATTGTGGCATTGATGGTTCTGTTAACACAGAGCCTCGACACCAGAAATCAATGAACTCGTGAGGATAGGCCGGATCACACGAGGGAACCGAGTGGAATGCTCCCGCATGCGGCCCGGTCAGAAGTACTAATTGTGTCGGTCTCAGAAAGTAAATGTTACAATTTCAACCTCCCCCTGGGATTTACCAAAGCCGCACTGAACAGTTTCTCGTGCATGAGGTTTGCAGTGGTGGGTCACCACACGACAAGTGTTCTTATGGAATAACAGTTGATTTAAAGAAGGTACAGGACCACGAAATTGGGGAAATCCCAAAAACAAAAGACAGACAGACATGAATAATTGGGGGGGGAGGGGTTGGGGGCAAGCAAGGTCTTTGTAAAGGAACCTGGGATCGAGATGGCTCCACTGAAAGCAGGTCTCAAAGCCACTGAACAGGCCAACGAACAACACGGTTCAACGATCATCCGTCGCAACCAGTAAAGAGGAGATGTGTTTAGTGGATGTGCCAAAGAGAGCAGAGACCAGGAGGGCAAAAACTTTTACACTGACCAGGGAGAACAGTGCACCACACATCAGGAGTGGAGAAAACGGGGCTGAAGCGAGGAGTGAAGTAGACACCCAAGATATATTGAAGGGCCACCAGACACAAGAAAGTGAAGCATGGATAAGGCCCGCAGTGAACGGGTAACTACTATCCACCCCAATGGACCAGCTCAACTCTGGGTCCTCACACAACTCAATCACTCACTCCAACTGACTCCCTGCCCCCATGGGTAGTCCTTTTATTTCCACAACTCCCTCATGGCTGTGGCTATACCCGCTGCTCCCAAGTGGCCTTTCCTCACCATCCGGGACTGGCCAATGAGCGAACGCATGATTGTCGCCATCGGTGTGATGCCACATGAACATGGTACGGTCACTGGCACTACCAGGACCATTGCGGGCCACGGGGAGGTTTTGAACTCCCCACATGGGATGTAAACACATCCTAAACTAGGTGCACACTCAGTAGAGTGCACAGCTCTGCCACGTAATGCCTGATCCACAAGAACATACATATCGGGCCCAATAGATTTTTGAAATATCGTGCTATACAGTGTACATATATCGTTTTTGGCCCTATCTCTCAATGGTGAAGAATCACTTTTAAGATTAAATAATTCTTGTTCCAGATCCGGATTCAGATCTTCACCAAAATCAAATCGATGCTTCCTTGCCACACACACCCAACCTGTCCAGCAAGTTTCGTTTGAATCCTTCCACAACTTTTTGAGATATCGTGCTATACACACTGATGAGCCAAAACATTATGACCACTGACAGGTGCAGTGAATAACATTGATTATCTTGTTACAATGGCACCTGTCAAGGGGTGGGATATATTGGTCAGCAAGGGAACAATCACTTCTTGAAGTTGATGTGTTGGATGCAGGAGAAATGGGCAGGAGTAAAGACCTGAGCGACTTTGACAAGGGCCAAATTGTTATGGCCAGACGACTGGGTCAGAGCATCTTTGATACGACAAGGATCGTGGGGTGCTCCCGGTCAGCAATGGTGAGTACCTACAGACAGTGATCCGAGGAGGGACAAACCACAAACCGGCGACAGGGTGTTGGGCGCCCAAGGCTCATCGATGAGCGAGAGCAACGAAGGCTATCCTGTCTGGTCTGAACCGACAGAAGGTCGACTGTGGCACAAGTCACAGAAAATTTTATTTGTGGTCACGGGAGGAATGTATCACAATCCACAGTGCATCGCACCCTGCTGCATATGGATCTGCGTAGCCGCAGACCGGTCAGAGTGCCCAAGATGACCCCTGTCCACCGTCGAAAGCGCCTACAATGGGCACGTGAGTGCTGGAACTAGACCATGGAGCAGTGGGAGAAGGTCACCTGGTCCGATGAGTCCCGTTTTATTTTAGATCATGTGGATGGCCGTGTACGTGTGCGCCGTTTACCTGGGGAAGTGATGGCACCAGGATGCACTGTGGGAAGACGACAAGCCGGTGGAGGGAGTGTGATGCTCTGGGCAATGTTCTGCTGGGAAACCCTGGGTCCGGCCATTCATGTGGACGTCAATTTGACACGTGTCACCTACCGAAACATCGTTGCAGACCAGGTACACTCCTTCATGGCAATGGTATTCCGTGATGGTAGTGGCCTCTTTGAGCAGGATAATGCGCCCTGCCACACTGCATGCATTGTTCGGGAATGGTTTGAGGAACATGATGAAGTGTTCACGGTGTTTCCATGGCCTCCATACTCTCCAGATCTCAATCTGATTGAGCATCTCTGGGATGTGCTGGACCTACAAGTCCGATCCACGGCGGGTCCACCTCGTAACTTACAGGACTTGAAGGATCTGCTGCTCATGGTTTGGTGCCAGATACCACAGGACACCTTCAGGCGTCTTGTAGAGTCCATGCCTCGCGGTCGGTGCTGTTTTGGTGGCACTGGAGGACCACCAGCATATTAGGCAGGTGGTCATAATGTTTTGGCTCATCATTGTATTGGTGTAGCATGATATCTCAATGGTGAAGAATCACTTAAAAAATTATCAGATCCGGATCTGGATTCAGACCTTCACCAAATTTGACTCAATTCTTCCTTGTCATGCACGCAACGCGTCCACCAAGTTTCATCCAAATCCGTCTGCAACTTTTTGATATATCGTGCTATATATCGTTTTTGGCACTAATCTCTCAATTGTGAAGAATCACTTTAAAATTCTAGTAGCCGGATCTGGATCTTCACCAAAATATAAGCAGGTCGTCCTTGTCACACACTTAACCTGTCCACAAAATTTCATCCGGATCTGTCCACAACTTTTTGAGATATCCTGCACACAAATGAACAAACAAACAAACAAGCCGGTAGGCGGACATGGGTAGTCGGACGTTGCCAGGCAACGGAGTGGTCCATAGCAACAGTTCTTTCTCACACATAAATAGGACATACCATGAACCTACCATACCAGTTTCATGTATATCTAACTCATAGTCTCTGTGATATAACGAACTTCGTTTTTTTATTGTTTTCGACCAGGGTTCATTCAAAGTCTATCTTCTCCGACAGTTTTCATAGGATCTGGCTGGAAATTTTTGACAATATGGCTGAATGTACTGCCCACAGTCGCTCGTGGGCCGATTTTTGATTTTCGAAAAAATAATTTTTTTCTGATTTTTCAAAAATTTCAAAGTCCCGTTGCTGGGCAACGGTGGTGTCCATAGCAACAGTTCTTATTTGCACACAACTAGGTCATGGTATGAACCTACCAACCAAGTTTCATCGAAATTGCCATTGTATTAACGGAGTACTGGACCGAACAGAGGGACAGACAGACAGACAAACACATCGACGGAAATACTGATAATAAGGGTTGAAAAAAAAATCTCAATTTTTTTTTTTCGACGAGATCGACTACCCAATGAAATTGCTCATTGAGCAAGGAATTACCGGAATAACTTTGTCATATCTCCATGATCTCTGAAAAAACAAAAACCTGGAAATCAATTTGGTTCTTATAAGTCGATAGTGCTACTGTTTAATGAGTTATAGCACTTCGTTTGGTCATGATCATAACTTGGAAGTCAATCGGACTTGAAGTGGCGTTTTTATCGCAATTTGAAATTTTTGACCCGACCCCCCCCCAACATTCGACCCACGACCGCTAAGAAGGGTGTTGGTGTGACACCCCAATGAGACATATGGTTGGATGCAGTATTGGAAGTTGCACATTTTGGATTTGGTTTGTAGTCGATACGACCATTTTAGCGGACGTTATTGCGAAAATAAGAATTTTGGTTTTTTGGTGACCTTGACCTTGACCTTTGACCTAGATTCACCAAAAACGACAAGTGTCTAACTTGGACCATGGCCAACGTCTGCACCCAGTTTGGCAATGATCACTGAAATGGTGTGGCTGCTACAGGGCAAACAAACACACAAACAAACAAACAAACAGACAGACAGATAGACACACAGAATGACACACACAACCGACCAACATAATTGCCGAAATCCGAAGTATTCCGGCAATTAACAAGAAGAAGTCGTCGTGCAGAGCACGACACTTGCAAAATCGAAAAAACGAATTTGACCTCAAAAATAATTGGTAGTTGAATTCAATGACCAAATGTGCCTCTCCTTTTCAAATTTCAAGTGAATCGGATGAAAATTGACAATTTTATAAATTCAGCCCATGTTGACCTTTTGGCCAATGTGAACCTCCAAAATAATTGGTTGTTTGAATTCATTGACCTGAAATATAAATCCTCTTAAAATTTCAAGTCAATTGGATGAAAATTGAGGATTTTAAAAATACTATCTTACTTGTTGACCTTGGGCCTATGTTGGCCTTTTGGTCCATGTTGACCTCAAAAATAATTGGTTGGTTGAATTCAGTGACCTGAAATATAAATCCTTTTCAAATCCAAGTCAATCATGAAAATTGAGGATTTTAGAAATCTCACCTAAGTTGTTGACCTTTGGCCTATGTTGACCTTTTGACCTCAAAAACAAATGGCTTCTTCCTTATGAGAAACTCTCTCCCATATGGTGAAGTTTCGTGAAGATCGGTTGAAAATTGTGACCTGTCGGCATTAAACAGCCAAACAAATAGACAGACAGACAGACAGAATGAAAAATCACTAATATAGTGACAACTTGGCAAAACAGCACAAAGTAGCATGGCACTCGGTGGAGCGCATCCCTCTGCCAGGTGTAACAGTTCACGTTTTGTATCCCACTGATGGGCTGGATCCGAACCAAAATCCAATCCGCTTGTTCTTGTCACTTATTCAAGTCATCCACCATGTTTTGTCATAACTTGTCCACAACTTTTTGAGATACAGTGATATGTTTTGTTTTGGCCCTATCCATCAATTTTAGAAATCAGGCTTGTGTTGACATTTTCATCATAAATTTCATTGGAAGTTGAATCCAGCGATCTGACATGAAAATGCTCTTCAAATTTCAAGTCAATCGGATGAAAATTGAGGATTTTAGAAAATTTGGCCCAAATTGGCCTTTTGGCTTATTTTCACCTTTTGGCCTATGCTCACCTCAAAGTCAATAGGTAGTGAAATTCATTGACCTCATATGCAGATGCTCTTCAAATTTTAAGTTAATTGGATTAAATTTGAGGATTTTCGAAATTTGGCCTCTGTTGACCTTTTGGTCTTTGTTGACCTTTTCCACCCACAATGAGCACAAAATAATAGGTGCTTGATTTTAGTGACCTGATATGTAAATCCCTTTCAAATTTTAACTCAATTGGATGAAAATTGAGGATTTAGAAAATCTGGCCTAAATTGGCATTTTTTTGACCTTTTGGCCTCGGTTTACCTCAAAATTAATAGGTGGCTGAATTCGGTGACCTGATATCCAAATGCTCTTCAAATTTCAAGTGAATTGGATGAAAATTTAGGATTTTAGAAATCTGGCAGATGTTGACCTGTTGATCTATGTTGACCTCAAAATCAATAGGCGTTTGAGTTCAGCGACCTGATATGCAAATGTTCTTCAAATTTCAAGTCAATCGGATGAAAATTGACAATTTTAGAAACAATTTTAGAAACAAAAGCCGGTAGGCGACGAGGGATTCGCGAGGATAAAAGCGCTGGATACAATTCATTCTGACCGATCCAGCAACGAAGATTCATTGCCAAGACGTATTGGTTCACATACAATTGTTCCTCTGCCTGGCAAGATTTTTTTCCTGTTGCGTATTTTGCCAACTGGCACTCCTCATAAAAAATGACGTTAAATAGACGCCCTATTTTTGAAGGACTACCATTTGAAAAATAATCGGTTTGCTGGTTTGTGCTGTGGAGCCTCACGTTGCAGACACACACACACACACACACACACACACACACACACACACACACACACACACACACACACACACACACACACACACACACACACACACACACGGAAAACCCGATAAACTTCTCTCAATGCTCTTGTTTGACCACACCTCCTGAGCCACACCATATTTTTCATAAGCCACGCCCACTTTCCATAAGCCACGCCCACTTTTCATCAACTTCGTCCACTTTCCCTAAGCTCCGCCCACTTTCCTAAGCCCCTCATAAAAAATGACGGTGAATAGACACCCGATTTTTGAAAGACTACCATTTGAAAAATAAAATCTCAATCAAAAATCGGCTCAAGTAAAATTTTCTAAATATCTCGAAGTGTTTAATTCTGAAGTCTCGTTTCTCTACATTCAAAACTGAAGGACAAGTATTGAAAATACTATACGCGGTTTTTCGGATGCTGCACAGCAACGGGTGGTTGCGAGGCAACAAAATTCAAACGCGCACATTCCCAGTATATATTCCACATGTTGGCAAAGTTTCATCGGAATCGGTTCGCTGGTTCGTGCTGTGGAGCCTCGCGTTGCAGACACACATACACACACAAACACACACACACACACACACACACACACACACACACACACACACACACACACACACACACACACACACACACACACACGGAAGACCCGACAATAAGGGATATCTAGCATATATAGCGAATCCAATAATTAGTGCTTGATTCAGTGCTTGATCTCCTAATGTCTCTGTTCCCCACAGTTTTGTCCTTCCCACTCCCGCCCCTCTTGTCTCATGTCCCCCTTGCTGGGCGTTGTTTGTTAGCTCTCATGCGACCCTCGACAAGGTATACAATGTTTGTTTGTTTTTTTAATTTGGCCTATATTGGGTTGACCTTATGTAATGGCCTTTGTTGACATTTTGACCGAAGATAACCTCAAACGTAATAGGGGGTTGAATTCAATGACCTGAATGGCAAATCCTGTTCAAATTTCAAGTCAATCGGATGAAATTTGAGTATTTTAGAAAATTTGGCTTAAATTGGCCTATTAGCCTTTGTATGCCTCTTTGGTCAACCAAATTTTATGAAACTTCAATGTGGGACCGTTTTTTTCTTTGCCAAGTAATAACAAAATGGACTAACCAATATACTTGAAAAATCTTCGATTTTGCAAGTAACAAACAAACATACAGACAGAAAGGGGTGAAAACATCACCTCCTTCACCTTCGGTAGTAGAGGTAAATATGTCCTCTTGTGCCACACCACCTCATACCTCTCCTGCTTCACATGGAGGACAAAACAAAGCATGCTTTCTGACTTATGTGTAATGTTAACTCTGCCACCCTTCACGGCAGACAAATGAACAGGACAACTTGTAACAGGTCCCGAATTAAAAGAAAATGTTCGAACTTTGGAAATACGTGGACCATGCTAATTATCATCTCCATAGTCCGAACCCCTGCAACTTACAATATTTAACCCACACACCTATGCACAAAGTGGGGTTAAGCAATTGCTTCATTCTGTGAGTTTATGATCAAGGAACTACTTGATTTCAATTGAATTACATTATTTTCGACATTTTAGAAAATGAATCACTGAAAAAAAACCTCCACTTTAGCTGTCCTTTGGCTCTGAAGTTGGTAAAATTGTACGCTGGCTCGTGACACCGCATACAGATGTGCACAGCGGGGTCTGTTTGTCAACGAGTCAAAAAAACAAAACAAAAAACAATTGAATGTAATTTCAAGCTGAAAACTTAGTGTTTTTAGGGACTTCATAAAGGACACAAACAAAAGCTTGAATAACTAATTTAACGTGCTAAATAAGGTGGTGTAAAAGACAGCACATCGCCAATGCATCAATGGCGGTAAAATTCACATTTGATTGGGTTTTCTTTTCTGCAGCCTTTCAAACATTTCTCTTATTTCAATTGAATTATACATTTTGAACACTGCGGAACACCAACGGGCTTGTTGGCACTTCCCTTTGGCTCTGAAGTTGGCAAAATTGTATCACGTCTCGACCAATCAAATTTGCCACTCGCCCTCTCCGGCGGGGGAGCATCAATTCAGAAAAAAAAAAATGGCGGCATCCAGCGATGCAGCACCTAAGCTCACTTCGTCAATTGATTTATTTTGATTGATCCATTGATTGATTCTTTGATACTTGGCTTGATTCAATTGCTTCGAGTGACTGTCTTCGATCGCTTGGTGTCCATCCATCCATCGGAACCATACTCTGTGCAGAGCGTCGATGCTGCCGAAGCAGTTTCCTTGGCTATTGGGCACAATCCTGGACGGATCGCCACTCCGACACAGGATACCAGCTTGCTGACACTCATTTTGCCGACCTCGGAAGGATGGCAGGCTGAGTCAGCCCCCTGGTGAAGTAATTCAGCGGGCAACGAGGCTCGAACTCAGGACCCTTGGATCCCGAGCCATCACCCTAACCACTGAGCCAACACCAGGCTTCGATCGCTTGGTGTACTAGCC
The DNA here is from genome assembly GCF_056783735.1 of Eptatretus burgeri. Taxonomy (NCBI): domain Eukaryota; kingdom Metazoa; phylum Chordata; class Myxini; order Myxiniformes; family Myxinidae; genus Eptatretus; species Eptatretus burgeri. Next base: position 114,778,483 of record NC_140962.1, read on the forward strand.
TATTAATCAAAGTAATGACCTTGTTGCTGTGACATTGCATTTCAAGTAATCCCACAATCTCATGCAGGGGGTCCTTCAGCAGAAAAGATACACATGGTAAAGTTCCCACTCTCCTTTGAATTTCCATTGTAGTTCTTATTTTTCAAACTGAACTACCATTCCCACAGAGCGCTAGAGCAGCAATCAGCCACCCAATATCTTCAAAGCTTTAATTTTGAAGGTCTCAAACATTCCAGAATGTAGATTTGCCACTGATTAGCCTCCACCAAGCTTTTCTTGATTTGTACTGTATTCTTCTTCTGTGAACTCAAATATTTGCAGCTATGTTCCCACATTTGTGAGTTGAATGATAAATTACTCCAAGAGAAGAAATGCAAAGGAAAAATGTTATACACAACAGAATAGAATATAATCTCAAATATATCAGATGTGAAGTGAAATGTTTTCCCTCACAGGTGGATAATTATATCCTCTACATTGATTTGCTTCCTGAGTTTTAATGTTCTCGTTTTCAATGCAAGTATGCTGAAATTAAAATCCATATTTTGTGTAATGAAATGTAATCACTATTTCAGGCAAGGTGGGCGTACGCTGAATGCCCGGTAAGGGGGCGGAGTGAGTGAGTTTTCAGTGATCTTGCTAAAATAATTTGTACAAATCGTGTTGGACAGGATGGTGCAGATGTAATGCATTTAACTGTGAACTGTCTACTCTGCGTTTGATTCGAGCTCAGACCATAAATTGTCGGATTGGTGTTTCCCAGGTCCACAAAGTGCACCATCCCTCAGATGGACGTTGATGGATGTTGATGGATGTTAAAGGTACCATCACGAAAGCTTTCTGCTCCAATCAGTTCATCTGGCCATATGCTTGTTCAAGCGGACATCTCTCTGGCTGTTATTGGAGAACTACCTCAGTGCCAACGAGACTGGCATTTCACTCAAGCCGACTGGCAGGTTCTTCAAGCAGCCATCAACCTTCTAGACTGGTCTCCCATCTCCACTTTCACCGACATCACCTCATCCGAAGAATTTTTTCAAAGAAATTTGCACTCTCTCGTGCACAGATTTATCCCATCTCATCTTTAGTTGTCCTACCCTTCCTCCCGCCCTTGGTTCACTGAAGTTTGCGGTGAGGCAGTTGTCCTGAAACAACTTGCCTTCACCTTATGGAAGACTAATCCAACTGACGGAAATCTCAGTTCCTTCCACAAAGCTCAGAACAACTGTGTATCTACCCTCAGGAGAGCCAGAAAACAACATCTTTCTAATCTCAAGTCTGAACTCTCAAACCTCTCTCCCTCCTCCAAATCCTGGTAGTGTCTAGTTAAGTCTGTTTCTGGTGTATGTTCCCCCTCCATCCCCTCCCTTACCTAAAATGGCTGCACAGCTGACACCGCACGTATAAAGGCTGAATGCCTAAACTCGGTGTTTGCTTCTAAACCTTGTGCCCCAAACCCATCGTTTTCTGTTCCCACCTTGTAGCTGTTCCTGGACTCTGTGTCCTTTTCTCCTGACAAAGTGGAGAGCTTGCTGTCAAAGCTCGACTCAGATTCTGCAACCGGTCCAGACGGAATCAGCCCACGTGTCATAAAAACTGCTCTTCTGCTCTTGCTCACCCTCTCTCTGTTCTATTCACCGTTTCATTTGCTCAACGTCATCTGCCATTTGCTTGGAAATCAGCAAACATCACTGCCCTGCACAAAAAGGTGCAAAAACAGATCCCTGCAACTACAGACCAATCAGCCTTCTCCCAATCATCAGCAAGGTCATGGAACCCATCATCGCTTCTGACATCAAATCCTTCCTCTTCTCCAATGACTTGATTTCCAATTATGAAATAGGATTTCAACCAGGTCACTCAACCCTGGACTCGCTGCTCCTGCTTTCCCAAAAATGGATGGAGGTTCTGAATGCCAGACATGAAATCGGAGCCATCTCTCGAGACATATCATGAGCTTTCGATATGGTCTGGCATCCCACCCTGCTCACCAAACTCTTTTCTTATGGTATCTAAGGCAATCTCCACTCATGGCTTGTGGAGTTCCTCTTGTGTCACAGTCAAAACGGGGCTCTTAATGGAATTATCTCATCCCCTCTTCCTGTCCAGGCTGGAGATCCCCAAGACAGTGTTCTTCGCCCTGGGATTTTTCTGGCTTTGATCAATTATCTCTCTGGCTCTCAAGAGAATCCTCTCTATCTCTTTGCTGATGACTCCACCCTCTGCCGTACCATCTGTCATCCCGCTGATCATCAAGCAGCAGCTTCTTCACTCTCCGCAGATTTGGATAAAATCACGAGGTGGCCCAACACTTGGAACCTGTCTTTTAACCCTGACAACTCGCACGATATCTCTACAAAAGGACCGTCTGGAACCCCCCCCACCCCCATCTACTTCTCAACAATCCCCTTGAAGAAGTCCTTTCATTCAAGCTTCTAGGTCTCACTTTCTGCCATGATCTCTCCTGGTAAAACCACATCTCCAAGCTGTCCTCCAAAGCCAGTTACTGACTGCGCACAAAGGTCATTCAAAGTCCTTCCTTGGCACACCTGAACTTCTCAGCACTTACAAAGCTTTCATCTGCAGTCTAATGGAGTACTGATCTCCCCTCTGGGGTGGTGCTCCTGCCCCACACCAAGCTCGACTTCATGCTGTGGAAACCAAGGCTTTTGGGATCATTGGTATCTCCCACAATGAAGCTGAGTCTTTGGGTCTCTCACTCTGTCACCAGATGCAGGTTGGTGGTCGTTCTGTCTTCCACTATCTCCTCTCTGGCCTTGCCACCCCTTCACCCTCCCCCCCTGCTCTGGCTGTGCTCTGCCCCCCTATCATTCCGCAGGGCACTCAAGATCCACCAAAACCCCCTTCTGGTAAAACTACCAAAATCAAGGATCACTACTCACCTTCACTCTTTCATTCCTCTTTTTTCCTGCGTCTGGAACAAACACCCACACTCTCTTCAATCCCACTCTTCCCTCTAGGTCTTCAAAACAGCTGTTCACCATTATCTCTCATCTTCCCCCATCCAAAGCCATGATTTTTTCTACCCTCGTTTATCTACCCCAAACCCACCTCCTTCAAATTCTGTTTTCCTTCTTGAAAGTCCCTGTAGTGTCCATCATGTTTACCCCGTGTACCCCACCCCATCCCTCTCCCTTCCTGTTGTCTCTGTTCCCCACTATTTTGTGCTTCCCTCTCCCACCCCTCTTGTCCCCTATCTTGTTACATGTTCTGTGTGTTAGCTTTTACACGAGCCTCGACATGGTATACAAACAAAAGATGAGTTATCACAAGCATCTTGGCCAAATTACAAATTCCTTCAACCTTCAGTCAACGTCATGCCTGGTCAGAAATTTCTGGAAAAACTTTGGTCAAAAACGTTCCCTGGCAGACTCCATAAGAGAGTGGGAATAATTGTGGGTGCAGTAGTAGTAGTAGTAGTAGTAGTAGTAGTAGCCGTAGTAGTAGTAGTAATAGTCATAGTATAGTCATAGTAGCTACAGGGGATCCAGGTGGGGTTTGAGGTTCAGACAATTTGAGTCCCATGATTGTCCTTCACTCATGTGAGGAGCAGTGACAGTCAAGCATACTTTGAATTGTGACTGCATTGTTACTATGAAGTAGAAATTTGAAGTAATCACAAAGTCAGCAGCACATGCTGAACAAGTCTATGTCCTTTGTTCAAACTGTTAACTGCCCATTGCTGTCAACAATGTCTGTGCCTATATGTGCATTGGGGTCACGTGCCATGCTGTCTGTAGTCTCCTGTATGAGACAATTGCATGATATGTCAAGAGGAGGTAAAAGTTGCAACAAGGTCTTCATAGGGAAACCTAACGAGAGATCATCTCCATGTGAACAAGAAGAATCTGGAGGCGCATTGTCGTGAGCTGGAGGTCTGACTGATTGTCCAGGAGGAATAATATGCCACAGTTCTGCTGGTCCAAGTGACTTCTTGCTATGATGCAATCACAATTAAGGAATAGCTAGCTGAGTGATAAGCTCTTGCAATAATTACCAAAAATAATCTACTTTATATAAGCAAAACTGTTTACCATGGATGGATGGAGAATGAAGGATGGAGCTAACATATTGTTACAGCTGTGGAAATTCGCACAACACCATATAGGTCGTTATTTCAGTTATATCGCTAAGTTCGTGTTCAGTTAGATTTCCTCACTGTTGTTTAATGGGGATTAATTATTCGTGTGGACAGGGCTGTGATCTTTGAGTGAGTCGTTATTCTTTGCTATCGTTATTTTGGACCAACCACACCACCAACCACCTTTTCCACAAGCGCCCAACCACACCACCCTCACGACCACCACACAACGCCAACCACGCCACCATTACAACAACCATGATCACCTCAACCGCCAACCACACCACCAACCACCTTTTCCACAAGGGCCCAACCACGCCACCATTACAACAACCACGATCACCTCAACCACCAAACACACCACCAATCACCATCTCCACAACCACGCTACAACCCTCTCCGCATCAAAAACCGTCTCTGCCATGGAGAAAGAAGAAGGCGTTCTGATAACGCATGGATTTTTCCTCTTACTTTCCCGCGCTTAGGGACGGGGGAGGGGCGAGTGGAGAGAGAATAAAGAAGAGCGACCAGGAATGACTGCTACGAAATACCCTGACCCACGAGGAAAACGCCCCCTTCTGGAAGTTTCCCGCAGGAGCTGGAAGGAGGACGGGGTGGGAAGCCAAAGGGGATAAAAGCCCGCGCTGGATGAGCGAAGGGGGCTGTCGAGCAGCTGTTGAGCTGTCTTGGTCGATGGGTTGGTTGTTGGTCGGGTCGGTGGAGGTCTCGGTCTGGGTGGAGCAGCGAGTCGGTGGAGGTCTCGGAAGGGTGGAGTTGTGGGCAGCCGCGTTCGAGCCTGGAGTCCCCGCAGTCGGTGGAGGTGCTCGACAGGGTCCATCGAGGGTCGCCCAACCAAGTCACCACAAGGGTGGAGGTAACCTGCGGCGGCCTCTAGGAGTCCCTTCGGTCAACCAGGCTCCTTGGACATAAAGGCCTACAGGTCCAGTCTGACTCCCTTGCCTTTGAGGGGGTCTTTCTTTGCTTTTATTTGTGTGAATGTTGTGGCACCATGTCCCGCAAGTAGAACTGTGTAAGTGCTTGTAAATAATAATAATAGACGGTTGTAGTTCTTCTTGTCGTGCTTTTCTTTGCCTTGCATAAATGTATACGTGCATGCCTGCATACGTGCTATTATAAATAAATGTCCTTGTGTGAATGTTAACCCGTTCATCGTGTCCTTTTCCCCGGATTGAACTGCTATCTTGCTCTCGGAATAATAGCAGGCTTTTTAATAGCCAATAAAAGAATTGGGTCCAGTGAGGTCTCGCGATAATACCCGCTCGGTTATCCCAGAACAGAACGAACCGCTTAAGCGGTTCGTGTCCAAGCAGACCTCGCTGAGATACGGTCTCTCGGTAGTCTGCCCGCGCGAATACTTAGGTATATCGATAATTCGGCAATTGACCCTGTCGCGCGCGGGTAGAGTGTTGACTAGGCCGTGGTGTGCGCTTGGAGCACACCCGTGACTGGTTTCCGGCGTTGTTCCGGAAGGTCACGACTGAATTGTCCGTCCGATGGGAGAGACGGCCGCCATTTGCAAAAGTGGCAATCCGCACGCTGGGCGGGCGAGAATTCGTAACAATATTTACACAAGTAGACCAGGACAGCACTCTGGAGAGCACATACCTACACCAGGCAGAACAGTTTACGTTTTCTTTCCCACTGAATGGCCAGATCTGGTTCCGGACCTGAACCAAAATCGAATCGTCTTGTTCTTATCACCTAAGCAACCCATCCACCAAGTTTTATCACAACTCATACACGACCTCTTGAAATATCATATGTATCGTTTTTGGCCCAATCTCTCAATGGTTGTTGTTGTTGTTTCATATGCAGCCTGTGACTGCTGGTTGCATCATTTTCTGGAATCGCCACTGTGCCGCTGATGCAGTGCCCCTGTTACCAGTAAGCTGGTACTCATTTTGCCGACCTCGGAAGGATGACAGGCTGAGTCAACCCACCTGGTGTTCTTCAACAGCAGGACAGGGCTCGAACTTAAGACCCTAAGATCTTAAGCCAGCCAACTTAACTGTTAATTCAACACCAGGAATCTCTGAATGGTGAAGAATTACTGAAGAAATTAAAGCGTCTGGATTCGGATCTTCACCAAAATCGAATCAATTCGTCCTTGTCAGATACCCAACCTGATCACCAAGTTTCGGCTGAATCCGTATGCAACTTTATTTTGAGATATGCTGCTCACAGAGAAGGGTGAAAACATAACCTCAATCCACTTTGGATGAAAGAGATAACTAATATAATTACTTCCTGCATACACATTTACAATGGCTTTAAAATGAATAAAAATTGAATGTTTGCGCAAACGAGAATTTGATTTTTGTCCCCCAACCCTCCGACAAGATATCTATTCCTCATCACATTATCTCATCCTGATTAGATCACGGTGGTGATTGCCTGAATTATGTTGTCATGGCAACCATTTATTTAGCTTTCATATTATGCAGATCTATTCCTCATACCAACCAAAAGGTGGGAGACCGAACACCAAGAGCAGTGGTTCCCAAACTTTTTTGTCCATGACCCAAAATTTGAAATCACATTTGCCTCGCAACCCAAATGATACTGGTACCTCGTGTACCTATGATAAAAATTGTCAGAGAAAATGCTTTTGACATGAAACCCCCCCCCCCTCAAAAACTGAGATTTTGAAGGGGGGTTTCAAGTTTGGGTCACAGCCCTGGGTTTGGGAACCCCTGACCTAGAGTATCAGCTCCTTGTTTGATTTGATGTTCCACAATCTTTACAGAGCATGCAGCTACCAAAGCAGTTTTTTTTGGCAAGGGTTATATGGGATGGTTTGCCATTTCATTCTCAGCGTTGCTTGTCCCCTGCTCTATCCCCTTAAATGCTGAGCATCAAGCAAGGAAGCAGCACGTTGAACACACACACACACACACCTCAGTTGAGTGTTTGGAATGGGGGTTGAATCACCAAGCTCCCAGATTGAGAGTGGATGTTCCAACTATTGCACCACTGAGTCTGGCTTAAGCAACCACAGACTATTGCACTTCCTCAACTCAATAAAAGGCGGAAGGTTTTGACTGCTGCCTGTCTGTGAGCAAGATATATCAAAAATTTGTAGACACATCGTGACAAAACTTGGCGGACAGGTTGGGAGCGTGACAAGGAAGAACTGATGATATTTTGGTGAAGATCCAGCTACGAGAATTTTATTAGTGATTCTTCACATTTTGAGCAACAGAGCCAAAAACGATATGCAGTCCAGTACTCTAGCACAATATCTCAAAAAGTTGTGGACGGATTGCGGCAAAACGTGGTGGATGAGTTGGTTAAGTGACAAAAACAAGCCGATTCGATTTTGGTTCACGTCTGGATTCAGATCCGACGTATCCGTGGGATACAAAACGTAAACTGTTCAGCCTGGCGGAGGTACACGCTCTACCGAGTGTCGTTCTAGTTGTTTCTTGCACTTGGACCAAGTTGCATGACTGGAGCTTCAATTCCAATACACTAACTCTATTGCTGTTAGCTAAATTAAGAGATACAGCTGATAGTTTCTCTGATGAAATGTAGCCATGATCTCATTAGTAGCCAAAGAACATGGGGCCCTTGAGTCTCTACCTGGCAGCGCTACGCCACTCACGATGCCCGGTGTGGCCATGTGTCACTCGAGACTTGCTCGTGCATAGCTACAGTTCTGAGTGATCAAAACTATATTTGGCTTCACTGCACACATATAAAAGTTGGCGAATTTGGTTTTATCACATTCATTTCAGGCCTTCTGTGCACCAGTGAGATTTGGGCTCGTTGACTCATTTATTAACTTACGAGCACCAATAATTTGCCCTCGCACCCCTGTGGCTTCTCTGAAACAACAGATTTCATCTTGCAGCCCTCCCTAGCCCCAATATCCTGAGGATTCCATCATCTTTTTAAAAGGAAAATCAATTGTGGAGCCTCTCTTCCAGAATAAAATCAGTCACTCAAAACCACCACCTGGCCACAAAGGTGTGGTTCCTTCATGCTCGATTTCCAGCACCGTCCAAAGCATTGCATCATCTCCCCCCCCCCCACCAACACCCATTTCCACCAGTCTGAGTGTCTCTTCAATCTTTGAAAGGTCCAGTAGATGGCTCCCGATGTTCACGTATCTGTGCTCCATGTTGGCAAGTCATATGTTTCCTCTGCTCGTCTGAAAACAATCATTGCTGCTCGTGAGCCAGGGAGGAAGATCTGGTTGTTGGGGGAATCCACTCATTAAATCTTCCCCTTAAAGTTGTAAATGAGACATCTATTGCTTTAGAGCAATCAATTTCAACCCAGATGTTAATTCCAGATTTATCGTTTTCAGTTAGCATCTCACAAAGAACTGGTCCAAGTTGTCCAAAGAACGATGGCTGTTGCAGTTACAACTTGGACCAGTTCACTGTAGTTTACGTTTACTGTAATTTTAGCTTTTGCACATGAGATAAAAAGACAATACAGACAAGACAAAAGTATGCTAAATTCTCAAACAGTAAACCATTTAGAGCAACTTCTCCAAAGTAAAATCTACATGTCAATGTTTTACATCCAAAATCAAAATATTAAATCACTCATGAGATCTCACAGAACCCCTCCAGCTCGTCACAGCTCAACAGGATGGACCGAGTGAAAATGGGAGCAGAACATCATCATCTGGTGTGGGATACGGTCGAGGATGTCTGTACTGTCGTTGATGTCAGATTTTTAAAATCATTGTAAGGGGGATTTAAAGAGGACAGTTTACTCTCCTTAAAATGTGAATTGGGGTTAAAGGATTACTCCCCCTTCCACAGGAAATGGTGTAGCCCTCTTTTATGCCCCCTCCCATCCACAAATTTTTTTTTTGTTATCACAGATACATAATGCAACTGTATTTTGCAATGCATTAGATGCAAATTAACTTAAAGTAATCGACAAAGAACAAGTTGTCAGTTAAATTTTCTCAACCTTGTTACGAGAACGGCCCATCCTACTTCCTCGAGACTTTTACTTCCTCCAGATCGAGACGGTCAAGTTCGCTCCTCTTTTCACGCCCATCCAGGGGCTGATCCGAGGATCTCACCAAACCGTCCGATCGGTAGTAGCGATGGGTGGTGTGTATAAAGGCCAGGGACTTAATCAACGTCAGCTGATGACTCACAATTACTGGGACATTGTCTCAAGCCCCAGTCCCAATTATGGACGGGGTTCTACAGTTTACCTTTCCCATATCTGACGGCGAAGGGCAAGGTACACTCTGGCCCATCTAGTGTAGAGTACGTAGCGTGCTGCCCCAGCAACATAATGAAAAGCACGAAGCACTTGCATGCAAGTAAAATGTTTAGTTGGAAAGATATGTGAGCAAACATTATCATTGAATAGAAAGAAGTGGAGATTACATCGAGTAGTCGATTTCACTCCGATGTATCAGGAATATTAGTTGCTCTTTTTAAGGATCACCCTACCTCCATATGCTCTATCTTCTTTTCGGACCCCTAACGGTGATGGCTGCCTTTGAAGGCCATTTATCCAGGTAGCACTTGCAACTATCTTTTGTCATGGCATGCAGCCGCGCACTGGTTCCTCATGAAGGCAGCGGCATTCTGAAAACATTTCGTCGCTCGGACGTGGACATGGACATGACAAGGATTTGGAATTTGCACAGGATGCATCACACAATCCTTCTTTCTTCCACCAGACACCTTGCATGAGATCGTTAATGTTCATCAGCAAGAATGATGGCAGATAGGACTCTGGCTTAACAAACCATCATAAAAGCAGCACACCTTGGCCCCAAAGCACCAGGGTGACAGTTTATAGTCTGGTCCGGAATGAAACTCCGTCTAGACAGCTCCAAGACAAGTGCACTACCTCTGAGCAATCCTTTTATCCATGCTTTCTTCACTTGCTTTTGAATATCCCTCGATTATACATCAGGTCAGGTCAGGTATGGGAGCATGTGCCAGAACAGCACGTCGCTGCGTCCACTTTCCACCGGTACTCCAGGGGCCTCCGTCTGGCCATCCCCCAGGCAGATGCCAGGCCCATCCCCATCTCCTTGAGATGATGGTCAACCTGTTGCAACCATGAGGCAGGTGGTCGACCCAGTGGCCTCCTCCACTCATGAGACTCCCTCGCTGAGAGAATCTGGTGAGCAGGATCAGAGTCAGGAAAACGAGCCACATGTCCATACAGCCGCAACTGACGCTCATGGACTATGCAGGTAACAAATCTCATCCGAGTCTCTCTCAGCAACCGCTCGTTGGACACAAAATCCGACCAGCGATAGCCAAGGATTCTCCGAAGAGACCTGGTACCAAAGGAATTAAGTCTCCGTCTCAGATCCTTGGTCAGAGTCCAAGTCTCGCACCCATAGAGCAAGACTGGAAGTACCAAGGACCTGAAGACTCGGACTTTCGTCCTCCCGCACAGGTACCGGCAGCGCCACACCCCATGATCCAGTGAATCCATGACTCCCCAGGCCCGACCCAGACGTCTATTGACCTCTGACTCGCAGCCAGCAGAGACATGAATATCACTGCCAAGGTAAGTGAATCTCTCTACGACCTCAACATCCTCACCACAAACAGACCCAGACAGGACAGCAGCATCCAAGATGTCACCGAAAGCCTGGATCTTAGTTTTGACCAAAGAAACCCGTAATCCCAACGGCTCCGACTCCTCATTCAGCACCTCGAGGGCCCCCAAGAGGATGTCTAAAGTCTCCGCAAAGATGACTGCATCATCTGCAAAATCAAGGTCCGAGATCTTGACATTCCCAAATGACGCACCGCAACTTGATCTCTCCGACATCCTCCCTAGAATCCAGTCCATACAAGTGCTGAAAAGTGTGGGGGCAAGTACACATCCCTGACGAACTCCAGTAACAACTGCAAATAAGTCAGAGATGGTACCACCACACTTCACAGCACTCTCAGTACCAGAGTAGAGTTCAGACATCAGATCGATCAGTTTCGGTGGCACCCCACGAAGACCAAGAATCCTCCAGAGGACATCCCGATTCACTGAATCGAACGCTTTACAGAGATCAACATAGGCTGCAAGCAGCCCCTGCCGAAACTCTCGTCTGCGTTCGGTGAGGACACGAAGTGCAAGGATACGGTCAATCGTTGACCTCTTTGGTGTAAAGCCTGAGTGCTCTGAACGCTGATGCTCAAGCAGATGGTGGCGAACCCTATCGAGAATTATCCGAGCAAAGACCTTGCCCGGCACTGAGAGCAGCGTCACGCCTCGGTAGTTGTTGCAGTCTTGGCGATCACCCTTCCCTTTCCAGAGAGGGACAACAAGGCCCCTCTTCCAGTCAGTTGGGATGATGCCTGTGTTCCAGGCAGAGCACAAAACTGCATGCAATGACACGAGTGCAGCATTTCCACCAGCCTTGAGAAGTTCGGCATGGATGCCACAGATCCCTGGAGCTTTGCCCCGTTTCAACTGGTTCACCGCAGCCCGTGTTTCCACAAGCGTAGGTGGACCACAGTTGATTCGAGGGTCAGCAACAGGGATTGTAACACCCTTGACGTCCAACTCGACAGTTGGGGGATCAGCCTGGTACAACCGCTCCAAGTAACCGGCCCAGCGGGCCTTCACTTCAGACTCCTCTGTCAAGAGCCTACCACTCTCTGCTCGAACTGCAGTGCTCCGAGGGATGGGCTTGGATGAACGTAATGCGCGAATTCCCCTGTAAGCGGGACGAGAATCACCTGTCCACAGGTGATGCTCTACCCCCTCACAGATTCCTCGCACATAGGCCTCCTTGTCCACCCTCAGTGCACATACAGTTTTACGCCTCAGCTCCCTGAACAGCTCAGCTATGCCATTCAGCCTGGCCCTGCGACTCTGATCAATGGTATCCAGTGTCCCTTGAGAGACAAAATTCTTCTTTGCCCTGCGGTGAGCTCCAAGGCATCCACCGGCAAGGATGGATGCTCCAAGGCATCCATCAAGGACGGTGGTCTTGAAGGCGCTCCATAACTCTTCAGGACCCCCCAAAGCACCCAGACCCCCCAAGTGTCCACTCTGCCTGTTCGCAAACTCCTCAGCTACTCTCTCATCCCTGAGCTTGGCAACATCCAGCCTCGGCTGGGATGGTACCATTCTCCAGGATTTAAGGTGCAGCTTTAGAGTTGCTACAACAAGTCTGTGGTCAGTATTGAGGAACTGAGCACTCCGGTAGACCCTGCAGTTCTGGATCATCCTCCAACGACCGTCAATGAGGACATGGTCAATCTCCTTTGCTACACCGCCAGCATTGGAATACCAAGTCCAGCGATGAGCTTGTGGGCGTTGAAACCATGAACCAGCCACCCTAAGTCCATGTAATCGAGATTATACATGTTGGTTGAAAATTTGTAGCTGCCAGCAGTTTTGGGTTTTCATGTTGAAATTTATGCAATGCCTGGTATCATGGCCGATTATCCATGGATTGAGTGATTTGTTGTAATTAGGTGAAGAGATATTGATAGAAAATATTGCAATCAGTGTCATCGAAATTTGAATAATTTGAACGCAATAGCCTGAAATGCAGTTCATAGCATTTTGGTTCTCAACTGTGATATATATATATATATATATATATATATATATATATATATATATATATATATATATATATATATATATATATATATATATATCATATCTGTCCCCTTTGGAGTGTCTCACACTCAATATTTGTGATGCCTGTAATCAGTAACTGTGCTGAGTGTATTCGCATGTGTGATCGTAATGATGGAAGACATTTTGAAAGTCTGTATTGATGGAAATAAACTTGAAATATTTGGTTTTTCATTCACACTCATATCAGAATTCATCTGTTTTTATTTAATTTTAAATTCGGGTGGAGTTTTTGGCTGACTCTGAATTAAGATATGCTGCCAGGATGACCTCGAGGTGCGCATACTTGTCTCCAAGCCGTCTAGCCTGTGTTTGAATCCCGACCGAGCTAGAAACTGTCATCCCAGTATTTTACAGGCGGGATGATTCATCCATGTGAATGTCGTCCCTCGGATGGACGGTAAATTGGCTGTCCTGCCTGTCAGCATTACTTGGTGGAAGTTAATGATCCCATGGTATCCTTCGTGATGAGTTGGTGAGCTATCGCCAGCATCCTGAAGAAATTCCAAATTCCTGCCCTAACCACTGCCGGGAAGGGAATGACTAACCACCCAGTTTACCCCTTGCCAAGAAACGGCTTCGGCACCACCGACACTCTGTAACAAAGTACGGTACATCAGAACCAGAATATGTACATATACATATCAACTCCTCCCAAGGTCTTCCAGCCGAAGAAAGCTGCGTAAAGCAACCTTGAAAGGCTACAGAAGGTAAGCCCTTTGCTGTTTAAAACCCTTCCCAGAATTCCTCCACAGCTGTAAAGATATTCACAAATTGTACACACATGAGAATCCCAATGCTACGCACCCCCCTCAGCTACCAGACTGGTTTCATCGCTTGTTGGTGAATCAACAACGACAGCGCAGACAGTAATAATGCATACCAATGAAGCTCCCAAGCATGTACCGTGTGCAAGTGTCGAAAGCAGTCAACATACAAATGAAAACAAAGACCCACTCACATCTCTCACCTGTGAATGGAGGGAATAACCAATTCACTCTCACCTAATCAATTAAACCCAGGTGGCTAGGATTATATAAATAAATCAACTCCTCCCATGCTTTTCTCACCTAGAAAGGCTCCACAAGGTAAGCCACCTGGGTTTATTGATTATTCCCTCCATTCACAGGTGAGAGATGTGAGTAGGTCTTTGCTTTTCTTGATATCAGCCAAAGTAGGTTGTGCTGGAGGTGGAGGAAAGGGGGGGGGGGTTTGCGTGGGGTCGGGGTGATGTTGATGCTGGTGAGTAAGATTGCAAAGCATGGATTAAAATGTAAAGCTGCCACTCAACTAGGTGAATATCAGTGACAGTGGTATATTCATTTGTTACTGCTGCATCATGACAGTAAAATATCATCTCAAGAAAGTAGTAAATGTGTTACTTTGACAAGATAAATGCTGATAGTGATAGTTCACAGGCTTCGTTTTTTTGGTTACACATCACTACTATGACCTTTATGTCTACAAACGTGAGAAGTGATATGTGTGGTGAAGAGTTCTGTGACTTCAGGATCATTGTAGACTTTACAGTGTTTCCACTTCATTTTTATTGCTATCATATAAGTCAACTGAAACATCTGCACACTCACCTGAACTGCTGGTTGGTAGTAATTATCAGGTGTTGTTATTTTTTGGATGCTTAGGCTTGTCGAAGGAAATGCTCTATGCTGAAAATTTTACATTTGCTTATAAAAGAGACCATAAGTGCTCTTTTCAAAGTGTTTGCCAGTCATCTGTGGCACAAGAAGGTCTGAAAGTCTGCTTCCTTAGCAAATTGGTGGAAATGCCAGCTATCCATTTTTGTGCAATTTGATACAATATTCTCTGCATGCGGCTTCTCATGCCAAGATTTTCATGACTGTCCCAGATGGGAGGTGGGGGACAGAAAGACGCATCAACCTCAAAAATTGAAGGATTCAAGAACATATCAATTTCAAAAACATGAATAAACAAGAAAAAGAGCAATCAGAGATTGCAGATCCTCACCAACACTTATTTTGAGTGGTGTATTTTTATAGTATTTTGGGTAAATCCAATATGGCTGCCAAAGCATGTGACCAATGGTATCATATGTATGAACCTTTTGTTCCTCATGGAAAGGCGGCCACATGTGTAAAGTTTCGCCTCGATTTGTTCAGCCACTTCAGAGAAGATTTTTGAAGGCTTAAAAAAAGGCTGCTGAATCATCACGTGACCAATGACGTCATTCGTTTTTTTTTTTTTTCTGTGGGCCATTTTATCACGAGATGATCCTCAAAAATTTTCGCACTGATCGGATGTGGCGTTCTACATATGCAATTATGACATCATAACGAGGTCACCTATGATGTCATGAAAAAGCACGCTCATTCCCCATGAGGAGTACTTGCTATGTGCCACGTTTCAAATTTTTTTTCCTTTGTGCGGTATCAGAGATACAGAGGTCCAAATTTTTTCCTTTTTTCCATTGACGTCATAATTATCATTAAAATATTCTACATGAGTAGATGCACGAATGGTGACAATTTCGTCTCAATCCGACAAGCAGTTGCAGAGAAAAACACGAAAGTTCTGTGCAGACAGATAAACAAAGAGACCCAAATGCAATACCCTCTCCTTCGGCGAGGGTAACTAGAATGGCACTCGGTAGAATGCATCCCTCTGCCAAGTTGAACAGTTTATGTTTTGTATCCCACTGATAGACTGGATCCGGATCCAGGCCCTAACCAAAATATAATCGGCTTGTACAAAACCAACTCATCCACCAAGTTTTGTCACAACTCGTCCACAACTTTTTAAAATATCGTGCTATATATCGTTTTTAGACCTATCACTCAATTGTGAAGAATCACATAAAATTCTTGCATCCAGATCTTCACCAAAATCTAAAAATTTCGTCAGTGCCACACAACGTCCAAAAAGGGCATAACTCTGTGAAAAATTGACGAAACACCCTGAAACTCGACCTTGTTATGTAACTTATCATAATAAAGCCTCATACCAAGTTTCATTTGAATATATTGAGGGGTATGGGAAAATAGTCTGAAAAACTACAGATGGGACGGTCGGATGGATGGATGGATGGACGGACAGTCTGAGAGCGAACTTGTACATTCACCGGAGGGGACTAATTACCCGATGTACATACATGTAGCAAAAACATGCGTACGGCTTATGCGTACATACTGTATAATACATTGTGGTTATATACCTGGGACCATTCCAATTTCACCGGGCCATGGACTAATACCCAGGCCTAAGGCCTGCCGATCTGAAATGCATCATGCAATGGTGGTGCATGATTTTATTGGGGTGGAGTCAGGCCAGCTGTCCAGCTAATGGGGGCAAAGCAGTGGGGTGGAGTCAGGGCAGCTGAAAACTGATGCACGTATAATACATGAATCTTTTTTTTAAGTCTAAAAAGGGAATAACTCTGAAAAATTGATGAAACGCCCTGAAATTCCAACTTATTCCGTAACTTATCATAATAAAGTCATGTACCAAGTTTCAGTTGGATATGTTAAAAGTTAAAGGGTATGGAGAAAAAAAAAAGTCTGAAAAAAAGCACAAGTGGGACGGATGGATGGAAGGACAGACAGACAGATGGAGAGCATACCTATAGTCCCCTTCGGTGAAACGAGTAGGGGACTAATAACGTACTGTGGGCCTTTTTATAGGCAACATTATTGTGTCCATCTCAAGTTGTGCATGAAGGAATCAGTGGCACACCAATTGGGTCACCTGTACATTGTATTACCAAAAGTATTTGGACAGCACAACCAAACGTGAAATGACTCTAACCAACCTGTAAGTGCATTCGGTATTTTTATCACAGTGTAAAGGAGAGTATGTTCTTTAACAAGTGTCACCATGTAACTGCTTTATATTTTCTGTTGCTTTTCCTTTTTTTTTTTCTTATGTCCAGTTTCTTCTTGTGCTCATTCTGATGTATCCTACTCCGTTAGAGAGTGTCAATGCTGTTGACACAGTTCCTTGGCAAGGGTGGCTTGTACTGGGTGTTTAAGTGGTTTGCCATTGGCTTCCCAGCAGTAGTTAGGGCAGGAATTTAGAATTTGTTCAGGGTGCCGGCGATAGCTCTCCTGCTCTTTGAGAAAGACACCATGGCATCTTTAAAGTGTATGGGACGTCCAGTTTAACGCCCGTCCGAGGGACGGCGTGCCCAGTGATGGATCGCCCTGCCTGCGAGACACCAGGATGGCAGTTTATAGCTGGGTCGGGATTCAAACCCAGGAAAAACAGCTTATAGACGAATGTGTCAACCTCTAGGCCATCCTGCCATCCCGTTCCTGTTTACATACTGTTGATTCATTTTTATGCATTTTGCACTTATATAAATACATTTTTTTCTTCGACGCAGCTGTGGTTCCAGACTGTTTTTTTTTTTTGTCTCGATTCCACGAGTTTGACGAGTCTTTTTGCTGGATTCGTACTCCAACTTGGACTCAGAAAAGAAAACCGAAAAAACCCGCCAGAAAACTCAGACTTGAGGTGTAAGCAGTGCCTGATTAAGTCTCGGCTGGCCCTAAGGCACATTTTGAAATTTTAGAGAATGGCCTGAAAAATTTAAATTAGATCTCGAGCTCATGGAAATGGACCCCAGACAAAAGATGAACTGATTCTAGAACAAAATATTTAATAAAAAAAATACAAATATTTAATGTGGAAATAATTTCTGTCCCGAATTTTTGGTTGGCCCTAAGGCACATGCCTTGTCTGCCTAATGGTTAATCCAGCACTGGGTGTAAGGACTTGGATTTATAATCTTGTGACTCAAGACTGGAACAAATAGCTCTGTTGAATCAAGCAATAATTTTTAACGTTTACATTTTAAAAAATTCCACCAACAATGTAATAATTCCTTGTTAAAAGCATACACGCTTAAACTTGTATAACGGTCACACGGCTCTCACTGTTAACTTTTTGGCTGATTCGGTTTAATGACCAATTAGTGAGCCAAACACTTTAGATGAACATTATGCTTCACTTATTATTCCATTTTCACTTTGGTAAAGAAATAGGGAAGTTGAGTGCTGAGAAGAGGTAGGTGAGGGGTTTTTGAGAACTCTTTGGCATGCGCTGTCGTTGTTGATTCAAAGAGCTCCCAAGTATCCAATGATTCCGACTATGCCCCCCAAACAAGGCTGAAACCGGTAGGTCAGTTAACTTGCGATACTTGTGGTGTCACTGTGTTTATACAGATTCATTGTGGAATTTCTCTTTAGCTGTTAAAACTGTTTTTGGCAGGAGAGCAGTGAGGCTACTTTGTATTCTGAACGCAGTCCTTGGCATTGCTCAAAACTGGCATGAGGTGCAAACAGCTGTGGTCTTTGAGATCTGCTGTTATGGGTGAGATAGCTGATTAGCATCGAGTTACTATTGATATATCTAACCTGGTCATTAATTTTTCTCGGGGTCATTTTCTTGCTCGTGCTTCAAACTAATTTGCCAGAATTTGTGGTGTTGTGATTTGTGCATTTAAACATTGTGCATATTCACTGTCAACTATGCTAACGGAATTCGAGAATGTTGCGGTAATGTGTGAAGATGAATTGACGTTAGAAAGAGGAGGTATGTGGGTGGGTGTTACGATGTAAATATAGTGAATCCATATGGGAAGGAGAGAGGACCCAGTTATGACCACACAACAAATAGTGGTTGGAGCCACCCTCATTTTCACCATTGTCCTGATGAATGACAAATCATAAACTAGAACGGCACTCGGTATTGGGCATACCTCTGCCAGGCTGAGCAGTTTATGTTTTGTATCCACTGATAGGCCGGATCTGGATCCGGACCTGAACCAAAATCGAATCGGCTTGTTCTTGTCGCCTAACTAACTCCTACAACTAGTTTCGTCCGAATCCATCTAACTTTTTGAGATATCATGCTCACAGGCAAACAGACAGAGACACAGGGGTGAAAACATAATCTCCATCCACTCACATGATTAAGGAACCATCTCTGAAGTTCAGTATGCACTTAAGGCCTAGTGTAAGGGCCAAATCCCCCTTTATTTTTATTTTTTTTAACGGGATCGAAGGTTCATACCCACATATCCACACACACTCACACGCATGGACATACAGACAAATGCATAAGACACAACACAGGACTGTTAGTCGAGACGAGCATAACCACTGAGCTTGGGAGAAGTGCTGAGACTTCCGGGGCACTCTGCGAACCATGAGTGACACCACAACAATGGCACCGCCTTTCTCACCGCACTCAGTGGGGCATTTCCTCAGGAGGAATTATTCCCTACCGATGACAACCGATGGGGGTTGTCCTTGCTCCTTATCCTTTTAAATGCTGAGCATCAAGCAAGGAAGCAGTACGTACCATTTTTTAAAATTGTCTTTGGGAATGACTCGGCCGGGGTTTGAACCACAGATCTCCCAGGCTCAGAGCAGACACTCCAACTATTACAGCACTATTTATACCTTAGTATAGTCTGGGATAGCCAGCATTATATACCTTTTAGGTATATTCTGCATATTACTCACTGTAACCTTAACCCTAATCCCATTTGGTGTCACCCTAACCCTAATCTTTAAGTAACAATCCCAGATGACTTCTAGGTATTAACTAGTCAGAGAGAGGACTTTGGGTGTTACAGCGAAGACATGATGACCCAGAAAAATCACGACTTGCTCATTTTCATAATTTGTGCTTTGCGTCATGTGTTTGATGAAGAATATTCACTTCCTGACCATAGATGGCAAATTATTTTCGGAAAACAAATATGCGCTCATGACAAAGCAGACTCGGATATTTTATGTGAGAAATGTTCATCACAGCGTTTGCGAGCGATGATGGCGAAGAATGTAAACACGGGTAGAAGGAAGGCATTTAAAAATCGGGTCACAGAGTGCTAATCATGTAAAAACAGAATAATGGACTTGTTAAACACAAGCCCTCTCCGAAGGAATCCGTGCCAACAAAAGCAAAATAAGTTTAAACAAAACACCGACACTTCAAACTTTATATCCAGTGCAATTATTTCTTGTGTTCTGTCTGGAGAGTTTGGGTCAGAGCTGGTGTCGCATCCCCATTGTGCACTTATTCTTTTATGTATTGCTCGCGGGCCAAGATAGTAACTCAAGTCAGATCCCATCAGGTCCGGCCACAAAGGCAGCTGCTACTCCGAGCCGTGGAGCTCTTTCAATAATTGAGCGTCACATACACAGGACACCCAGGGCTGGGTATCTGTGAGTAACCTGAGATGGAACCTCAAAGGAACTTCTTGTTATGGTATCAAGTTTGGGGTGGATGTAACCTCCTCTCCGCAGACCCCCTCCTCCTCCTCCTCCTCCTTCTTCACAAAGTCACAGTATTCCCCCCTTCCTTTAAAGGGCTTCCACTACCATATCCCGGCCCCCCTCCCTTTTTGGTCATGGACCTTGAGAAACCTGGCATAAGTGACGTCCCCATGACCAGTAGGGCATACGTTCACAGACCTCAATTTATGATCTTGTCGCATAATGTGAGCGAAACGCATTGTGTTAGCGGTGTTGGTGCATTTGTTCGAGCATTTGAAAACCTTATCTTAAACTTCGGTTCCCAGCCCGCCTCGGGATGTGGCATTGTAAACAATTATGTTACTGGAAGGACCACCCTCGTTCCCATCTCCCAACAATGAACAAACTTTTATTACTTTCAGATTATAAACAAGCCCCATACAAACAATCACTCTCCGTTGAGCTCACCCCGTGACTTGAAAAACAAGTTGCTCGAAGGAAAGTAGGTTTTATAGGAGTGCACAATCATCCAAGGGCTGAGATTGCAGGAGGGGGGGTTGAAGTGCACCGGAAAGGAGGGCTTTTCTCTGCCGCAGCACAATTGCTGTATCATGAATTGGTTGTGGGACCTAATCAGAGGAACTGCAGCTCACTGTGCACTTCAAGCGAACTTTTTACCAGTTGATTGCTTTGCCAAAGCGAGTGCTGACAGCATGCGCGCTGATGGTGGCAAGTACGCAGATGTGAACCAGAGCTTTGGGTCTAACAGTCCTGTTGGGGAATTGCGTTCCAATGTACTACACATAAGGTACTTGAAACGTCAAAGGGAGATTTCAAATCCCACAAGAAAAGAAAATGAATTTTCCAGTTATGTTTTTTTTGGCAGAGAAAAATAAATATTTAAGGAACTTAAAATAGTCATCAAAGTGGAATACGCTTTTTGTCATACAATTGGTTGCACATTGTCACAGAAAGTGAGCATTTCTCATTGCGAGCAAAGCGTTGTTCGCTCTCGGTATATTCTACTGTTCATCTGTTCATGGGGGTATCCAAATGGTATATTTTATTTACCATAGTTTTGTGACAGTCCTGCATTAAACAAACCCAGTTGATGGATAAAGACTGTGGTCACAATGCCTCAATGCATTAATACGTCATATTCTTTCTTCTTCCATCTGCAGGTAATGCAGCACAAGGCTGTCGGATAACATCACTGGCTGAGGATGCGGCTGTGCTGCTGATTCAATGCCCTCTGTGGGTTTGGGCAGGAATTTGGAATTTGTTGAGGGTGCTGGCGATAGCTTGCCCACTCTTCACTAAGGACACCATTGGATCTTTAACATCCACAAACTAATGCTGGCAGATGGGATGTCCAGTTTAATGTCCATCCAAGGGGTGGCACACACATTGATGAATCACCCTGCTTGTGAAACACTGGGATGACAGTTTATAGCTGGGTCAGAATTCAAACCCAGCTAAGACAGCTTATAGCCAGGTGTTTGTACCTGTAGGCCATCCTGTCAGCATATTGATACCACATCTTCTGAGCATGTGTGTGCACTGAAACAGTTTCTGTGGTCTCTTCGAAGAGTGATCACATCGGTAAAAAGTAGCCCCATGGGGGACTGACAGTTATTTCCCCAACAGGTGGGGTGACCTTACGAGTGTCCTGAATCCTGATGCAAACTAAAGAACAACACAAAAAATTGAACAACCATACAAAAAAACTAAACAACACAAAATGAAACAACCACACAAGAAAAACCAAACAACAAAAATTAACAATAACAAAAACTAAACACAAAAACGCTATACAACCACACAAGAAAAACTAAACCACACAAAAAAACCAAACCGCACAAAAAAAACCAAACAACAAAAAAAAATTAAACAAAAACTAAACACTATACAACCACACAACAAAAATTAACAATAACAAACACTATACAACCACACAAAAAAACCAAACAAAAACTAAACTCTATACAACCACACAACAAAAACTAAACAACACAAGAATAACCAAACAACAAAAAAATCTAAACAACAACATACAAAAAAACTAAACAATAACAAAAAAACTAAACACAAAAGCACTATACAACCACACCAGAAAAACCAAAAACTAAACAACCACACAAGAAAATCAAACAACACAAAAAATGAAACAACCACACAAGAAAAACCAAACAACAAAAATTAACAATAACAAAAAAACTAAACACAAAAACACTATACAACAAAAACTAAACAACCACACAAGAAAACCAAACAACAAAAAAATCTAAACAACCACACAATAAAAACTAAACACAAAAACACTATACAACCACACAAGAAAAAACAAATAACAAAAACTAAACAACACAAAAAAAACTAAACAACCACACAAGAAAAACCAAACGACAAAAAAACTAAACAACAACACAAAAAACTAAACAACCACACAACAAAAACTAAACAATAACAAAAAAACTAAACAAACACAAAACACTGTACAACCACACAAGAAACAACTAAACACAAAAACACTATACAACCACACAAGAAAAACAAAAAACTAAACAACAAAAACTAAACACTATACAACTATACAACTAAACAACACAAAAAACTAAACAAAACACTATACAACCACACAAGAAAAACTAAACAACCACACAAGAAAAACCAAACAACAAAAAAATCTAAAAAACTAAACAACCACACAACAAAAACTAAACAATAACAAAAACTAAACACAAAACACTATACAACTAAACAACAAAAACAAAACACTATACAACCACACAAGAAAAACCAACACAAAAAACTAAACAACAACAAAAACTAAACAACCACACAAGAAAAACCAAACAACAAAAACTAAACAACACAAAAAAACTAAAACACTATACAACCACACAAGAAAAACCATACAAAAAAAAACTAAACAACCACACAAGAAAAACCAAACAACAAAAACTAAACAACATAAGAATAACCAAACAACAAAAAAAAACTAAACAATAACAAAAAAACTAAACACTATACAACCACACCAGAAAAACCAAACAACAAAAACTAAACAACCACACAAGAAAAACCAAACAACAAAAAAAAACTAAACAACAACAAAAAACCAAACAACTCTGCAAGAAAAATTAAGCAACACACAAAAAAACTAAACAACAAAAATAACCTTAAAAAAACTAAACACAAGAAAGAAAAAAAAAAAAAAACCTTTAACAGCTTTTATGATCCGGATGGGGAGTGCAATCCCATGAGACCTTTCTGTCCTGATGCATCGTACCAAACTTTGTCCATATCGGTTGGGTAGTTTGTGAGGAGAAGTTGTTTTAGTCAAACGTTAACGGACGGACGGACATGGGGTCCCACAGTACGAGCTTATTTTGGAGAAATAACCGAAAACTTTTTGTTAACATCATGTCAGTACCTTTCACATACATTCCAATGAACTTGCAAATATATATATATATATATATATATATATATATATATATATATATATATATATATATATATATATATATATATTAGGGGTAATACCCCTGGGCGCTCACCTGGTAGAATAATAATAATGAGGAGGAAGTCAACATGGAACGGAATCAAAAAAATGTACCAATGAACCAATGTTATAGCAAATACCTATTTTGGGGGGGGGGCAACCTTTCCCATAAATCCCCTTCGACCCCAATTTTTAAAATAGAGTGAACAAACTTTGATACATCATGGGTGATGAAAGTTGTGGTCAAGTTTCATCGGAATTGTGAGTGGTTTCGGAGAAGAAAGCAAATACATATTTTGCAAGGCCACCCCTCCCCCACCCCTGGACACTCCTTTGGACCTCGTTTTTTTTTTTAATTTCGTGAGAAAACTTTGGTAGGGCATGGATGATGGGTGATGAAGGTTGTTGTTAAGTTTCATCAGAATTGTATGTATAGTTTCTGAGGCGAAAGCAAATACCTATTTTGGGGGGCAATCCTCCATAGACACCCTTAGGGCCTGATTAATTTTTTTTATGCTATGAACAAACTTTGGGACATACTGGGTGATGAAGGTTGTGGTGAAGTTTCATCGAAATTGTGTGTGTATTTTCAGAGAAGAAGCTGAATATATTTGTGGACTGATGGACGGATGGACGGACGACACACCATCCCATAAGCTTCCCGGAACTATGCTCCAGGTAAGCTCATAAAGAATCCAAAAATGATTGCCAGAATGCTCTTGATTGGCGAAGACTGAAGGATGTTGTCTAATACCTATACCAAACCAACATTGCAGCAAAATACAAATTGGGCAAGTGATAATTAGCCTTTCATGGTCATTGGCACCAAATTTTGGCTCTCACAGGTATACAGGCAAGCTTTTTTTCTGACATACACAATCCAGGTGTCACGTTTCTGTGCGAAAAGTCCGAGTATTTGAAATCCATCCTCATTTGGCCTGACCCATCTATCTCGATCTCAGCTTTTGTGCCTCCGCTGCTGGGATTGAGCCGATATGTGTGTGATGGACCGCTTTCTGTATTTCCAGCTAAAAATATTGTGCAATATCATGTAATATGAATTTGCGTTAAAACAAATTTTCCGCAGAACGAATCAATTCCAATTAACTGGAGTCTTGCTATATCCAGGACCTCGAGGGCACTTTAAATCATGACCACATGCATGCGAAGCAAAAGTGGGGTTAAGCAATTGGTTTACTTCTGTCTGTTTGTCTGTCAGTCAACAAACGTCAGTTTATGATCAAGGAACACCTCAATTTTAATTGAATGTGATATATTCGAACATAAATCGGAAAAAGGACCTGCCATTGAACAGTACTTGGCTCTGAATTTGTCCTGATTGCGCATGCGCAGAGAGGAGTGAGATAATTTTTAAGTTGTGTAACTACTTCAATGTCGGTATGTCCTTCCTTATCGTCCGTCAAAGTCAAAAATGAAGAAGGGCATTTTTAACCCTGCTGTGGCCATAAACAGAGTCGCAAGTTGTCGTTTGCAGTTTCACCATGTGTGCCCATGTGACCCATGCAAACAAACAGACCTTTAGTTATTTTCGTTTTTTTTAAGTGGTGCAGCCGCTTCAATATTTAGTATGTCCATCCTTCTATCCATAAAAAAAATGGAATGGCATCACGACGCCGGTAACGGGAAGACATCATCGCTATGTAGCTTCCAAGGAACTAAGAAGTTAGACGCAGGAGAAAGCGATTGGGCCTGTGATCCGTCAACACACCATATGATATCAATAATTCAATGTAACAGTTTATCAAGTTAAATTCACTGGTTGAGGGGGTGTGGGGATGAGAACAGTAGGGTAAGCACAGACATCAATCACCGCGGTGTTTCATACACTTTGACATATTTCATTTGACATAAAAAATGCCAAATTGCACCGCTTCCTTCGGACATGGGTGTGATTTTTTTTTTTCCTACTCTGTCTGTCTGTCTCTCTGGAAGTGAAACACAATTGAAAATCATTCCAAACTGGTAACTTACTAATTTTAGTGACATCATAAAGGACACAAACAACAAGCACCAATAACTAATGTAATGCGTTAACTGAAGTGGTGTAAAATATGCTGCATCAATGGCGGTAAAAAATCTTTATTGGTTCACGAGTCAGTAAGTGACCACTATATTCGTTATGGGTGTGTGTCTGTCTGTCTGTCCCGAGCATAGCTCCGTGGGTTTTGATCTGATCCTGATAAAATTTGGGTGGGAGGTTTATATCCTGATCTATTTGTGTTTTCCTGAGAATGGGTGTGCTGTGCCCATTATGGGCGGAACCACCCCCAAAAAACATGTGTTTTTAGGGGGTAGCCGGTTTCAAGTTACATCTTCTCCGAGGGGGTTTGTCGAATCTGGCAGGGGTTTCGGTATTTGGTTAGCCCAATGGCACCTGCATAGCCCACTCACAAGGTCACAAACTTAGAAAATGTCAAAAAAATCAATAAATTGGGCATCGAGCTCTGAGGGTTTTCAACTGTTTCGAATGAAAGTTGGTATGCAAGTAGTGCTCTTCGAGTACTACAACTTTCATCATTTACGTTTTTCCCGATTCCCGCCAGTTTGCCCATTGCGTCCCTTCGAAGGTCAAAAAATAAAGGCGAACCGTATACATTGCTCGTGAACCATCGCCGTCTCCAGACTTGTTTTATTTAAATTTAATTACATACTCGAAAACTGTAGAACACAAATCACCTTTTCTCAAACCTTCCTTATTGCAGTAATTAGACAAAATATTCCGACATTTTTACGTCATCATGACCAATCAAATTTGCCACCTGTAGACCCTGCTCATGTCATTTTTTTTTCTCCAGGAACAAGGTGTACGGTGTTCCACAATATCTCTCGTTCACTGAAAATTTCATTTAATTTATATTATTTATCTTGATGCATTTTACAACGTAAACTGTGTCGTGAGCGTATTCCAAATGTAAACAAGGTTCTTGGGGGCAATTGACTAGAATATTGCAAGGTTAATGTAGTCTGAGGTTACCACTGCACATTTGATGGTGCTCTTGAGAGGAGGGCAAGCTGTGTGAGGTTTAAGTGGTTGGCCTGTATTTCTTGGCTTTTACTATGCCCTGGACAGTGATGATGAAGCAAATATGGAAGCAGGAATGCAGTATGTTCATGAACGTGAGATTTCAATCCAAACCTATATGATAACCGTCAGCAGCTGCCTGTGCATGGATAACTGAGCAGCGTTGATATGCTAGAGTCCCAGCCCTGGCAATTACACACAAGAGACACGTGAACAGGGACCAGCAGCGATAAGGGATCTCTGGCCAGCCCGCCCTGCGTTATGTTTGCTGATGTGACATCTGAGAACAGCGCACGCCATGAATAAGAGAGAGAGTTCCGTGCGATTAGCGAATGAGAGGCACATGTAATTACCTTCAAGTGAGCCTCATTTCTGGCTATTACAAGGCTGCGATTAAGCAATGCCGGTAACCCAATCGAGGCAAGAGCGAACGTGATAGTGCTCTCGAGACAGAAACGAGCAAACAGGAGGGCCAAATGGCGGAGGGCATGTTGATCGAAGTACGACAATCGTGCGTCAACACCAGCCTTCACGACCCTTCTGGAATTTCACATCACGTGAATGTGTACCCCTCGTTGCTGACATGCCATGTTGCCACGCACATACGTGTTTTCAAAATGTGTGACCCGTGAGTTACTTGTTGTGCTTTTAAACATCAGAGCTAACCCATGGTGCACTGACTGGGGATAATGAAGACAACTGTTGACACTGGGATGGTTTCACATTTCATTACAAACAAAGAGCAAGAAGTTGGTAGCCTTTTTGCAATACTCGTGGCAAATGGTCTTTCGTGAGTAAATATTTTTGTTGATTGAAAATATTAGGTGTGTGATAGCTCCCTCTGCGTATATCAAAGTCTGATGTTGGATAGTCCACTGGGCATTTCAAAGGCTGGTGTGTTATATAGTTCTGCCGAGTTTGGTTTTTTTTAAATGTTGTATGAGGACTTGGGGCATCAACCATGGACTGACAGGATGACCTACTGTAAATGTATGCACACTCACCTCTGAGCCATCTAGCCTGGGTTTACATCTTGGCCCAACTACAAACTGTCATCCTGGTGTCTCGCAGGCAGTGCAATTCATCAATGCGTGTGCCGTCCTTCAGATGGACGTTAAATTGGGAGTCCCACCTCCCAGCATTAACTGGTGGATGAAGATTCCACGGTGTCCTTCGTGATGAGTTGGCAAGCTATGACCGGCACAATGACCAAAATTCACAATTCCTGCCCTAAACTATATAATAGCATCAGCTACACAGCCAAGCCTGGTGTTGGCTTCGCGGTTAGGGTGGCGGCTTGGGATCCTAGGGTCCTGAGTTTAAGCCCCGTTGGGCCGCTGAATTAATACACCAGGAGGTTGACTCAGCCTGTCATCCTTCCTCGGTCGGCAAAATGAGTACTTGTGCACTGGTAAGGGGGACACTGCATCAGCGGCATAGCCGCGTCCCAACCAATGATGAGTGAGATATAGAGATATAGAGATATAGAGATATAGAGATATAGAGATATAGAGATATAGAGATATAGAGATATATACACACAACCACACTCTCAACCGATTATGCAACCAGCAGCCTTGTGCTACATACGAAATAAGAAAATGCACTGAACTTGGGGTTTCGGAATTAATTCAGATTTCAAGGTCTTACTTTTATGCTCAATTGCAGTTTTCAAAAAGCTTCCAGCACAATGAATGTTAATATTTCATTATTTATCATTAATTATTATTATTTTTACTATTGGAACTAGAAATTATTTTCTTGAAAAAAAAATATAGTTAAAAAGAACAAATGTTGGTGAACAGACCTTGTGAATACTATTTGATAATAAACTGTTCTGTAAGTTTTGTGCTTGCAGATCCTGTTTCGAAGTTTCTGTCACCCTTGCCATCCATTTTATGACCTACATCATTCTGATCCTCATCTTTTCTTATGTTTATATAATGCCGACTGTCTCTGCCACGGTTTGACTGTCCGGTGCATCGCCGAGCTATCACACCCAAAGACTTGGAGATGGTGTAAACTTCTGATCTTGTCGACGGCAGATGTCAGGCGATACTATTGATTGCCACTGAACAAACGTTTGTTACACCCTCATTGTTGGGGTAATGTATTGTTGGTGGGTACATCACAGACTTCACAACACAGAAGAATTTTCAGGATTCGCTATTACCAGCATTGGTTAATCGCAACATTATTGTGTTCCCAGGTGGAGGGACCTGGTCTGATAGACTCAGCTTCATCACAAGGTTCCAAAATATTGCTGTAGATCATAAGTATGTCGTGGTGCATTTTGGATTCCTCAATAAATCATTACCATATAATATGATTTTCCATCCATATTGAAATGGCTGCAAAAATGTTGATGGTGCTTATCAGGATGAGGGAAACTAATAGCCCTTTATACGTCACCAGACCTATTATTTTTCAGGAATCATATTTCACTACCAAGTTCTATTTTTTACGACATTTACAATATGAGTATTTTAAAATATATAATGTGAAAGGTCCGGTTAATATGGATGCAAATTTCAACTGTGACTAATATTTGAACGTGGCAATGAAAACAAATACTTAGGTTATTACTTCATGATAGAAACTTGAATTATCTTACTATAATACAGCTATAGCATGTATGTATGTAGTCAAAATAGCACCCCCTGGTGGTGTATGAGCTCACCAATAAGTAGATGGGAAACTGAAGCTAGAATTCCATTGTAAAGATATATGTTCAAACAAAATAATTGAATTTTGAAACTAATGAGATGTTGCAACTATCACAGAACATGGTTATATGAACTGTTTGAGAAGAACAGTACTTAAGTGCCCATCGTAGACATAACAGGCCCTTCAGCTCGTCTACATTATAAGATCCAATGTCTGTGCATCAGTAAATGCATCTCCTCCCAAACCACTTGTCGCACAAAGTTGAAAATAACACCATATTGATCACCAAGGATCTGTGTCAGGGGCAGTGCAGGGTAAAAATAAAATTGATTTCGATAAAAACATTATATATATATATATATATATATATATATATATATATATATATATATATGCCTGATGTTGGCTTAATGGTTGGGGCGGTGGGCTTGGGTCCTGAGTTCAAATCCCCCTCGGTTGTTAAATTAATACCAGGTGGGGTTGACTCTTCCTGTCATCCTTCTGAGGTTGGCAAAATGAGTGCCAGCATGCTGGTATACTGTGTCGCAGTGGTGACCCATCCAGGATTGTGCCCAATAGCCAAGGAGACTGCTTAGGGAGCACCAATGCTCTGCACAGAGTATGGTCCCAATGGATGGATGGATCTATATATCATCGGCTAATTCTGTCTGTCTGTCCCACCCTGAAACATGGAAATGCTCCTTGGAGAGAAAAAGTATTAAGTAAAAGTTGCTTCATATTGATCCAAACCTATGAGGAACTTGTAATTTTTTTCAATTAGACAAAAATTTTAACCTGGGTGGTGTTTCGGCAACAGAACGCTGCCTTGATTGCTCCCCCCAATTTTTTTTTCTTTGCTGTTAAGAAATAAATAACTTCCCATTTTTGAACTTTCACCCAGAGCAAGAATAAAAGGCTTCCTGTTTTGTACACGGGCTCTCTATATTCAATCTCAAGGCGCAACATGACGTCATTGCTGGGCACCAAAGGTGGGAAGGGTATGGGTATCCACAACTCCCCCACCACTCTCACGGTAGAGAAATTTTGTAATTTCAACCTTAAATTTGTACATTCTAAGACACTTTTATTCAAAATGAAACCAGAATAATCATGTTTCCTGATGAATTGGGTTTTTTTGGATTTTTTTTTTCAGGGAATTCATGTATAAGTTTTGAACTTTACATTGAATAACATGATGTTGTAATGAGTAAAACATAAACTCCAATTTAAAGTTTAACTTAAATTTGGCCATGCCCTACTCTCCAATACAGGCTTTAGGTACATCGACTGAATTTACTTCACATCACTGGGAAGATTGGGATGAGCACGATGATTTATGAAGGAAGGATTTGTGGCAATAGTTGATTTGTACTAAGTTAATTGTTATGACAAAAAAATTCAATTCAAGGTTCGTAATTACAATAATGCATTTGTATTGTCATCGTCGAGTGCTAAGATTGCAATGTCTCCAGGTGATGGTCACAAAGGAGGTCACCATCCATGGACAAGTATATCATGCAGCTGGCTGTTTTGAATCCTGCTGGATGACAAAAGAGAAAATATTCACAACTTTATTTGCTTAATTCATGATGAGCTTTGGAAGAATGATTGGGAATTCCTCCAAATGCTGCCACGAGGCAGGATGTGTTGGAACCTATCCAAAGACACTTGGAACAGACCAGTACATGAGTGCATCACTTTTGGTTCATGGGCCAAACTTAGGAATGGAAAAGAGCTGCAGCTACATTTCAGGGCACCAACGTACTGGCGTAAGAACGGTCATTGTCCACAGTGCCAGCGAAGATCAGCGGCATTGCAATGATCCAACGGCTTCTGAGATTGCTGCAGTCTTTGTAGGAAATGAAGGAGCTGGACCCGATCCATCGACTCGGGACATTGTTATTTATCACAGTGTGGATCAACCAATTAAGCACATGCTCCCCTATCTTCAAACATTGATCCTTTGACATGTCTTTTTGTATTCACTTGGAGAAAGAGGATTGGGTGATGATTTACATCAAAAAGGCCAACAGGAAAGATTGAATGTGAAACGAGTTTCTTTATGACAATACTGTTATGTTTGTGGGGTAGATGGAGGAATTTCATCGTAAAGGTGGGATTGCATAGTGCAGCATGGTCCGTGGATGGGAAGGAGACATCTCAATGTAAATTAAGTGGGGAAAACTGTCAGCTGAAGATTGTTACGTGTCACCACACGGGGGTGGTGCCTTGTTAACTCGGTTGGGTTATAAGACTACTTTCTCCCAGTATGTGATTTCCCCCTGTGACCTTTTCCTACATTTTGCTTTTGCAAGCCGGCAATGAAAGAATCACGTTCTTATAACACATCAACAACATAGCCGAACATTTCCGAGCAGGCAAAAAGCCCTGCCTTCCTGGTTTCCTCCCAGCAAGCCATGCCCCGAGGCTTATGATTGGTCGGTGTGACATTGGAGAGGGGGGGGCATAATCAAGAGCAGATAGTTGGGGGGGGGTACGTGGTTGAGTCAGAGGGTCTCATGCTCTGGTCCCTCCTCGACATGACGAAGAAGGCTGCTCGATTTTCGTGTTCATGCTGTGTGAATTTGCCCGAATGCTGGAGCAAGACACTAGCCAATGCCTGTTGCTGGGTCGTGAAGCATGTAGGTTTCTGAGGGGAGGAGAAGAAAAGAAGGGTGCACCTCGTGGTCTTATCTCAGGGCCTCAGAAATCGTCCTGTCTTATGGTCAAGGAAAAAGGCGGTGCTCATTTGCGATGAGTGGACCTGGTGTAAGAGAGGAGCATGGTCAGAATATGAGTTCGTGAGAAGAAAATGTACGAAGGTCTGTGGGCCCTTAAAGAAGGAGGACCATCCGTGTGAATTACCACGTACGTTTCCCGCACAGAGCGACTTGGTGCCATTTTGGGTGCAGTTTCCCACACAGAGACTATGTGCCTCGACCGCCAGGCTCCTAAAAGATCATCTCTGGGCTCACAGCTAAGTGCCAGAATAAAGGGGGGGGGGGATTTTCTTTTATTTTATCTTTCCCCTTGTCCGTTTCTGTAACTGTGTTGAGACGTCTCAAATTAGGCTTTAGTTTACCTTGTGTTTCATTACCTCATGCTTTTATTAAATTTTATAATCACGCTTTGATTCATTTCTATTACTCGTTGATTCATCTTCATTAAACCTTCATTTGTAAGATCTATTGTGTTTGTCTTTTCGTGGTGGGTTTGAGGGTAAACCCGTGTGCTTCGGTCCTGGTGAAGACCTCTGGTGCACGCCCTTGCTGCCCTCCATCCCACGCGTGCTATAATCTCCGGATATCTCGGCTGTTTGCCTCCAAGTGTAACCGTTCGGCTATCCATCCAGGTCAGTGTTAATCGGCCTGAACACGACAATACCTTGATAGGAACCGTTTTTTATTTACGGAGTGTTGGCTCCTGGAGAAGCTAGAATACAGAATGGACCAGGATGTAAAAGACCAATCAGAAGATGGGTCAGGGAAACGTGCCAAGTGCAGGGATGAGGGACAAAATAGAAGGAGACTTGAAGGGATAGGGGACGTGGGTGAAGAATGAGAGCAAGGGGAGGACACAAGGGGTGAGCAAGATGGATGCAGCCGCAAACTCTCAATCACAGAAGTGGAAAGAAAAACTGGAAAGTCAGAAAGAGGTGGGCTTGGGAAGGGTTAATGTGGGTAGAAAAGATCATGATTGTGGATGGAGGATGACCTTAGATGGTGGTGACCAGCCGTCTTGAAGCCCTGGAGGGAAGAATGAAATTTAAGAGAATGAGGAAGTTGATTTCACAGTCGACAGCAAAGAGGAACGAATGAGTGGAGGTGAGCAGTGAGTCAGGGTTTTGTATCACCAGAAGCAGGTTCCTGGCAGACCACATATGCCTTGCAGAAACCTGGAGGGTGGGGAGGGCAACAAGTAAAAAGCAGATTGCAAGATAAGAAAGTTGGCAGTAGAAGATGGAGCGACCACCTCTCTCTCTCTGCATTGTGAAAGAGATAGTATGATCAGAGATTCGGCTTCATCATGGGAGATACCAATGAGTTTGAAGGCCTTCATTTTCATTCACAGCATCAAGCTGAGCAAGGTGTGAAGCAGAGGCACCAGCCCAGAGGGAAGAGCAGTATTCCATGAAGCTGTGGGTGGAGGCCTTGTAAGTAGATACGAGTTCAGATTTGCCAAGGCAAGACTTCGCGAGATGGAGGATGCCCAGTCGGTGACTGACCTTGGACACCAACTTAGATATGCGGTTTTCCAAAGAAAGGTCACAGCTGATAGTGAGGCCCAAACGTTTGAGTGACTTCTCCAAGAGGATTGTTAAGGAAGTAAATGAAGGGTTGGCCAGACAGTCTTTCCAGAGAGACAGAGTGTGACATTTGTCTGAAGCTTTTCACTTATTAATTCTGGCAGGTCCATTATCTATTCAATATATGGTTGATGCTTCCTGCAAAGTGGATGGAAATGAACTGAATTTTATTCAAAATAAATCATGTGAAGTTGAGAGCTCACAGTCAGTTACTGGGATGTCTTTGATCACTTGCAAACAAATGCAGAACATGATGCCATTCAAGTAGGTGGTATGGCGATCTTGCCTGCAACATTTACTGGTAGCATACAAAATATGTAACAATTTTCAGGATGTTGTGATCATTGCGAGGAAACGCGGCAAACCAGACATCTTTGTGACATTCATAGGAAATCCTAAATGGTGGGAGGATTTGGCCTTGCTTCCTCCATTACAAAAACCTCAAGTGATCGACATGACATTGCTTCCAGGGTGTTCCATACATGAAGCTCATTGAAATGAAAGAAGATCTCTTCAAGAGGAACATTATTGGAAAGGTTGTTGCCCATGTCCATATTGTGGAATTTCAGAAATCTACATTGTCTCATGTGCATATCCTGCTATTCTTTTCAAATGAAGATAAACCATGAACATCTGAACATATAAAAGTGTCAGCTGATGTTCCAACTCCTGGTCTATATTCAGCATTCCATGAAAATTAAAGAGACATATCTTTGTTTGGAGAGTTCTTCTGGAATTTTCCATGTTTCATGCAAATAGAGCTTGGGGTGGCATCTCTGCAATGACAGTGAATCAATCTCTGTGAAGATATTGATGGGTATCCAAAGTATGAAAGACATTTTCATGTAATTTTGGATCCAGCCTTTGGCTGCTGGTTCCACCATTACATGGAGTGCAGCTGTGCTGCTGATGCAGTACCCCCTATAGGTTAGAGCAGGAATTTGGAATTTGTTCAGGGTGCCAGTGATAGCTTTCCTACTCTTTGCGGAGTGGGATATTTAACGTCCATCGACCGATGTCGGGGAAAGTGGCGACTCCCGGTTTAACGTCTGTCCGAGGGAAGGCACACGCATTGATGAATCACCCCAGCTGCGAGACACCAGTATGACAGTTTATAGCTTGGCCGACATTCAAACTCATGCTGGATGGCTCACAGATGAGTGTGCATGCCTCAAGGCCATCCTACCAGCCCTATACCGAAGAATAGGAAGGTTTAATGTTCAGTTTCCAGCCAGATAATGCGGTGATTCCTTTATTGTGCCATATAATCCTTATCTCTTGGCAAAATACAACTGTCACTGATGTTGAATTGTGCCAAGTACATATTTATGGATAGACACAAAGGTCAAAGGAATAATGATTGTGCTCCTATTGAGATTGAGGCTTATCTTAACACCAGATATGTTCGCCCTCACTCCCGTCAACCCCAAACTCCCAAGCCCACCTCCTTACAAATGTCCAGTTTTTCCTTCCTCAGAGTCTGCTT
Organism: Eptatretus burgeri; assembly: GCF_056783735.1. Taxonomy (NCBI): domain Eukaryota; kingdom Metazoa; phylum Chordata; class Myxini; order Myxiniformes; family Myxinidae; genus Eptatretus; species Eptatretus burgeri. The sequence goes on from NC_140962.1 coordinate 114,813,452, forward strand.
TTGTATCCATCTTGTCCACCTCGTGCATCCTTCCCCTATCTCTTCAAATCTCCATCTATTTTATCCTCTAACCCTGCTGCTGGTGTTTTCCCCCTCTTTCTACTGTTCATTTTGTTCTGTTGCATTCTGATCCGTTCAATGGTCTCGCTCTTCCACAAGCCTTGACCTTGTATTTGTAGCAAAAAGCAATATTTTCTCTCCTTGGATATAGGTTGTATGAAACAAGCCGCTACATATTCAGATTGGCAGTGCATCTTCCTTTCCAACAGACACTTGTTTTGATAAGAGTAGGAACAAGAAGAAGTTGTCAGGAGAGACAACAACTTTGACTGCTTAGTTTGATATAAATGCTCTTGAAGAGGGAAGCACGTCAATATTTGTATCATGATATCCCAGAGCACTGTTTCTCTCAACCAAAGCAATTGGACAAAGACAAATAAATTCCAGAACATGATTGGTCGAAAGTACCAAGTGCAGCCCTCACAGCCAGCCTGACAGATTCAGCTTGAGATTTCTTGTTCTTCATCACGCAGGTGCAACATCTTTTGAGGACATACAAACAATTAATGGAGAGTCACATCCCACATTTTGGGATCCTGCAAAGGCAATGGACTGTTGGACAATGACCTTGGATGGCAGCCAAGTTTGGAAGAAGCAAAATTTATCCAGATTCCGAGGCAGATGAGAGAGTTGTTTGTCACGATGTTAATCTTCTGTCAGCCTGCTGATGAAATACAGCTATTCCTGGACTTTGAAGAGTTATTGTCTGAAGACCTTGTCCATATCAATTGTATTTGCTTTACTGACCCTACACTATGCCAGGTGTTGGATTAATGGTTAGGGTGGTGGGCTTGGGATCCAAGGATCCAGAGTTCAAATCCTGCTCATCTGTTGAATTCACACTAGGTGGGGTTGACTCTGCCTGTCATCCTTCCGAGGTCAGCAAAATTAGTGCCAGCTTGCTGATATACTGTGTCGGAGTGGCGTCCCATCCAGGATTGTGCCCAATAGCCAAGGAAACGGATTAGTAGGGCGTTTCAAAAAACAAGTTATCGAAATATCCAAGTTGGCTACGAGTCATAGGAGTCAATTATGGTCAAGAACACCACTACATACGTTTCAGAATTGTCCTCCCCAAAAATGGCCGCCGGCAGTCATTTTTTCCAATATGGTCGCCAAAGATTTTCGATTTCGGTATGTCGGCCGTAAATTGTGCACAGATATGGCTTGTAATGAGTCTTTTGTAGGGTTTTCGAGGGTGCTGAATTCATTTCTGTTCACAACAATGTGTTTCAGAAAACCAATATGGCGGCCAAAAATCAGCCATTTTGAGGTACACGGTAGGTGACGCTTTGCCCATGGGCTTTCGATATGTCTAAATATGTTTTCGACGATACAGAGTCCGTTTCTGAACTTGGAAAATCGTTTAGTGGATCCATTAACTGATGTTTCTTTCCATGGGGGTTTGAATGAATCTTTCACTAAGCCCTTTTCATCTGTATTCGGACAATAGAATGTTTACAGCCGCTTGAAACTGTTTGACACAATATTCCCTGTTCTCTCTCTATTTTCAGACTGACCAAAGTACCTTAGGAGCTTCACATGTGCACCGACAATATGGATACCAAGAAGCCCGCTCATCCAAAAGGTTCCACATCAAAGAGCGAACCTCCCCTGCATAAACTGCAAAGACCGCGTAGAACAAACTCTTGTGCTCCAGCAAATCTGCACAATCCAGCTAAACGGTCTGAACGAATTATTGAAAAAAAACAAGTTGACATGCCACCACCTACACCAAGCACTCGTGCTGAAAGTACACCTAATAAGCCCAGGAACTTTTATTTAGTAGAAAATTCAATCGACGGATTTTCGTACTCGAAGCTACCGAAAACAAAAGCAGTGGTCCGTAGGATTCTAGAATGGCATCATGTTCAGAAAGTTGCTATTAAAACAGCTATCAAACGGACTGTAAGCGAACTGAGAGATGTCTGGAAGTACCACTTCAGTGTAGATGTAATTTATGGTAAATTTTCTGAAAAACAGAAAGGTACAGAACGAGAAAGCTGCAAAATAATAATCCCAACGGCAAAGATAGAAAAGAAAGTGCGTGAACTGTATGATGCATGGAAAGAACTGGAGCGAACAAGTAATGGAGAAGACCAGAGAGATACCAAAAGTTTCAAGGAGCGAGAGATGCTTTTCAAACAAAGATTAGAAGAGCCGCTCAATATATGGAAAGAGAATGTTAGAGAGGTGATGATGCACTCTGGAATAAAAGATTGGGAAACTGATTACGCTCATCTACAACAGCAAATGGAGAAGTTACAGAAAGGGATAGCTATAGTGATCGATGTCACACACAAAAGAGAGATAGCAGAAGAATGGAAAAAAGGTGGGTGAAGAGACAAGAAGATTCAAGAGTATTGAAGAAGTGAAGAGAATGGAAGCCGCATGTGAGCTGATTGGGAGTAACAGTGAGAGTAATCCTGACAGCGATAGCGAATGGACTTCACCAGAGAGAATAAAAAAGCGTAAGTAGATGTTATGGGGAAAATAGCTCTAACGTCAGACAGGCTTGGCATAAGCGCAAGAAAGCGAGCAGCACTTGCCGCAACATGCATGAACGCGGCTAATATTCCCGTGGCTGACACCAACATATCAGTGACATCGGCCTGGCGCAAAGGCAGACAGAAACGACTACAGCAGTCAGAGAAAGTCAAAACTGACTTCACATGTCTGGAATTTCTAGTTGTGCACTGGGATGGTAAGATCCTGAAAGTCAAAGGTGGGAAATCTGCCATCATATATCAGAACTGCACATCAAGCATGTTGTTGAAGTCATTACAGGGGACAGTACAGAACCAGGTATGAAATAATTCAAACACCTCGCAAAATCCTGGCCAATCTTGCAGCTAAGCATCGACTACAATAAGCTCAACAAATTTGATTGGGATGAGTGCTTGACTTGGATGAAAGAACAAGTAGAGGTGGTGCTACTGTGGGCAGTTGAGAAGCTTAAACGCAATACATTCCCGAGAGATGATTATAAGGAACTCCTACAGTTAGTTATAGTATGGTTGGGTGGCTATGTAGAGAACTTTCAGTTCCGTACACCTGGCCCTGATCATCATGCCAGATGGATGAGCAAAACGATATACTTCCTAAAACTTTCATTGCTGGAGAAACAGTTTAGTATGGACACAAAGGAGAGGAACTGGGTGCACCTAATGTCAGAATATGTTGGAATTTTCTACGCAAAGTACTTCTTCCAGTCACCACTCAGTGCGGCAGCTCCATTGAATGACATCCGCTTCCTTCAACAAATGTTGAAGTACAGGCATATTCGACCACTCATGGTGGAAACTACCATAAAATCAATCAAACGACACCTATGGTACCGAACACCTTAGCTCGTCATATTTTCATTAGCCGATGAAACTCTTTCTGCGAGCAAACGGGAGAGTTTAGCAAAGGTACTCTACGAAACACCGAGACTGACTCACGACCAGTTGAAGACTGGGAAACCGCAGTTCCCTTCAATCAAAATTGACGAAGATGAAGATATCAATCTTGATAATCTCATCAACGAACAGTCATGGCTCATCTTTGACCTATTAGAATGTTATGACATTCTGGATTATGAATGGATGACAGAGGATGCTAGTAGCTGGTCCATGTCTGATGGCTATAACAAATTCACAAACTACGTGAAAAATGTCCATGTTGTGAACGACCTAGCGGAGCGTGGTATCAAACTAATATCAGATTTCATCGACAAATCTCAAGATGAGGAACAAATTCAGGCATTGTTGCATGTTGTAGAATAGCATCGAGCTGCTTTTCTGGACTATACAAAGTCGACTCTGCAGAAGCTGATGTGTTGAGCCATACTCAGGACAACTGTACTCTGGGACTACTGTACTCGGATGAAGATGAACTCGTATGATAATGTTCCAGTGTGTTAAACGCTTTCTTCTGAAATATGATAGACGATGTTATTGAATACCGTTGATTCTGTCGCTTCATTCGAGACCAGTTTGCTGTTTCTTAATCTCAGGACATAGCTTCTTGAAGGAATGAATGCCTGAAATAAATTTAGTATCGCACAAAAGATGGTTTCTGAGTTCAAAAACGAACTCTGTGCCATCGAAATCACATATCGGAAGCCTATGAGCAAAGGTCACCTACAATGGCTGATTGGCAATGGCTGATTTTTGGCCGCCATATTGGTTTTCTGAAACACATTGTTGTGAACAGAAATGAATTCAGCACCCTGGAAAACCCTACAAAAGACTCATTAAAAGCCATATCTGCGCACAATTTACGGCCCACATACCGAAATCGAAAATCTTTGGCCGCCATATTGGAAAAAATGGCCGCCCGTGGCCATTCTTAGGAGGAAAATTCTGATACTTGTGCAGTCGTGTTGTTGAGCATAACTGACTCCTATGACAGGTAGCCAACTTGGATATTTCGAAAGCGTTTTTTCAAACGCCCTACTGCTTAGCCAGCACCAACATTCTGCACAGAGTGTGGTCCCGATGGATGGATGGACCCTACCCTGGTTCTTTCTGAAAGACACAAGTATCTTTGTCCACAAGCTATTCAGTTGGAGTTACTAGAGAGTTGAGCGAGATTATCTGACTTCAATTCCACATAAATTGCGAACGAGCATACCGAGGCAAATGAGGAACAGAGAGGCAACTTTCATGATGAAATGGAGGAACAGCAATGGGGAGAGATGCCTGGTGTTGGCTTAATGGTTCGGTTGGTGGGCTTAGGATCCCAGGATGCTGAGTTCAAATCCCACTCACCTGTTGAATTAATACCAGGTGGGATTGACTCTGCGTGTCATCCTTGTGAGGTCAGCAAAATGAGTAGCAGCATGCTGGTAAACTGTGTTAGAGTGGTGACCCGTACAGGATTGTGTCCAATAGCCAAGGAGACTGCTTAGGCAGCACCAACGCTCTCCACAGAGTATGGTCCCAATGGATGGATGGAATTGGGAGAGCAACTAACACTTCAGCAAAACGAAGCTCAACATCATGTTGCTGACATTGTTGTAAACATGGTGCAGACAATCTCAGCAGCAATGTATATATATATATATATATATATATATATATATATATATATATATATATATATATATATATATATATATATATATATATATATTGTTACGGCTGTGGAAATTCGCATTACACCATAAAGGGCCCGTAGGTGAGATATCTTGATAGGTGCATGTGTAGTTATCCCTAACCCGTTGTCTAGAGGGAATTTATGTGATCCATCTGGGCTGCGCCGCTTTGAGTCAGTCGTTTTTCTTTTTCTATCTTTAATTTCAAACACAACATTTCAACAACCATGCCATCCCCATCACAGCGCCAACCACACTGCAACCACGCCACCTCCACCATCTACGCTACCACATCTTCGCCACTCGCCATTCAACAGGCTCCTTGCGGTTACGATCTCCGCGGAGGAGCAAACAAAAACCAACAAGGATGCTCGGTGGGCTTTTCCCACCTGTTTTTCCCATCTGACTTCCCCGCGCTTTGGAGTAGCGGAAGAGCGATGCAGGTCAAAGGTCAGAGGTCATGTGAAGGTGGGGCCTCTTTTTGGGGGAATAATGCTCTGGCTCCAAGCCCTCGGCCCCCGGACGGAGCGTGAGAGGGAGCCTTTTAGGAAACCTTCTTTTGAGGAGCTTCTCAAGGAGCTTTTTTTGCGCCCGCCCGTGTCCGTCTTTTATCGCGTTTTTTATTTTATCGTGAGGGAAAGTGTGAGGGCACGCTCCCTTCGAGAAGCTTCTCCAAGAAGCTCGAAGGGAAGCGGGGCCGAAAACGGGGCGGGGCGGAAGGGCGGAGTCCCGCGCGATAAAAGACGGACACGGGCGGGCGCAAAAAAAGCTCCTTGAGAGGCTCCCAAAAAGAAGGTTTCCTAAAAGGCTCTCTCTCGCGCTTCTTCTTCCTCTTCATCTTGGCTGGTGGTTCAGTTGGTTGGTCATCAGGAAGAGGTCCTGCGCCTTGGTGAGCAGGCCTGTCACAAAGGCACGGACGGGAGACGCGGCAGCGCCCGTTGCGAGGTGGACCTGTGCGTCCGGACGGGGAGTGCCGGAGAGGGTTCGCCGGCCACGAGAGAGGTCGGGGCCAGGCGCGACCACGCTGACGGTCGTGGGAGAGGGACTCACCAGAGACAAAAGGGAAGTCGCGACTTTCTTTCTTTCTTTTCTTTGGGGTTTTGGTGTGAATGTCCGTGGGTGGCGCCAGTCTGGCTAAAGTAGAACTGTTTAAGTGTTGCCGTGTGTACGCGTATTCGGGTGTAGCTCTGCATCGTTGCTTTTATTGTTCTGGTTACTATATGTGCATTTTGATTGTGTATTGCTGTAAATACGTGCCTTACGTGCTTGTCTGTGTGTGTGTGTGTGAATAAAATGCTTGCTTCTTGAACTGTGCCCGCTCTGCTTCGCCTCTTCCTCTTTTATTGACCCTCCATCCTGCTTCACGTAAAGGGTTCGTCGTGGGCATAATACGCCCGATAATTAATCGGAACCGTCGAGGCCGACGATAACACCACTCGGTTATCACTGTAGCACAGAACGGACCGCTTAAGCGGATCGTGTCCGGAGTCGGCCTGTGGTGTGGTACGATCGCCCGGTCAACCATCCGCGCAGGTACTTAGGTAGATCAAATTTGGCGAGCAACCCTATCCTGCGCGGGTGGGCAATTGGCACGGTCGTGATGGGGTTAAACCCCCACCCGTGACTAGCTCCCGGCGTTGTTCTGAGAGGGTCACGACTGAATTGTCCGTCCGGTGAACAACGCGGTCGCGATTCGAGTGACGTGGCCACCCGCCCACCGGCGGGTGCGAATTCGCAACAATATATATATATATATATATATATATATATATATATATATATATATATATATATATATATATATATATATATATATATATATATATATATATATATATATATATCAGGTGGCACAAGAAAAACATTTCTCGACAATACCCTTGTGCACGTTATTGCAGGTATCACTCTCAAAGTTGTGTGTGTTGAACACTCTAGCATAGTGAGGACACTTCTCGTAGATAGATGAACTTTAGGTTCAAAATCCCTATTTCACTGCAACAAAATTCCACCTGTAATATTGCCCATGGCACAAAGGCTTTTCAACAAACCTCAATCTTCATTTGAAGCACCAATGATTCCTGCAGATTCACTCAATGCTGTGGACCAACTATTTAAACACCTGACGGGATTGCCAGGTGTATTTGGAGGGGAATTTTTAATTCTTGGAGGAAATTTCCTGCAGATTCTTCCTGCCTTTCACAATGGAAGTCGAGCTAACATTGTGCAGAGTTGTGTGAAAAGCTCCCCTTTGTGGATCCACTTCCAGCAATTTCTCCTTACCTAGAACTTGAGGACAATAAATAGTGAAGACAATGAGAACTTTTATAACTGGCTGCCCGAATTAGGAAATGTTTTTTTGGGTTTTTTTCCATTTGTGAATACCACCGATGAGATTGAACTTCCAGTTTAAATTCTTTTAGATTCTAACAAATTGGAGGACATCATTACCTCCACCACTGAAAGTGGATGGATGTTATGTTTTCACCCCTTTTTGTTTGTCTGTCTGTGAGCAGGGTATCTCAAAAAGATACGGATGAATTTGGACAAAAGTTGTTGGACAGGTTGGGTGTGTGACACGTACGAATTGATTCGATTTTGGTAAAGTTATGGATACTACAATTTTAAGGGTGATTATTCACCATTGAGAGATAGGGCCAAAAAGATATACTGTACAGCATGATATCTCAAAAAGTTGTGGAGGGATTATGACAAAATTTGGTGGATGAGTTGGTTAGGTGACAAAAAAAAAATAGGGGCAATACCCCTGGGTACTCAACTGGTCGTGGCTGGATAAGAAAACCAAGGAACCACTGGTAAGCGTGGATGACCCACAAAATATGTAACGGAGAAGAAAGTAAATACCTATGGTTTTATTTTTAATGCAGTGAAGGAACTTTGGTACATTACAGGTGATGAAGGTTGTGGTCAAGTTTCATCGCAATTGTGTGTGTGGTTTCGGAGAAGATAGCAAACACCTATTTTTGGGTGCAACTCCTCCTTAGACCCCCTCAGACCCTGATTTTTACCTCTACCACCGAAGGTGAAAGAGGTTATGTTTTCACCCCTTTTTGTCTGTCTGTTTGTGTACAGGATATCTCAAAATGTTGTGGGTGGATCCAGATGAAATTGTGGACAGGTTGGGTGTGTGACAAGGACGAACTGATTAGATTTTGGTGAAGATCCGGATCCGGGTCCGACTACCAGAATTTTTAAAGTGATTCTTCACCATTGAGAGAGAGGGCCAAAAACGACAGAGCACGATATCTCTAAAAATTGTGGACGGATTCGAATGAAACTTGGTGGACACGTTGGGATGTAACAAGGAAGAATTGATTCAATTTTGGTGAAGATCCGGATCTGGATCTAATAATTTTTTAAGTGATTCTTCACCATTGAGAGATAGGGGAAACCGACATATAACACGATATCTCAAAAGGTTGTGGACGGATTCGGATGAAACTTGGTGGGCAGGTTGGGTGTGCTGGAAGAACAAATTGCTTCGATTTTGGTGGAGATCCGAATTCAGATCTGGATATGAGAATTATTTAATTTTTAAAGTGATTGTTCACCATTGAGAGACAGGGCCACAAATGATATAGTACTGTATAGCATGATATTTCAAAAATGTTTTTGGCTCGATATGTTCTCGTGGATCAGGCATTACGTGGCAGAGGTATGTGCTCTACCGAGTGCCCTTCTAGTTCCCCATGTTTTCCCTCGTGGCCCAAATGTAGACTCAGAGTGTATGGAGAAGCGTTGCTGCCTGACTCCAAATCTTGAGCATTCACTCCTATAAACAGCATTTTTTTGCAACAATTACCGGGTCCATTAACACCTTACCTTAGTGTTGATTGCATTGTCTGATGATCCACAAGAAGCTGCTGCATATCCAATGGAGTTTCTGTGCAACATCATTCTATCCGAATTGCCCAACCACAACCTTGTGCTCAATGATCATTTCAAGCCAACGCAGAGGAACATTTGCACTAATTCCAAGACATGCATTGCCATCATCTGATATGAGCTTTCCATTCACTTTCAAAAGGATGCAATTTCCAGCAAGGCTTGCGTATTGTTTGACCATCAACAAGGCACAAGGTCGATGCTTAGCATGCACAGGATTGTATTGATATACTAGTCCACAACATTTTGAGATATACCATGGTCAACTTTATGTTACATCATCCCATGCAATGTCTTTGAGGGGAATTAAAATGCTGATTTGAGAGGGTAGGCAAACAATAATCGTTGTCTAGCTAGAAATATTGAAATAAAAAGTGTCTTATTTTTATACATATACATTATACATAGTCAAGGCTTGTGGAAGAGCTAGTACAAGTACACTGAACAGATCAGGACGCAACAGGCTAAAAGGAACAACAGGGAGAGAGAGGGAGAGGGGCACACCAACAGCACAGCCGAAAGCAAATATCGAGGTCGACAGACAAACAATGGGTGTGTGGAGGAATGGGGGGGGGGCAGGGGAGGATGCATGGGGTGGACAAGGTGGACACAAAGGGAAACTCTCAGGAGGGAAAACTGGAAATTTGGAAGGATGAATTGTGTTGGGGAGAAATATTTAAGTACAGTATATACACTTATAATTTTACTGCACAGGCTTCATATATAATTAATTGAAGCAAATATTATTTAAAGATCCCACCGGTGCAATTTCCTTTGATGTGCAGTTTCCCTTTTTCGATTTTTGCACTGCGTCCAAATGACCTTGTCTCTTCAGCTGTCACACATATATAAGCAATATATGAAATGAAAGCATACGAATGAGTAGGTCTATGGCCATACCTATTTCACATTCCAAAAACATTTTAAAAATTCACCGAAATAATATTTTTCAGTGAATTTGTTTTTGGTGATGACCATTCCTCCATGATGAAAAACACTGGTATATCAATGAAAGAATTATCTACTGTCTGCCAGCATTAGTTGGTGGACATTAAAGATCCCACAGTGTTCCTTTGCGAACATTCGGTGAGTTATCATCAGCACCCTATAAAAAATTACAAATTCTTTAACGTCCACCAACTAATGCTAGCAGACGGGACACCTGGTTTAACATCTATCCGAGAGACGGCACATAAATTCATGACTCACCATGCCTGTGAAACACTGGGTTGACAGTTTATAGCTGGGTCAGGATTTAAACCGAGGCTACACAGCTTGGAGAGGAGTGTGTTCCTCGACTCTGCCATCCTACCAGCTCTATATTAAAGCCTGATGGTTGAGTGTGTTACTCCTTGTTCCCAAGTGTTACTCGCGTAAGTTCTTTGAAAGTTCACAAGCACATCGACGGTAGGATGACAGTTGGAAGCATTAATGGTTATACCATTTTTCTCATCGCTGAAAGACAAACCGTGTGCTCATCACGTTTCCGAGATGAGAGGGGCCGTGATGATCCACCCCTGTGGGATAATTGGTTCCTATGCAGCCATTCCTCCAATTTGCTTGGAGCCATGTCTTGCAGGATCAAAGGTGCGTGCACTCCAAATGTTGGCTCTCATAGCTTTTCACTGAGCGGACTCCTCACACCCCTACTCTCGATGATTGGCTTCTCTGCAAAAAAACAAAAATAGTCCGACAATACTACCTTTTGAGTAGTCTCCCCCTCCCCTCACCCCAATCCATTGTTTGTCCAACCTCAGCCCAATTTCATCATTTTCTCATGGAAGCTTAATCTAACTCAAACCCTTGACACTCCTCCATTCAAGTTTATCTCCAGCCAACTCGAACAAATGAAAGTTACACTTTCCATCATCTCCATCCATCTTCACACCACTCCTATACACACCATTCCTTCCTAACCACCTTTCTAAATATTGCATCAAATATTCCCACTCCACCCTCCCTGTCCCACTCCATCGCTGCACATGGCAGTGCACAGAGCCAGAACGCGCGTGAGGAACCTGATCCAGCAGTCTCTCGCGGCGGCTCTGCTTTTGATGCCATCTCGTTGCTGGACGGCTCCGTGCGCCCTTGGCTTGCTTGTTACCAGATGGTTTCTTCCAAAAAAAAATAAAATCCAATCTGGATCCTTTTCATTTTCAGAAACGTCATTCCAAATGAGCTTACCTCTAATCTGCTCAACTTGTAGGCGTTTTACGATGCTATCTGACAGCATTTTCCTCCTGAGCCCGAACCCTCGAATGCTTGTCAATGTATGGCCTGTATGGAAAAATTATCTGCTAATGCCTCTTGTCTTTGGTTATAACGCTGTTGTGCTTTAGACTAAAGTGTTTCGGCACCTAGGTGCTGTATTTCAACTTTTTTTTTTTTACAGAAATCCATCAGGTAAGAGTTGGTACGAGAGACAAACAATGAATACTGCCACGAGCCTAATGCCTGATGACTTAGATGGCTGGGAATAGTGGGACCAAGCAGACCAGCTGTGAAATTGCATTTGCACCCACTTTGATTGGCCATGGCCAGGTAGTTGAGCAGCGATATTTACCCACTCAAATGCTCAGGGATAGACTCGAGCCTGCTCTGCTGCTAGCCAACATCAGGGTGACGTCATCACACTAGACAATTTGAAGAAAAGAACAGCCAAATGGTAGATTATTCCAAGACATCATCTGATCCTGGCTACCTGGATTTGGTCAGGGTGCATGAGTAAGCAGATGAAAGCCTCAGAACTAAGTTAACATGTACAAAACACATTCTCACCACATGATACTGTGTGTATGCATTTGTAAGTTTTGTTTCTCAGTCATAATGCAGTCACAATGGGTAGCACCACATGGCACAAGCCCTCATATTTATAATTTAGTGTTCATTGTTTTTAACTGTACCACAGTCTCGTGCATATCACGACATGCCAGTGTATTACCATTTTTTTTTTTGAATGTGTACATCTTTGATGTGTACTAGTAATTGTATGTGGGCCACAGCCTCATCTGAAACATCATCTCCCTGTATATATAATGTGTCGTAATGTCGTCAAGAGTATGACGAAAAAGCATTGTAAATGCTGTAAGATCTCTTCCTGCAAAGGACAATTATTGCCCATTACAAGTAATAAATACAGTTTATTGTTTCATAGTCCGCTGTTGTTTGTTTTGCAGAAACGAAGTTTACAGCAAGTTATATTTGTCTTTCTTGAGATACAAGAAAGAGAGGACAAATGAATTGCCACAGGGAGCATAAGTTTGCATTTCAGGAGAGGACTAATGAGCTATCTGCTACACTGCAGTCAATAGCCTAGTGTGGTGCTGTCTAACCTCACCTGTTTATGCTTTAAATGTATACTTGCAACTTTCTAAAAAAATTCAAAATTTGCATCTTGTTTCTACAACTCTCGAATGAAATGCTGTTTATCACAAACCAATGCAATTGTGGTTGTACCTTGCCACCATACCTGTGCACTTTGAAAAGACGTGCACTTTTTGACGTCTAATAGCAATGTTATAACAAAATGAATGCAGTTGTCCCAAGTGGGACAGACGCTCCTCTCCCGATGGAGGCCGGTCATAGTTTGGGTGCATTAGGTGATAAAGTTGACTTTAGTGTGATTTAAGATTAAGAGGTTAAAATTTAATAAGAGGTAAAATTCAATTATTTTTGTGATCAAATTAAATTAAGAGGTTAAATGAAGAGGTTTAAATGAAACGACGACGAGACATCGTTTTTAAAAATTGAATTCACAATCTCATGAGATGACGGTATCTAGCGATATGTGATGGACATGCAAACATAGATTAAGTACATTTTGAGTTAACTAGTGCATTCCCGTACGTGCGTGGCCGTACATGCAAAAAATAAAAATAAAAACTTTCCAACCGCGTGCCAGAAACAATAACCACACAGGCCGTTCATTCGCTCTCGCGTGCCCGTACATGTGTGGCCGTACGTACAAACACCCCCCCCCCCAAAAAAAAACTTTCAAACAACCACACAGGCCGTTCCTTCGCTCTCGTAAACGACGACTGGATTGGGGCATTGTGTTTATCTATAAATGTGCATAAGAAATCGAGAAATTATTAGAATACAGTTAGTCCTCACTGTCCAGAAGTTCGCATATCGCAGTTACGATTATTCGCAATTTCGTTTTAATGGCCAATTATTCAGTTAGCGCCAACATATTTTGCCTTTTCGCAATGTCATCGCAAGGAAAAACACAAAGAGAAGAGAAGAGAAAAAAGAAAAGGAAGGGAAAAAAACATACAAAAAAACCTTTCTAACAACCACACTCTCGTAAACGACGTTCATTCGCTCTTGTAAACGACGACTGGATTGGGGCATTGTGTTTGTCGATAAATGTGCATAAGAAATCGAGAAATTATTAGAACTAGTGCATGCCCGTACGTGCGTGGCTGTACGTGCAAAAAAAAAAAAACTTTCAAACCGCGTGCCAGAAACAACAACCACACAGGCCTTTCCTTCGCTCTCATAAACGACACACACACACACACACACACACACACACACACACACACACACACACACACACACACACACACACACACACACACACACACACACACACACACACACACACACACACACACACACTGCTGGAATTATAGATAGATGCAATGAGATGACAAATCAAGGGTTTGAATGCAGACTGCAGAGCAATGAGTAAGGAAACCCGTCATTGTGAATCGTTTTTACCACCAAATTGAGATGTATTTCGTTGGCAAGCATGTCGAGTGGAGCTGAATTCCTTAACACTTCCAAAGGCCACAGCGTTTTGACAATTGGAAAGAAAAAAAAGTTGTGCACTTTTTTGATAAATTATTTTCGGAACAATTTTTCTTCAATAAATAAATAATAATAAAAATTGTCTCCATGTACACACCTTTATCTCATTAGCACCTCTTCATAAACAACATTGCTGAGGAAATGGCGCATTTTCTTTGTTTCCTCGTCCAGGGCAAGAATGCGGAGGCTGCTGGATCTGCCAACGTTTTGATAAATTATCTATCTATAATTCCAGCAGTGTGTGTGTGTGTGTGTGTGTGTGTGTGTGTGTGTGTGTGTGTGTGTGTGTGTGTGTGTGTGTGTGTGTGTGTGTGTGTGTGTGTGTGTGTGTGTGTGTGTGTGTGTGTGTGTGTGTGACTGCTGTTTATCGACAACCTCTGGTCCGATCTAATTGAAACTTGCCAGGTATATTGCTGGGGACCTGAGGATGTGCCTTTTCAAGGTTTGATATTAATCGGACAAGTGCTTCCCAAGTTATGGCTATTTATTTACCAAACCAATGGGAAGACACGTTGTTGCGTGGGCGTGGCCGATGGGGAAGGGAAGCTCAGCCGCGTTCCCCATTACGGGTTACAACGTACGGGCTTCCGGAGAGTGATGACTTCGTGTATTCTAATAATTTCTCGATTTCTTATGCGCATTTATAGATAAACAGAATGGCCCAAGTTATGATCGTTTTCATATTAGACGGTGTATAAATTTCGGGAACATCAGAGTGCTGGTATGCTCCGAACCAGGAAGTAAATTTTTTCTCTCTCTTCTCTTCTCTTTTTGTTTTTCCTTGCCACGACATTGCGAAAAGGTAAAATACGTTGGCGCTAATTGAATAATTGGGTATTAAAAATAAATTGCGAATCATATCGAACTTCCGGGTCACGCACGTACGGGCACGTGAGAGCGAAGAAACGGCCTGTGTGGTTTATTTATTTATTATTATTATTTTTTTATTTTTTTATTTTTTTTTTTACGGGCACGTACTAGTTAGTTTTAATGGCCAATGACTCAATTAGCGCCAACGTATTTTGCCTTCTCGCAATGTCGTTGCAAGCAAAAACACAAAGAGAAGAGAAGAGAAAAAAAAAAACGTTCGTGCTAAAAAATTTTTTTTACTTCCTGGTTCGGAGCATACCAGCTCACTCTGATGTTACCGAAATTTATACACCGTCTAATATGAAAACGATCATAACTTGGGCCATTCTGTTTATCTATAAATGCGCATAAGAAATCGAGAAATTGTTAGAATACACGAAGTCATCACTCTCCGGAAGTAGTGCGTGCCCGTACGGAATGTTCACATACATTCCACGAATTATCACTTGTATTGAAGTAACAACTGCTGTGATACTTACACACAGAGTTAATTAAAATCAAGTTTACCTCTCTGTCTTTGCTTGCCATGACATTGGCTGCCATTGACCATTGCCACTCATACGCCACGGTAACTGAGGCACCGATCCCCATCGTAACCGGCACGGCACGTGACGTGACATCATCGTCGACCGGCTGCGCACCGGCCTGCGCAGCCACGCCTACGCAGCAACGTGTCCTTTCATTGGTTGGTAAATAAATGGCCATAACTTGGGAAGCACTTGTCCGATTCATATCAAACCTTGAAAAGGCACATCCCACAGGGCCCCAGCAATATAGCTGGCAAGTTTCAATTAGATCGGACCAGTGGTTGTCGAGAAACAGCGGTCACACACACACACACAGACACACACACAGACACACACACACACACACAGACACACACACACACACACACAATGCTGGAATTATAGATAGATTAGCTGATTATCTCACCACCTGGATGGAAATTTTAAAGAAAGCTCTATTAGTTTTCATTATTCCGAGGTAAAAACGATTTGTTGAGCCACCTGGAAGGAGTAGGGAAAAACCAAAAAAAAATGTTAATGGAGACACGGAGGACGAAGGACATCGTTACAGTTTAAATATCTCATCTCGACTTTGTCGAAGACGAGCTAAAGATGATCATGTAATTTTTGCTTCGTGTGCATGGGGTTTACAAACGTCAGTTTATGATTAAGGAATAACTTCATTTCAATTAAATGTTATATTTTAAACACGAGTCGGAACATTAATCGGAAAACGAACCTATAGTTTAACAGGACTTTGGCTCTGAATTCATCCCGTTCGTACATGTACAGGGAGAAGTGAGATTTTTTTTTTGTTTTAACAGCTGTGGCAGTCACACAAAATTGTAAATAATTCCAAACATGAAACTTAGTGTTTTTAAGGATGTCATAAATGACACAAAGAACAGGCACGGATAACTCATGTAACGTGTTTAATAAATTGGTGTGTAAGACACTGCGTCAATGGCAGAAAACTTCTGAAAAATGTTTTTCTACAACCATTAAAATCTTTATTTTATTTCAATTGAATTATAACTTGAAGTCATGAACACTGCAGAACACAAATCGCCTTTTTAGCACTTTCAAAACCCATCCGTTTCACAGAACTTGGACAAAATATTGCAGAATTTTAAATCATCATACCCAATTAAAGACCTCGCTCATGTCCTTGTTTGATCAGGTATTGGTGTCTGGTATTGGTGTCTGATCATGTATTGATATATTACAAATGTGGTGATATTTTGATCATTCGATGCCTCATATGCACTCATTCCATCCCCACTTTTTCCGACTACCTTCTCCAAACTTATTTTATTTCTTTCTTACCAACTTGTCCCACACTTCCCTACCTTATTTTCTCTTTTCTATAATCTTCCCTTCTCTTGCTTTTCTCAATTTTAATTTTCTCATTTAAACCTTCCTCATGAGTACTGTAATAAATAGAAGGCCTTGAACCACACTGTCAAAAGTTAAGAGGAAAAAAAACCTCTTCCTGAGTGCTCCAAAACCACACAACCATGGAAACTCGTCAGAAAAGTGTTCGTCTCTTTCGAGGAGATGTAACTTTAGGTAGGGTGTATGGTTGGTGCTGTGGCTTAGTTGGTTAAAGTGCCTGTCTGGTTAAGGTATGGTTGGTGCTGTGGCTTAGTTGGTTAAAGTGCCTGTCTACTAAATTGGAGATCTTTGGTTCAAATCCCAGTTGTACCTTTTTCTTAAAAATGCTCTTAATTGTTGTATTGGTGCTTCCATCACAAAGTTTAGGAAAGAGTCCCTTGGATGGACGTTCAGCTGGGTTTCCCATCTGCTCGCCTTCGTTGGTGGATGTTAAAGATCCTACAATGTTGTCGCATCCACGTCGGTTAAGATCGACCTGGAGGGGTAGCCGAACAACTTCCCTTGGAGGCGAACACGTGATCCTTGGAGATTAATACGCATGCGGTACAGGGCGGCAAAGGCATACACCAGACGCGTTCACCCGGACGGAGGTCCGGGAAATCACATACTGGGAGAAATTATCGTTAAACCCTACCTAATTAACACACCCCCCCCACCCCCATCCCCGTGCAGTGACCCATAACAACTTAAGCTGACAGTTTTCCCTACTTAATTTACATCGAAATGTCTCCTGCTCGTCCACAGGCCATGCTACTCTATACAATCCTACCTTTACTATGAAATTCCTCCATCGACTCCACAAACATTACAATATCCTTCATGGAGAGTGGGCAACTTATTGCCAGCACTTTGAAAAATTACAAATACTAGCATTTGGTGAGCAATTTAAAGTGGTGATATTTACACAAAGTGATACTTTGTCCTGGAACACACAGTAAACTTGAAAAAAATTGGGATATACTGGAACCATATTTGGCCTTTCTGGAACATACTGTAATGGTTTTGTGATCAGCTCCATTACATTAAGATACTGTGACAGCAGCTGCCAATTGGCCTATATGCACCGAGCCAGATCACGGGCATATGTGCACCTTTCTTTATCTAGCTCAATTTGGTATGTTTGGGGTCGATCAAGCAACATGCAGGAATCCTCCTCCACAGCAAGCCACTCAAAATGGTGTCTAGAGTGGTTTGGCATGCCCGATGGGAAAGAAGTTTGAAATGGATGCTAGTTGTCCCTCCAAATCTGTCTTTCAGGGGACTGATAAAACTGAACAGTTTTACTGATCGTGCTGACTCAAATAAATCAATGGAGATGGTAAGGTACGGGAGCATGTGCCGGAGCAATGTGTTGCTGCGTCCACTTTCCGCCGGTACTCCAGGGGCCTCCGTCTGGCCATCCCCCAGGCAGATGCCTGGCCCATCCCCATCTCCTTGAGATGTCGATCAACCTGATGCAACCACGATGCACGCGGTTGTCCCGATGGCCTTTTCAAATCATGAGGCTCCCTTGCAGAGAGAATCTGGTGAGCAGGATCAGCGTCACAAAATTGAGCCACATGTCCACACAGCCGCAGCTGACACTGATGGCCTATACAAGTAACACATTTCATTTTAGTCTCCCTCAGCAACCGCACATTGGATACAAAGTCTGACCAGCGATGGCCAAGGATTCTCCAAAGAGACCTGGTCCCAAAGGAGATGAGTCTTCATCTCAGATCCCTGGTCAGAGTCGAAGTCTCACATCCATAGAGCAAGAATGGAAGCACCGAGGATCTGAAGACTCAGACTTCTGTCCTCCTGCATAGGTACTGACTGCAACATCCCATGATCCAGTGAATCCATGACTCCCCAGGCCTGACCCAGATGTCTATTGACCTCAGGCTCACAACCTGCGGAGACATGAATATCACTGCTAAGAAAAGTGAATCTCTACGTGACCTCAACATCCTCACCACAAACAGGTACAGACAAGACTGCAGAATCCAAGATGTCATTGAAAGCCTGGATCTTTATTTTGACCGAAGAAACCTGAAGTCCAAGTGGTTCTGTTTCCTCGTTCAGTGCCTTTAAGAGTCCCTACAAGGACATCCAATGTTTCTGCAACGATGGCTGCATCATCAGCGAAATCAAGGTCAGAGATCTTGACATTCCCATTCCCTCCAGAGGGCATCCAGATTCAATGAATTGAATGCTTTGTGTGGATCAACATAGGCTGTGAGCACCCCCTGCCGAAACTCTCGTCTGTGATCGGTGAGGATCCTCGCTCGTTCACATCCAGCCGAGAACAAGGATACGATCAATTGGTGACTTCGTTGGTGTAAAATGCAACTGCTACAGGTGCTGGTGCTCAAGCAGATGGTAGCAACCCCATTAACGAATGATCCGAGCTAAGACCATGCCCAGCACTGAGAGGAGCATCACTCATCGGTAGTTGTTGCAGTCTTGGCGATCACCCTTCCCTTTCCAGAGAGGGACGAGGCCCCTTTTCCAGTCAGTTGGGCTGATGCTTGTGCTCCAAACAGAGCACAGAATTAGATGCAACGATACCAGTGCAGCATTTTCTCCAGACTTCAGCACGGATGCCACAAATCTCTGGGACTTTACAGTTCAGATGGATGCCACAAAGAAGTTCAGCATGAATGCCACAGATCCCGAGGGCTTTACCCCCTTTAAACTGGATCACTGCAGCCTGTGTTTCCACAAAGAGAGGCAGTTCGCAGCTGATTGGAGGGTCAGCAATGGGGTGAGTTATACCCCTGACATCCAACTCAACAGTCGGTGGGACAGATGCTCAAAGTAACCAGCCAAAGTAACCAAAGTCTGGTGTATGTTCCCCCTCCATCCCCTCCCTTACCTCACATGGCCGCACTGCTGATTCCACACGTGATAAAGCTGAATGTCTAAACTCGGTGTTTGCAGCTAAATCTTGTGTCCTAAACCCATCACTATCTCTACCCACTTTACCCAGTCGCACCCAACTGTCCCTGGACTCTGTATCCTTTTCTCCTGACAAGGTGGAGAGCTTGCTTTCAAACCTCGAGTCAGATTCTGCAACCTGTCCAGACGGCATCAGCCCACGTGTCCTCAAAGCCTGCTCTTCTGCTCTTGCTCACCCTCTCTCTGTTCTATTCACCCTCTCATTTGCCCAAGGTCATCTGCCATCTGCTTGGAAATCTGCTAACATCACTGCCCTGCATAAAAAAGGTGCAAAAACAGATCCCTATAACTACAGACCAATCAGCCTTCTCCCAATCATCAGCAAGGTGATGGAATCCATCATCGCTTCAGATATGAAATCCTTCCTCTTCTCCAATGGCTTGATTTCCAATCATCAATTTGGTTTCAGACCAGGTCACTCTACCCTGGATATGCTGCTTCTGCTCTCCCATCAATGGATGGAGGTCCTCAATGCCAGACAGGAAATCCGAGCCATATCCCTGGACATATCACGTGCTTTTGACACAGTCTGGCACCCTGCCCTACTCACCAAACTCTCTTCCCATGGTATTCAAGGCCATCTCCACTCATGGCTCGCAGACTTCCTCTCCTGTCGCAGTCAACGTGTGGCCCTAAATGGAGTTCTTTCATCCCCTCTTCCTGCGCAGGCTGGAGTTCCTCAAAGTAGCGTTCTGGGCCCTGTTCTTTTTCTGGTTTTCATCAATGATCTCTCGGACTCTCTGGAAAATCCTCTATTTCTCTTTGCCGATGACTCCACCCTCTGCCGTACCATCTGTCATCCCTCAGACCGGCAAGCAGCAGCTTCTTCGCTCACTGCAGATCTGGATAAAATCACAAACTGGTCCAACACGTGGAACATGTCTTTCAATCCAGACAAATCTCACACTCTCATTATGTCTCTTCGAAAGGACCGTTTACAAAACCCCCCCATTCACTTTCTCAACAATCCTCTGGAAGAAGTCGTTTCTTTCAAGCTTCTAGGTCTCACTATCTGCCATGACCTTTCCTGGGAAAGTCACATTTCCAACCTCGCCTCAAAAGCCAGTCGCCGACTGGGAATCCTCCGTCGTGCTAAGTCCTTCCTCGGCCCTCTTGAGCTCCTGACCACTTACAAAGCTTTTGTCCGTAGCCTGATGGAGTACTGCTCTCCCCTCTGGGCTGGTGCTCCTGCCTCCCACCTTTCTCGGCTTCACGCTGTCGAAATCAGGGCATTTAAGATTATCGGCATCTCCCGCAATGAAGCTGAGTCCTTGGGCCTTTCACTCAATCACCGCAGGTTGGTCGGTGGTCTTTCTGTCTTCTACCGACTCCTCTCCAGCCTTGCCCCCCCTGCTCTCTCTGCGATTTGTCCTCACCACATTTCCACAGGGCGCTCAAGGTCCGCCAACAACTCCCTTCTGGTAAAACTACCAAAATCACGAATCACTGCTCATCTTCACTCTTTCATTCCTCTTTTTCCCGCCTTTGGAATAAACTTCCTCACTCTATTCTTTCCCATTCTTCCCTCCAGGCTTTCAAAACAGCTGTTCACCACCACCTCTTATCTTCCCCCATCCAAATCCTGGATCTTTTCTACCCCCGATAATCCACCCAAGCCCACTTCCTTCATTTCTCCTGCTTTGCTTCCTGAAAGTCCCTGAAATGTCCATCCTCTCTTCGCCATGTTCCCCGTCCCATCCCCATCCCTCTCCCTTCCACAGTTCACCTAATGTGTCTGTTTCCCACTGTTTTGTCCCTTCCACTCCCGCCCCTCTTGTCTCATGCCTCCTTGCTGTGAGTTGTGTGTTAGCTCTCATACGAGCCTCGACCAAGGTATACAAAAAAAAAAAGCCCAGTGGGGCTTCACTTTGGATTCCTCAGTCAAGAATCCATCACCTTCTGCTGTAACAGCAGTACACCGAGTGATGGGCTTGGAGGAATGCATTGCATGAATTCCCCTGTAACCAGACAAGAATCACTTGATTACAGATGATGCTCTACCCCCTCACAGTTTCCTCACATAAAGGCCTCCTTGTCTACCCTCAGCACACGTACAGTTTTACGTCTCAGCTCCCTGAACAGCTCAGCTCTGCCATTAAGCCTGGCCCTGTGACTGTTCAATTGTATTTAGTGTCCTTTGAGAGGCAATGTTCTTTGCCTGATGGTGGGTTCCAGGACATCTCCAGCAACATCAAGGATGGTAGACTTGAAGGCACTCCACAACTCTTCAGGATTCCCCAAAGCATCCAGACCCCTAAATCCCCACTCAGCCTGTTCGCAAACTCCTCAGCTACCCTCTTATCCCTGAGCCTGTCAATATCCAGCTGAGGCTAGGATGGTACCATTCTTCTGGATTTAAGCTGCAACTTCAGAGATGCTACAAGCCTGTGGTCGGTATTGGGGAATTTGGCACTCCAGTGGACCCTGCAATTCTGAATCATCCTCCAGCACCCATCAATGAGCACATGGTCAATCTCATTTGCCACATCATCAACCTTGGAATACCAAGTGCAGTGATGAGACTGTGGGTGCTGAAACGATGCATCAGCCACCCTAATTCCATGACTTTTTGCAAAGTCAAGGAACTGAGTGCTATTCTGGTTCACAGTTCCAGATCCATGGGGACCGACGCATGTCTCATAGCTATCCCTATCATTGCCAGTCAATGCATTGAAATCCCCCAAGACTAGAAGAGTATCTTGTCTCGGGCACTGATCAATCACGGAATCGAGCGTGGCGTAGAATGCCTCCTTCACAGTGAGATCACTCACCTCAGTCGGAGCATGTACAGAGACCAGGGAAATGACACCCAAGGAGTGACGGATCCTTCGTTCATTATACGCTCGGTTGACCGATGTTACCTCAATTATCATTGGAGTCAATTAATAGGAAACAGTTCCAGCAACTCATTGGGTATGGTAACCATCAGATAGACCAGACCAGTAGTAGGTGTAACCACCCACCAGGATCTCACCACTATCCGGTCTCCAAACCTCAGAGAGTGCTGCAATACCAATGATCAAGCGCTGGAGCTCAGATGACAGCAGAGACAGGTGATCATCTTCACTTCTGGATAAAACATTACAGGCACCAACCCGAAGGGACCACCGCAGGTTAACTTAAGGTGACCACGGTCTGGTGGATGACAATTCAGCACCACCACAGCACGCACTACCGCAATCCAACCCGGGAAGGGTACCCCATGTATTTCCTCCTTTCATAAAAGAGTGGGGGTCCCGAAGGCTTTGCCCAAATCCCATCATCCCATGAGTTGCCCTGCCAAGGGCAGCTGCACAGGAGGTACTCCCACAGAGTGGGTTTTCAATTTTCTTTGCGTGGTTGGTGTGTTTTGCGGAGTAAAGTGTTTTACGATGGAAGGAGTGCAAATCCTGCCACCATCCTAGAAAAAGCTAACCCAACTGCAGGAGGACGTCCTCAGATGACCAACCACCAGACATGGTTGGTTGTGGGCTCACAAGGAGCTCTCCTCCCTCTGACAGATTTTGTTTTTAATACTGCTGGGTGTCCATATTCATACACCCTTCTTACCAGGAAACCTGGTGAGAGAGATGGTTTAGTCGCCACCAACTCAACCATGAAACAGCTTAGTACAGGTTTACATGGCACCTGTAGCATACATGACAAGTGACCCGGATTTTGCAGGTTTGACCCGTTTTGTTTGTGAAAACCCACAGACCCGTTTTAATGTGGTCAAAACCTGTATTGGATGGAAACTATGATCAATTTTAAAAACGCAATGTTTTACTTTCATTCACTCGCAAGGATTGAAGCACAGACCCATCGACCTGCAGTGGAAATGCAAGGTATCACTCTCGCCATCTCATGTCTGGTACTCTCGTCTATTGGCTGTATGACATGATGGGCTTTTCCTCACCGAAGGCCATGTCGACGTCCTCCAGGATTCCGTACGTAACATCACGTCACTTGCGATCACGTCGACCATATTGCCATCACCACGAATCAATCGATCTGTGATTTCCAATTCGCTCTTCCACTTTTTGGTGATATTATTAAGAATCTGGAAACCATTCGCATTCACACATACAGTTGACCCAAAGTTTAGTTATTTTGTTAAGTATATGTGGATAGTTAGAATCCCTCCCTTATGTCTCATGGGAATTTAATGTGTGCGCTGCGAGTTTCTTTCTAGTTAGTTTTCCTCATCAATCCCCTCCACTCCTTCAGCTCCATTACGCACGTGTCCAAGGCCACGAATGTAGACGGAGTTTCCATCGCTTCAGCTCCAACTCCGCCCCATCAAGAAAGAATGTCTCCCCTGTCGACACGGGGAAGACAAAGGCGCCTCGGAGCTCGAGCTCCGCCCTGACAAGAAAGAATGTCTCCGGTCCAATCAGGGGTGGACACCGCAACAGCCCACAGGGACCAGAGGCAGCCTCGTCCAATGAGGAGAGGACACCGATCACTTGACGCCCCTCCCCCCGACCAATGAGAGGGGGAGTTACCAGAGAGCCCGATCTCTCGACCCAGCACGAGGAGATGAGGATTGACGACGCGGTCATGACAGAAGAGGGTCTCGTCTCACTTTTTGGTTCATGGTTGGATCGTGCTGGCTGGCATCTGTCTCTTCGCCCTCGATCCTTAGTGCCTGGTACGTCGTTGGTTGTGGGTTCAAGTCCCACCGTCCTTGGTGTGCCTGGTTCGTCGTAAAGCTGTGGTCCCTGAGCTCACAAGTGTGGGTTGGCCAGACTGCATGAGGCGGCCAGGTACCCGACCAGACTCTGACCCCCAGCTTGCCTGTCCTCCGTGGCTGGAGGGTCCAATAAAGGCCAGCTGGCTCCGTTTATTTTTGGGTGAGTGTGTCTGTGTGTGGCGCCAGTCTTGTAAGTAAAACTGTTAAGTGATTGCCGTTGTACATTTGCCTGCATTTATATTCGTGATTAAATCTGCTCTGTGTTTCCCTCCCTATTGCCTATTGTAAATAAATAACTGTTAAATGTTCCAGTTTGTTGTCTGTGTTTTCTTTCATTGGCCCAGTATGGTTCGGGCTTGAGAATTGGTGAGGCCGCTTGTGCTGTAAATTGCTATTCGGACCGGCAGGTTTTGGTAATTCCCACTCGGTTACACCGGACCCGAGTCAGTAACAGCGACTCGGTTCGGACGAAGCCTGCCGAGGGTGTGGCTTTCCCGGTAGTTAGACGGCGTGGGTACTTTGGTAAATTGGAATAGACAAATAAACCCTACCCCACGCCGTCAAAATATTGGCAACCACGGTCGATTAAGCGACCCGTCGGCTTCGGAGTTATCCGGAGTGACGACCTTCAATTCCGGGTGTTCGGTGGGAGACGGCCCAACTGCTCCATCTAGCGGTCGTTCCCCGCCCCCGCACCCGGCACCACAATATTTCTCGGTCCTTTCGAGACTTGATTCGATTGGGATTGTTTTAATCCATATACAAGGTGTCCACAAATTACCAAATTCAAACCGTAATAAAAAAGTAATGAAATAGGATACATGATACCAACTTGTAACCAAGACCTACAGAGCTACAGGTTTGGGTACAGTGCAGTATCCAATCCTATTTCATCATCTGGAGGGCAGTATCCTATTTCATTAATGTTGATTACCGTGTGAATTTGGAAGGGTAATTTGTGGAATGAAATATCGTTTATGTTCTTGTCTCGTATGTAGCCTGTGTCTGCCGGTTGCATCATTTTTCTGGAAGCGTGGTTGTCTCGCTGATGTAGTGCCCCTGTTAGCAGCATGCTGGCCCTCATTTTGCTGACCTTGGGAGGATGACAGGCTGAGTCAACCCATCTGATCTTATGGGTCTCCAACTCAACACCCTAAGATCTTAAGCCAGCCACCTTAACCATTCTAAGCCAACATCAGGCTTGTGTCGGTGATGAGAAGGGCAGACGGGGAGCCACGATTTGGCAATCTGTTTACAGTAGTTCAGCACGTATACTTGTCCTACCTCACAGAAATGAGGAAAGTCTCTTCTCACAAGATCGATTGCCAAGTCCACTTGTCAAAAATTAAGTCACTTGTCAATTAATTAGGTCACTCTCCTCGTATATACAAAAGCAACCCCTTCTGTAAAAACAAAAAAAACCCACCCCACCTCCCCCACACTGGGTGATCAGTTTGGTCCTCAGAGATCTCGTCAGAAAGGCCAAGAAAGCCTGTGGTGAAAACATTGCCGAGCACAGTCACATGAAGTGACTCATCCGTCAGGTCGTGGCCATGTCAGTTTTGATTGATCTCGGCTCGTTTGGTGCTTCATGATCCTTGAGACGAGTCCATACTTGGGACTGTAACGGTAAGTAAACATTTGAAAAGAGTTCTGAACAGCTGCAAGACATCTCATCAATATCAATGACTATCTGAGTATTCTGGTGTATTTTGTGTGCCTGACAACCTCTCAAATGACGTTTTTACCATGATTGGTAAAAATAAATTAATAAAAGAAAACCCCACTATCGATTCCCACCAACCAGTTTTTCAGCACCTCAAACTTGCCATGTATGCTGTAGTAAGTCAAAGATCTCATCTGGCCTGACCTGACAAAGAATGGAGATCCAGTGAATTAATGTATGCATTTTATGTGCAGGGAAAGGAAAATAAGGGAAATTATAGCATTTTATCTAACATTGCTATTTACAACAAAATACCCACCCTGGATATCGTACATGCGGAAGGTGCTCATCAACTTTGCCTTATAGGGCCTGAATCGCACCAGAGGAGAAAGACCAGGGAGACATTGACAACATTATGGAATATCAGTCGTGATCCAGTCATGACTTATGTCAGGTCAGGTTCGATCTGTGACCTGCTACAGGTACCATGTAAACCTGTACTAACCTGTTCCATGGTCGGGTTGTCGGCGACTAAACCGTCTCCCCCACCAGGTTTTCTGGTGAGGGGGGTGTTTGGATATGGACACCCAGCAGGATTAAAAACAAAACCTATCAAAGGGCGGAGGAGCTCCTTGTGAGCCAACGGCCATCCATATCTAGTGCCCAACTGTGTCTGCGGACGTCCTCCTGCAGTTGGGTCACTTCTTATTAGGAGGTTGGTGGCAGGATTTGCACTCCGGCCACCGTAAAACCCTTCATTCAGCAAAACGCAAAAACGCAAAAAAATCTGAAAACCCACTCCGTGGGAGTACCTCCTGCGCAGCTTCCCTTCGCAGGGCAGCTCACTGGATGACGGGATTGGGGCAAAGCCTTCGGGACCCCCAATCTTTGATGATAGGAGGGAAACCACGGGGAAATATCCCTGGGTCAGATTGCGGGAGAGTGTGTCGGAGTGGTGCTGAGGTGTCGTCCACCAGACGGCGGTCTCCTTGGGTTAACCTGAGGCGGTCCCTTCGGGTGGGTGCCTGGAATGTCCTATCCCTAAGAGAGGATGATCACCTGTCTCTGTTATCATCTGAGCTCAAGCGTTTGGACATCGGGATTGCAGCTCTCTCTGAGGTTCGGAGACCGGATTGCGGCGATATAATGGTGGGTGGTTACACCTACTATTGGTCTGGTCGCTCTGATGGTTACCATACCCAAGGAGTTGCTGTAGCTGTGTCCAATAAGCTGACCCCAATGATAATTGAGGTAACACCGGTCAATGAGCGTATTATGAGATTAAGGATTCGTCACTCCTTAGGTGTCATTTCCCTTGTCTCTGTTTATGCTCCGACTGAGGCAAGTGATCTCACCGTGAAGGATGCATTCTACGCCACGCTCGAGTCTGTGGTTGATCAGTGCCCCAGAAGATATACACTACTAGTCTTGGGGGATTTCAATGCATCGACTAGAACTGATAGGGACGGTTATGAGGTGTGTGTTGGTCCCCATGGGTCAGGAACTATGAACCAGAATAGCACTAAGTTCCTTGACTTTGCAAGAAGTCATGGACTTAGGGTGGCTGGTTCATGGTTTCAGCGCCCACAAGCTCATCGCTGGACTTGGTATTCCAACGCTGGTGGTGTGGCAAAGGAGATTGACCATGTCCTCATTGACGGTCGTTGGAGGATGATCCAGAACTGCAGGGTCTACCGGAGTGCTCAGTTCCTCAATACAGACCACAGGCTTGTTGTAGCAACTCTAAAGCTGCACCTTAAATCCTCGAGAATGGTACCATCCCAGCCTAGGCTGGATGTTGCCAAGCTCAGGGATGAGAGAGTAGCTGAGGAGTTTGCGAACAAGCTGATTGGACACTTGGGGGGTCTGGGTGCTTTGGGGGGTCCTGAAGAGTAGTGGAGCGCCTTCAAGACCACTGTCCTTGATGTTGCCGGTGGATGCCTTGGAGCTCACCGCAGGGCAAAGAAGAATTTTGTCTCTCAAGGGACACTGGATACCATTGACCAAAAGTCGCAGGGCCAGGCTGAATGGCAGAGCTGAGCTGTTCAGGGAGCTGAGGCGTAAAACTGTACGTGCACTGAGGGTGGACAAGGAGGCCTATGTGCGAGGAATCTGTGAGGGGGTAGAGCATCACCTCTGGACAGGTGATTCTCGTCCCGCTTACAGGGGAATTCGCGCATTACGTTCATCCAAGTCCATCCCTCGGAGCACTGCAGTTCGAGCAGAGAGTGGTAGGCTCTTGACAGAGGAGTCTGAAGTGAAGGCCCGCTGGGCCGGTTACTTTGAGCAGTTGTACCAGGCTGATCCCCCAGCTGTCGAGTTGGACGTCAAGGGTGTTACAATCCCTGTTGCTGACCCTCGAATCAACTGTGGTCCACCTTCGCTTGTGGAAACACGGGCTGCGGTGAACCAGTTGAAACGGGGCAAAGCTCCAGGGATCTGTGGCATCCATGCCGAACTTCTCAAGGCTGGTGGAAATGCTGCACTCGTGTCATTGCATGCAGTTTTGTGCTCTTCCTGGAACACAGGCATCATCCCAACTGACTGGAAGAGGGGCCTTGTTGTCCCTCTCTGGAAAGGGAAGGGTGATCGCCAAGACTGCAACAACTACTGAGGGGTGACACTGCTCTCAGTGTCGGGCAAGGTATTTGCTTGGATAATTCTTGATAGGGTTCGCCACCATCTGCTTGAGCACCAGCGTCCAGAGCAGTCAGGCTTTACACCAAAGAGGTCAACGATTGACCGTATCCTTGCACTTCGTTTCCTCACCGAATGCAGATGAGAGTTTCGGCAGGGGCTGCTTGCAGCCTATGTTGATCTCTGTAAAGCGTTCGATTCAGTGAATCGGGATGTCCTCTGGAGGATTCTTGGTCTTCGTGGGGTGCCACCAAAACTGATCGATCTGATGTCTGAACTCTACTCTGGTACTGAGAGTGCTGTGAAGTGTGGTGGTACCATCTCTGACTTATTTCCAGTTGTTACTGGAGTTCGTCAGGGATGTGTACTTGCCCCCACACTTTTCAGCACTTGTATGGACTGGATTTTAGGGAGGATGTCGGAGAGATCAAGTTGCGGTGCATCGTTTGGCAATGTCAAGATCTCGGACCTTGATTTTGCAGATGATGCAGTCATCTTTGCGGAGACTTTAGACATCCTCTTGGGGGCCCTCGAGGTGCTGAATGAGGAGTTGGAGCCGTTGGGATTACGGGTTTCTTGGGTCAAAACTAAGATCCAGGCTTTTGGTGACATCTTGGATGCTGCTGTCCTGTCTGTGTCTGTTTGTGGTGAGGATGTTGAGGTCGTGGAGAGATTCACTTACCTTGGCAGTGATATTCATGTCTCTGCTGGCTGCGAGTCAGAGGTCAATAGACGTCTGGGTCAGGCCTGGGGAGTCATGGATTCACTGGATCATGGGGTGTGGCGCTGCCGGTACCTGTGCGGGAGGACGAAAGTCCGAGTCTTCAGGTCCTTGGTACTTCCAGTCTTGCTCTATGGGTGCGAGACTTGGACTCTGACCAAGGATCTGAGACGGAGACTTAATTCCTTTGGTACCAGGTCTCTTCGGAGAATCTTTGGCTATCGCTGGTCGGATTTTGTGTCCAACGAGCGGTTGCTGAGAGAAACTCAGATGAGATTTGTTACCTGCATTGTCCGTGAGCGTCAGTTGCAGCTGTATGGACATGTGGCTTGTTTTCCTTACGCTGATCCTGCTCACCAGATTCTCTCAGCGAGGGAGTCTCTGAATGGAGGAGCTCAGTGGGCCGACCACGTGCCTCATGGTCGCAGCAGGTTGACCATCATCTCAAGGAGATGGGGATGGGCCTGGCATCTGCCTGGGGGATGGCCAGATGGAGGACCCTGGAGTACCGGTGGAAAGTGAACGCAGCGACGCGCTGTTCTGGCACATGCTCCCATACCTGACCTGACCTGTTGTGTGACTGGCCCGAGTCAGCCCCAAACGCATGAGCCGCAGTGCGGCTTAAATAGCAAGAATTGAACGGGTGTCTGTGGTAGCAAGTCGGGATACCAGCAGCTCTTTCTGGCTCCGTCCAACTCCTTTTAACCCCTTCCAACAACTGAACTGGCCTGAGCTGGACTGGCAACAAACCAAGGCAAGGAACCACAAACCAAGGAAGACCCAAGACCGGCTCTTGGCTGGACATGTGCGCAGCTCTTACGGGCTTCCGTGATTCTCCGTGACACACAGTAGACCCTCTCTGTCTGCCTCACACCAATTGACGATTTGGCTGTTAATCAAGGGGAACCCCTCCCCTGAGCTTCTCGACTCGCTCTCGAATGTTTGAGAAAAATGTCTGCGGTTCACCCTTGGCGCCAAAACCTGTATATTGGTGGTATTGCAAGGCTGAATCTCCCCAATAAAAGGACATATGAGACAGATTACAAAGGTAAGAACATTAAGGGGATTTTTTTTGTAGGCACCGTGGAGGCTCGTATGAGAGCAAACGTATGAGAGAGAGCGAATGAGAGCTAATTCATCCATTTTGAGGAAATGCAACATTAAAAACTTTGAGAATGAACATCTCAGCTCAACAAACATGATATATATATATATATATATATATATATATATATATATATATATATATATATATATATATATATATATATATATATATATATATATTTATATATATATATATATATCTCTCTCTCTCTCTCTCTCTCTCTCTCTCTCTCTCTCTCTCTCTCTCTCTCTCTCTCTCTCTCTCTCTCTCTCTCTCTCTCTCTCTCTCTCTCTCTCTCTCTCTCTCACCAAGCCATGTATATTATATATATATATATATATATATATATATATATATATATATATTTATATACGTAGCATGGCTCGGCTCGCTACGCTTGTCTCACCCTGGGACAAGCACCACCAGTCTACCACGTTACAAAAGCATCTTACCACCACTTACATGTCACGTAATTCAAAACACCTCACCACTAAGTACACGTCACATTGTTAAAACACCTCACCACTAAGTACACGTCACATTGTTAAAACACCTCACCACCATGTAACCACCACGTTATTAAAATTACCTCACCTCCACATAATTCAAAACACCTCACCACACGTTTCAATAAAGACCGAAGATAATGACAATGAGAGTTCGTGTGTTGTCATGACTTACATCACTCATAATCCAAACATTTCTTTTGCAAAAGTTTATTTGTAATATTCGTGATATTACATTTATTTTCGCAGTTTAAGTTGAAGATTTATGTGGAAGAATTTTTTTATTTTTTATTTTAATAAATAAATAAATAAAGACCCTTAGGACCTACATACATACAGGAGAGGTAGGTGCAGACTGGAAGTTTGGTATAATTTCACAAAAGTTTGAGGGATTCCCTGGTAAGGATATCACGTGTTCGTTGTTCAGTCATAACATCAGATAGCACAACACAACCAAGGCACTGCACAGATATATTTATTGGAGAGAGATTGGGACCATACTCTCTGCAGACCGTTGGTGCTACTTTGGCAGTCTCCTTGGCTATTGGGCACAATCCTGGACGGGTCACCACTCCGACAAAGGATACCAGCAAGCTGGCACTCATTTTGCCGACCTCAGAAGGATGACAGGCCGAGTTAACCCCACCTGGTATTAATTCAACAGCTGAGTGGGATTTGAACTCAGGATCCAAGGATTCAAATCCCACCACCCGAACCATGAAGCCAACACCAGGCACATATATATGTATGTATGTATATAAAAATATACATACATACATACACATTGCTTACAGAGGGGTGTGCTTACACATTGTGTCGACATACGAACCATGCTACCCCATTGTCTCGGGTCACTCACCTGCATTTAATTTTTTATTTGTTTTTTTTCATTTAATCATATTTTCATTTACGAATGCTTTCTGACATTTCTGTGATTTTTCCTGGTGTATCGGCTTCGATGTCCATCAACACAAAATTCCCGTGTTTCCACATTGTCTCGGATCACTCACCTGCATTTTTTTTTCATTTCTTTTTTTCATGTATTTATATTTTAATTTATGGATATTATCTGGTTAGAAAGAGCTTTATATTATATTATATTTTATACGATAGTAATTAAAAGCAGTGTGTGTGTGTGTGTGTGTGTGTGTGTGTGTGTGTGTGTGTGTGTGTGTGTGTGTGTGTGTGTGTGTGTGTGTGTGTGTACATATGGGGTTTCAGAATGTGGAAAGGAGTCCTCCCCAGGGTGGGCTCAAAATATCCACCTTCATTTCCACAGACCAAGCTAAAGTTTTTTTTGCATATGTGGGTTTCAGAATTTGAACGAATCCATCCCAGCTCTCAAAGTGTGTGTGTGTGTGTGTGTGTGTGTGTGTGTGTGTGTGTGTGTGTGTGTGTGTGTGTGTGTGTGTGTGTGTGTGTGTGTGTGTGTGTGTGTGTGTGTGTGTGTGTGTGTACTGTATGTGTGTTTGGTTGGTATCTCCATATATGGGTTCCAGAAAGTGGAATGGAGCCCTCCCACGTCTCAATGCGTGTGTGTGTGTTTGTGTTGTTGGTTGTTATCTCCATATGCGGGTTTCAGAAGGTGCACAGGTCTCGACGTATCCAACGTCACGTGTGTGTGTCTATGTGTGTGCATGTACATATGGAGTTTCAGAATGTGTAATGGAGTCTTCCCAGGGTGGGCTCAAAGTATCCACCTTCATTTCGGTAAGGGGTCACGATGAATGGACCAAGTTGTGAAGTTTTCTGTTTTCAAAGTTTTGTGCCGAGAGCTCTCTTCAGGATCGTTACTGAGCCCTGGATGGCTTCTAACTGGAGTTCGTTTGTCGTGATATTCCCAGGGATGGTTTTTAATATCTCTGAGGGTCTTCTTCAGCATTCCCATGAGGTTCTTCATCATCACTGGTATAACTTTGACATTCTTTGGCTTCCAGGATCTTTTCACTTCATGCTTGAGATCTTGTTATTTGGTCATTTTCCTGATTTCTGCATCGTAAGTCCAAAATCACTGGTATTAACACCTCAATAAGATATGCCTTCTTCTCTAATTTTTGCACTGAAGTAAGATATCTGGTTGCAATGCTTTGTTTTTGATGTTCACGTCCGATGGGATCAGAAGGTCGTATGTGAGCGGTACTTCAATGTTTTCAATGATTGCTTTTGGTTCATTTTCCCACAATTTTTCTGGATTTGGAATATCAAAGTTTTTGCAGATGTGTCAGTGGATTACTTTACAAACTCTGTTGTGTCGTTGTGTGTACAACTGTTCTGAAAGGTTTTTTTGTGTTCGGTCATTAAGTATCACACATCATTCTCTTTGCTAACCCCACCTCCACCCCTCACCTGTCTTTTTTTCCCTCCTCTCCCCCATCCTTTTCTCTCACTCTGTCCCCTCCTCACTCCCCCCTCCTCATAAAATGTAGCACTCTCCTCCCACACCTCTGTCGCTCTTTCGCTGTCTCTGCCTGTGTGTATGTGTATGTGTGCGTGTGTGTGTCTCATGCACCCCTCCCTCTCACAGTGCATAGCAATGTTTGGTGAGGTGTCGCTCTCCCCACCTCCCCCTAACTCCCCTCCCCACCCTCTTTGCCTCCCCTTCCCCCTCTCAACCTCCACCTGCCTCCTTTCTCTATCTCTCTCTCTTTCGCTCCTTCTTTCTCCCCCCCCCCC
Organism: Eptatretus burgeri; assembly: GCF_056783735.1. Lineage (NCBI taxonomy): Eukaryota > Metazoa > Chordata > Myxini > Myxiniformes > Myxinidae > Eptatretus > Eptatretus burgeri. The sequence continues at coordinate 114,847,004 of NC_140962.1, forward strand.
ACTTTATTGACCTGTCAGATGTGTATATATATATATATATATATATATATATATATGTATATATATATATATATATATATATATATATATATATATATATATATATATATATATATATATATATTGTTGCGGAAATAGCCCTTAGACCTGGGTCACATTTGCTCTACGGCGAGGATACGGCGGCCGTACGCCCTCTGAATTGACAGAAACGTGCGGCAGCCGCAGAGAAACTGAGGTGGCCTCAGGGAGGCCCTATGCCGTTTGGCTATATTTTACAGGCCGTAGGGTCGCCGTGGAATTATAGCTCGGAGTTATAACTTCTTTTCATTTCTACGTTCGCCGTAGCAATTCGACAAGCCAAGCTATGACGTAGATGTGTTCCACGTCGACCTACGTAGAGCGTACGGTGGATTTGCGTTATTCATGCGGCTGCTGTAAGCTCTTCTCAATGAAAAATGAATTTTCCCAACCCCCCAAAATTACGGTGGCAGCACTATTTCCACGGTCGCCGTACGGTGGCCTTGCGGTCTGTGTGTCAACCTGCGGGCAACGCAGGGTCGGCGCACGTTTCCCCTACGCCGGCCGTGCACCTACGTACTGTCTCCGTGGCAGTCTGCGTCGACCGTGCGTCCACTGTGTGCTACCGCTAGAGATCGGAGTATAGGTGTTTGCCTATAACGTGGTGCCCCCAGAATCCCAATTTAATTCGTTCCAGGAGGCTGTTCGGATTGCAAAAAGTTCGGATTTCAAAAATATTTTCCCAATAAGAAATAATGGAGTGAATTAATCCGTTCGTGGACCCAAATAAAACCCACTTTCAAGACACTTTAAACTGAAATTCTCCATGTTTAAGATAAAATAAGATGAGTAAATGACCTTCGGTGGCGGTGTATTGTATGTAAACTGGTACAATCACCACATCCAAAGGTCCACACAGGCTCGAGCTCCGGCCTGGGTTCCGATCGCTCGCGCACTCTGCGAGAGGGCTGCCCCCAGGGCAGCTCATCAAACATGATGCCCGCAGAACCACAATCACTTTCGTCAAACGCATCGGGCTGACGTAATCATGGATATTCCAAATTACAACTGGTTTTGCTGTGAAATTCAATCCTTGCCCGACAGTCCGTCACACCACGTGATTGGATTGCTTTTTTGTTATTAATTAAAACACAAGATGATGAAAAAAACAAACATCAAAAATGAAGGTGAAAACACGAGGTAAGGCCTGTCACATTTGGCTCGGAGGGTCTACAAAATGTACGGGCACTAGCAATTATAAAGCGGCCGCATTATTTCCACGGTCACACAATGTAGCAGCCACATATGTTTTTAGCAGCGTCTCGCATATAGAACGCTGCTCATAGAGAGCTCGGCGTTGTTGTTGTTCTTCTTCTTCTTCTTCTTCTTCTTCTTCTTCTTCTTCTTCTTCTTCTTCTTCTTCTTCTTCTTCTTCTTCTTCTTCTTCTTCTTCTTCTTCTTCTTCTTCTTCTTCTTCTTCTTCTTCTTCTTCTGACAAAACCTCAAACTCTCGGACTCGGCTCTTGTATACACAAGATCCGGATCGTCTTAAATACTGAGCACATGTACACATCCTCACATAGACGGTGCCTTTTGAGAGCGTCTATCATGAACTTTTAAATATATTCGGACATTTGCTTTAAAGTTTCGAAAAGTTGACGTTACTATTTAAAGATTATTCCATTTATCGTATTGTAATTTCGTAAATACACGATATATCGTAAATACGTAAATACATGATGACGGGTTTCGCTATTGGCTGAATGAAGGCACATGACGAAATATCGGAAGTTGTTGTTGTTGTATTAAAAAAAAATTTTGATTTTAATTTTTTTTCGCTGACAAAACCTTTAGGTTTTGGATGCTGCTCTTGGACACATTTGTCCTTGTTATTTTTCGGGTAGCCGCACGGCGTATTTATAAATTGTGGAGACCGAAAACGTGGGTGTGCCATACGGTCTTTGATTTGATGTCGCACGGTGACCTTAGGGCGTTCCTGCGGCGGCCATAGAATTTTGAAGGCAGACACAAGGTGCCTGCAAGGCGACCGACCGCAGGGGGACCCGAAGCCGAACGTGCGGCCAGACAGACGGTAACGAATGGGTTAATTTTTTTTTTACCAGTTTTTTTTTTCGGCTTGTCGAATTTCTACGGCAAACGTAGAAATGAAAAAAGTTATAACTCTGCGTTATAATTCCACGGCGACCTTACAGCCTGTAAAATATAGCCAAACGGCGTAGAGCCTCCCTGAGGCCACCTCACAAACTCTGCGGCCGTCGCATGTTTCTGTCAATTCAGAGGGCGTACGGCCGCCATATCCTCGCCATAGAGCAAATGTGACAGGCCTAACCGGGGTCTATTCCCCCAACTGGTAAGGTCCAGGTGTACGTTGGGATCGCGATTCGAGACGCGTGACCCGAGGCCTGTGCCGAACCAGCCGGCGTTATAACCCCGGAGACGGCAGTGGTTGAGTGACGCCGAATATGTAACATTTGGCTGTCGAGAGTTGGGTGCAAAAACCCAAACTGGTTACGGACAGTGATTGACGCACTCGTCCGAATTTCCCGCCACCGCCGAATCGTAACTATACACACACACACACACACACACACACGCGCACACGCGCACACGCGCACACGCGCACACACACACATACACTTCATCGCTTTGCTGATTGAGGTATTAAGAGTGAGGGGGTGGGAGAAGGAGGGAAGAGAGGACTTAAGGGAGAGAGAATGGAGGGGGAGTGGAGAGGATGGAGGGGAGAGTAGAGAGGGGAAGCTAGGAGGTGGGGGGGGGTGGAAGAGCAAGGAAGGGAAGAGTGATGCCTCACCAAACGTTGTTATATACTGTGGGAGGGAGGGGTGTGAGAAGGGGATGTGAGAGAGAGAGAGAGAGAGAGAGAGAGAGAGAGAGAGAGAGAGAGAGAGAGAGAGAGAGAGAGAGAGAGAGAGAGAGAGAGATAGAGATAGAGATAGAGATAGAGAGATAGAGATAGAGATAGAGAGATAGAGATATAGAGAGATAGAGAGATAGAGAGATAGAGAGAGATAGAGATAGAGATAGAGAGATAGAGAGATAGAGAGATAGAGAGATAGAGAGATATATGAGAGATATATGAGAGATATATGAGAGATATATGAGAGATATAGAGATATAGAGATATATAGAGATATATGAGAGATATATGAGAGATATATGAGAGATATATGAGAGATATATGAGAGATATATGAGAGATAGAGATATATAGAGATATATAGAGATATATAGAGATATATAGAGATATATAGAGATATATAGAGATATATAGAGATATATAGATGTATGAGAGATATATGAGAGATATATGAGAGATATAGAGATATATAGAGAGATATAGAGAGATATATAGAGAGATATAGAGAGATATATAGAGAGATATAGAGAGATATAGAGAGATATAGAGAGATATAGAGAGATATAGAGAGATATAGAGATAGAGAGATAGAGAGATATAGAGATATATGAGAGAGATATATATGAGAGATGAGATTGGGTTAGCAAAGAGAATTATATATTCTGTTAATGACTGAAGACACACACACACACACACACACACACACACACACACACACACACACACACACACACACTTAGGTTTCAGTCCCAAGCAATTTTGGCGAAAGCAATGCAGAAATCAAGAGAATTACCAAATACCAATGTCTAACAAATGAAGTGAAAAAATCCTGGAAGTTGAAGAGGTCCGAAATTGTACCAGTGATCATTGGAGCAACGTGAATGATGAAGAACCTCACAGAGATCTTAAAAACCAATCATGGGAATATTACGACAAACAAACTACAGTTGGAAGCTATCTGGGGGCTCAGTGACAATTTTCAAAAGAGCCCTTGCAACAAAACTTTTCGAACAAAACTTCACACCTTGGTTCACGATTCATGATGCCCTTACAAAAATGGAGGTGGATACTTCAAGACCTGGGAGGACTTCGTTGCACCTTCTGAAACCCGCATATGGAGATACACACACACACACACACACACACACACACACACACACACACACACACACACACACACACACCACACACCACACACCACACACATCACACACATCACACACATCACACACATCACACACATCACACACATCACACACATCACACACATCACACATCACACATCACACATCACACATCACACATCACACACATCACACACATCACACACACACACACAACAAAACTGAGGTAGCCGATATAAAGTGAATCCCTGTTCGATTATGCATTCACATGGGAACACAGGACAGATATGACTAATCTTTTTCATTCACAAGAGAGCAGGAGACAGACACAGCACAAGGTATACATTTTGTGTCGCAGGTTGTGACCACAGTGTGGTCATTCTTGCTTATGAAAAAAACAGCAACAACAAAAAATTAAACTACACAACAAACACCCAATATGTTTGACACAAATTATTAAAAAGTAGAGGTAAGAGGCAAATTCTCTTTTTCCGAATAGGGAGCTGATAGTTGAGGCTTGGAGTTTGTTTGCACCTGCAGTTTATGAATGTTCAAGTGCATTACAACTCAAGTACAGGAATGAGGACTTTCCTCATTGAGGCATTTTATCAACATTGTTTTCTCGTAATCCACAAAAGCAGCTGCAATGTGTTCTACAGATTAGCTATGATGCCTGGTACATCGGAAGTTGAAAAGTAAACATGTTTATTCAGAGTGGAAATTCAACAAAATTACATTTTGCCTTCTTTGTTTTTACAATTGCATGTTGGTTCAATGTTGTGCTCCAGTAACAGTATTGGCTGAAGCCTGCTGTGCAGCAACCATGAGCTCAAGGTATGTACGGTATATTTGATGTTGTTCCATTACAATCCCACAACAAAAGTAAAATGTAATTTTTTTTGCAAGTAATAAAATGTCTGCAATTTCTTTTTTGGAAGTAATAAAATGCTTCATGTTTCACATATTTTGTTATCTTGGAATGGATTAAATCCATCTGTGTTATTAAATTCGGTTTATGGTACATTCTAACCTGTCCCCCCTCAATCCTGGCTTTTGTCTCAGTCCACTATGTGGATTACCACATATCATGTGCGGAAATGTCAATGTGAATATCATTTTAAACTATAATAAAATGCTGAATGTTTTATATATTTTGGTACGGATTAAATCCATATTTGTTATTAAATTCAGGTTATGGTACATTCTACCTCTCCTCCCCTCCATTGGCTATGCCTGGTGTTGGCTTAATGGTTAGGGTGGTGGGATTTGGATTCCTCGGGTCTTGAGTTCAAATCCTGCTCAGCTGTTGAATTAATACCAGGTGGGGTTAACTCGACCTGTCATCCTTCCGAGGTCGGCACAATGAGTGCCAGCATGCTGGGATACTGTGCGAGTGTCAACCTGTCCAGGTGTGCCCAATAGCCAAGGAGACTGCTTAAGCAGCACCAACGCTCTGCACAGAGTATGGTCCCAATCTCTTTCTCCTCCCCTCAATCCTGGCTTTTGTCTCAGTCCAATATGTGGATTACCACCACTGAAGTGAAAATAAATAGAATGCTCATTGCTCTTCACAACACACGGTGTAGCTCCCAGACACCACCTTGGTTAGCACTTGATGCTGGGTGAAGGTGATTTCCGTTATGCGTTTGCATGTAATTTAGAATGAAAAACGATCACGTTTTTTTTTCACCTTTTGTGCGATAATTTTCAATAGTCAACTGTATCGTAGTAACTATAACACTTTCCGTTTCACAATAACGTTCGAGAACAAATATTGTTTATTTGAGAGCGTGAAGAACTCAGGGCATTTTGAGGAAGCTTACAAAGATCAAGTACGCCTGTTTATTTCACAATTCTTTTTTTTTTTTGGTCAAAATTGAAAACATGAATATACCTGTGGTTTTTTTATTACGTACCAAAATGATGCAAATAAATGTGTTGAAATATAACCAACTTTACGTATAGCAATACCTAAATCGTTGGTAGATTGAGTAGCGGAGAGAATGTGCATGTCTGCTCTAGGCAGGGTGATTCATCAATCTGTGCTGCCCCTCGGATGAACGTTAAACTGGATATTCTGTCGTACACTCGCCTGCCTCTAACCTGTTTAGCCTGGGTTCGAATCTCAACCCAGCTATAAACTGTCATCCTGGTTTCACAGGCAGGGTGATTAATCAATGCGTGTGAGGTCCTTCGGATGGACATGAAACTGGACATCCCATCACACACTTACCTCTAAGCTGCCTAGCCTGGGTTTGAATCGCAACCCAGCTATTAGCTGTCCACCCAGTGTTTCACATGCAGGGTGATTAATCAGTGTGTGTGCCATCCCACGGATGGACGTTAAACTGGACGTCCTGTCACACAATTGCCTTGAAGCTGTCTCATCGCCAGCACGAGCCTGTTCATGAAAGACTTAGGTCAAACTTCTCATGGTCGAACCGACGAGAAGGTGTTATCAATGGTGACCATAAACATAAATACACTTGTTAATCCTCCCTACAGAAAAAAAATGTTATAAACCAATTTCTGATCTATAAAGAAATTAATTTACCAACAGAGTTCATGTGACGAACACCAAATGAGAATCTGCGATACTGCAGTGATATTTCAGAGTAAAACTACATAATTCCTGTTCATCAACATATAAGAATACCTGTGAAACGTCTTTCCACAATCCTCCCAGAACGTATTGGAGCAGTTTATTGCTGCACAAAATGTCATTTTAACATTTATTTGGCGTTTTCAATTTGGGACGCGTTCAAAACCACCTTGATCCGTGACGCGAGACAACAAAGTGATGCTCACGAAAATGGCACCGGTGACATGACCTTGACCTCAAGGCGACGACACTTTTCATGGGTTATGAGCATTCTATTTATTTTCAATGCTTTTTATATTTTGTTATTTTGGGATGGATTAAATTATTTTAATACTAGATTCAGTTGATTTGGGTGATGGTTTGGATATGTATCGCTTTGGCATGGTTCTGTCCAGTGTCCATCCCCTCTCCCCCCCCCCCCCCTCATAATCCAGGGCTGTTTTGGTTGAGTCCACATTTACGTTCGATTTCTTTTTGTAATGAAATGATTTATGTTTTATATATCTTTTAATTTGGGGTTGCGGGCACTAGCCGAGAGACAAAGTAACTTCCTTGCATTGGAATCCACATCATGGTCTCAGCAGTTATTGAGGTAGGTTGGGCTACAGTTTTACATTGTTTTGAGAGGGGAACAATGACAAGTACAAATTGGCTTTTTGGTGATCTACTGATGTGGTACTTTATCGATGTATTCTGGCATCTTTTACATGGTTCGTACGGGTCCTTAAAACCCTTAAAAGTCCAACATTTCTGAGTTGTACAATTTAAGTACTTAAATGTCCTTAAATTTCAGGAAAATGTTCAAAAGTCAATAAAAATCAGATTTTCCTGTTATTTGGTGAAGGGTGTTTCATTTTCCTCGCACTAGTATTCTAAACAAGGACAAATGATCGTAGTTCATGAACTGGTCACCATTTGCGTTACAGGGTCAAAAATATTCAATTTTTCAGTTTTCTCTGTGTTGATAGACATCACCAAGCTACATGCACTTGTGTGAATTTTTTTTTTTAGAAAAAACGGCGAATATGGTATTTTTAATTATAAACTTTAATGGATAATGCATTATAAAGAAAACACATTTTCGCGTTTATCTCGAATTCACCCTTTCTGAGTAAATTGGATGTGGATCAGTTATCCTTTGGCCGTTTTTTTTTTTTTTTTTTTTTTTTTTTTTTTGTATACCTTGGTCGAGGCTCGTATGAGAGCTAACACACAACTCACAGCAAGGAGGCATGAGACAAGAGGGGCGGGAGTGGAAGGGACAAAACAGTGGGGAAGACACATTAGGTGAACTGTGGAAGGGAGAGGGATGAGGATGGGATGGGGAACATGGCGAAGAGAAGATGGACATTTCAGGGACTTTCAGGAAGGAAAGCAGGAGAAATGAAGGAAGTGGGCTTGGGTGGATTATCAGGGGTAGAAAAGATCGAGGATTTGGATGGGGGAAGATAAGAGGTGGTGGTGAACAGCTGTTTTGAAAGCCTGGAGGGAAGAATGGGAAAGAATAGAGTGAGGAAGTTTATTCCAAAGGCGGGAAAAAAGAGGAATGAAAGAGTGAAGATGAGCAGTGATTCGTGATTTTGGTAGTTTTACCAGAAGGGGGTTGTTGGCGGACCTTGAGCGCCCTGTGGAAATGTGGTGGGGACAAATCGCAGAGAGAGAGCAGGGGGGGGGGCAAGGCTGGAGAGGAGTCTGTAGAAGACAGAAAGACCACCGACCAACCTGCGGTGATTGAGTGAGAGGCCCAAAGACTCAGCTTCATTGCGGGAGATGCCGATGATCTTAAATGCCCTGGTTTCGACAGCGTGAAGCCGAGAAAGGTGGGAGGCAGGAGCACCAGCCCAGAGGGGAGAGCAGTACTCCATCAGGCTACGGACAAAAGCTTTGTAAGTGGTCAGGAGCTCAAGAGGGCCGAGGAAGGACTTAGCACGATGGAGGATTCCCAGTCGGCGACTGGCTTTGGAGGCGAGGTTGGAAATGTGACTTTCCCAGGAAAGGTCATGGCAGATAGTGAGACCTAGAAGCTTGAAATAAAAGACTTCTTCCAGAGGATTGTTGAGAAAGTGGATGGGGGCGTTTTGTAAACGGTCCTTTCGAAGAGACATAGTGAGAGTGTGAGATTTGTCTGGATTGAAAGACATGTTCCACGTGTTGGACCAGTTTGTGATTTTATCCAGATCTGCAGTGAGTGAAGAAGCTGCTGCTTGCCGGTCTGAGGGATGACAGATGGTACGGCAGAGGGTGGAGTCGTCGGCAAAGAGAAATAGAGGATTTTCCAGAGAGTCCGAGAGATCATTGATGAAAACCAGAAAAAGAACAGGGCCCAGAACGCTACCTTGAGGAACTCCAGCCTGCACAGGAAGAGGGGATGAAAGAACTCCATTTAGGGCCACACGTTGACTGCGACAGGAGAGGAAGTCTGCGAGCCATGAGTGGAGATGGCCTTGAATACCATGGGAAGAGAGTTTGGTGAGTAGGGCAGGGTGCCAGACTGTGTCAAAAGCACGTGATACGTCCAGGGATACGGCTCGGATTTCCTGTCTGGCATTGAGGACCTCCATCCATTGATGGGAGAGCAGAAGCAGCATATCCAGGGTAGAGTGACCTGGTCTGAAACCAAATTGATGATTGGAAATCAAGCCATTGGAGAAGAGGAAGGATTTCATATCTGAGGCGATGATGGATTCCATCACCTTGCTGATGATTGGGAGAAGGCTGATTGGTCTGTAGTTATAGGGATCTGTTTTTGCACCTTTTTTATGCAGGGCAGTGATGTTAGCAGATTTCCAAGCAGATGGCAGATGACCTTGGGCAAATGAGAGGGTGAATAGAACAGAGAGAGGGTGAGCAAGAGCAGAAGAGCAGGCTTTGAGGACACATGGGCTGATGCCATCTGGACCGGTTGCAGAATCTGACTCGAGGTTTGAAAGCAAGCTCTCCACCTTGTCAGGAGAAAAGGATACAGAGTCCAGGGACAGTTGGGTGCGACTGGGTAAAGTGGGTAGAGATAGTGATGGGTTTAGGACACAAGATTTAGCTGCAAACACCGAGTTTAGACATTCAGCTTTATCACGTGTGGAATCAGCAGTGCGGCCATTTGAGGTAAGGGAGGGGATGGAGGGGGAACATACACCAGAAACAGATTTGATTAAACGCCACCAGGATTTTGAGGAGGGAGAGAGGTTTGAGAGTTCAGACTTGAGATGAGAAAGATGTTGTTTTCTGGCCCTCCTGAGGGTAGATACACACTTGTTCCGAGCTTTGTGGAAAGAACTGAGATTGCCCTCAGTTGGGTTTGCTTTCCATGAGGCAAAGGCAAGTTGTTTCAGGCCAACTGCCTCGCCACAAGCTTCAGTAAACCAAGGGCGGGAGGAAGGGTAAGACAACTGAACACGAGAGGGGATAAATCTGTGCATGAGGGAGAGCAAGTTTCTTTGAAAGAATTCCCAGGATGAGTTGATGTTTGAGAAAGTAGTGATAGGAGACCAGTCTGTCAGTTTGATGGCTGCTTGGAGACCCTGCCAGTCGGCTTGAGTGAAATGCCAGACTCGACGGCGGTGAGGTGGTTCTCTGATAACAGCCAGAGAGATGTCCACTTTGACAAGGACGTGGTCAGAAGAACCAATTGGAGCGAAGGAAGAGCAGCAGATATTGTCAGGGAAATTTGTCAAAATCAGATCCAGAAGAGATGGAGTACCATTGGTTGAGATCCGGGTCGGGAAGTTGACCGATTGAGTCAGTCCCAATGAGTCGCAGAAAGCTTTTGCTGAGGTGCCATGGCAGGTGAGAGAGGTACCCACACCGACCCAACTGGCGTGATGACAATTGAAGTCACCACATAAGAGGAAGAGAGAGTTTGGATGAGAAGATAGAAGATGGTCCATGTTTTCGGATAGTGAGGTGTAGATGGAGTCATCACTGTTCGGTGGACGGTACAGTACACATATAAACATGAGGTGGGAGTGGAGGGGAAGCCGAAGCCAGAGGTATTCCTGGGGGTGTGGGGGAGTGAGAGCAGTGCATGGAGAGTGAGGAATAGAGTCTTTGATGAAGAGAGCAACACCTCCACCAGGACGAGGCTCAGGTCTGTCATACCGTAAGAGGGAGTAGCCAGGGAGAGATACTTGGGAGTCATACACGACTTGGGAGAGGAAAGTTTCTGTTAGGCAGATAATGTCTGGTTTGTCAGTGGCAACCTGTATGGAAAGATCTGAAAGGTTTGAGCGAAGGCCCCGGATATTTGAGGTCCACACTTTTAATGAAGAGGAAGGGGAGGAGGCTTTGGGTGCAGGAGGTGGAGGGGGAGGGGGAGGGTAGGACAAGGGACGAGGGGGGCAGGTAAGGAGGGTTGCTGAAGGAGTGTGGGGTATTGCAGAGCAGCGAGGGAGGGGGCCAAATGAGGAGGAGAAAAGGCTCTGTGGTGCTGGGGGAGAGGGGGGGGACAAGAGACAAGGAAGAAGGCAGTTGAGGATTTGGAGTGAAGAGATGGAGGTGAGAGGGCAGTGGAGGGAGGCAGGTTGGTGGATGAGAGGGGGGCAACTTTGAGAAGGAAGAGTGAGGGGGATGAAAGGTGGGAGAAAGGTGAGGGGGGAATTTTTGAGAGAGGTGAGAGGGAGGCTTGGAGGGAGAAGAGTGGGATGGTTGCTTTGAGAGTGAGAGTGAGGGGTGAGGGGGGTGAGTTGGCACTGAAGTTGAAAAAAAGAATGTTTGATGGAAAGCGAGCATCCATGGCAAACTGTGGTTTTTAAAAGTTTTAGGTCAGAGATGCGATTTAACACAATTCTTGATGGATGCAATGAAGGCGAATTCAGAGCATGGAGAGAAGAAGCGCTGTAATAGTTGGATTTTTTAGGCAAGGAATGAAGGAGAGGTCGAAATGAGAGCAGTCTGTTAAAATAGCAGAAGAGTAGTGCATTGTGAAACAGTAAAGAGTACCACATGTGAGAGAGAGGAAGATGAAGCATTATAAGATCGTTTTTTGTAGTTAAAAATAATGTATGAGAGAATTCAACAGATTAGGTCATGGAAGTGTAAAAAAAAAAAAATTGAGGAAGAAGACGAGGATGAGGTTAAGAGGAAGAAGAAGAAGCAGAATCGGGAGAAGGTGAGCGTGTTGTTGTTGTTGTTGTTGGGTATATATATATATATATATGTATATATATATATATATATATATATATATATATATATATATATATATATATATATGTATATATATATATATATTTTTTTTTTGTTGTTGTTAATATTAATATATGAGAGAGTTCAACAGATTAGGTCATGGAAGTGTAAAAAAAAAAAAAATCGAGGAAGAAGACAAGGAGGAAGTTAAGAGGAAGAAGAAGAAGCAGAATCGGGAGAAGGTGAGCGTGTTGTTGTTGTTGTTGTAGGGTATTTTTTTTTTTATTTTTTATTTATTTTTTATTTTTTTGAGATAAGAAAGAGATTAGTTGGGAGAATGGGGGATGTTTGGAAAGTGGGGAGGATCAAAATTGAAGGTAATGGGGAGGATAGAAATTGAAGGTAATGGGGAGAAAAAAAAAAAAAAAAAAAACGATTGAACACCGAGTGGAACTCGTAGGCCTCAAGCCTAGGCCTAGGCCTCAAGCACAGGTAAGAACGTCGACAAAAATACTCACAAAATAGCATGATTTTTGAAACAAAACCGAACTAGCAACACACAGTAACATGTAGGTGAGAAAATTAAACAGTTAAAACGGGACAAATAACAACCGGAAACTTAGCTTTGAGAACGTCAGCAGGGAGCCCCAAAGGAGACCTCTCGCTGCTCTAAAACCGGAACCGGAAGTTTTGGACAATTCAAGTGCCAAATGAATCCTGAGAATCTGCTAGATACATAACTAAGTAAAGATATTTACTAGATCTATTTTAGGAGTTTGTACATATTGGTCAGGGTTTGCTGAATAATAACGAGTTGAATAATCAATTTTGCATCATGCAACAGCAAGTCCCAAGTGTTACTCACCTAAAAAATAACAAAATAGATTAGATTAAAGCTTATTGATTGAAATAAATTCAGTTTATTCCAAATTTGACTCACCACATCCGCCGCCTCCGCCTGTTTACTCCACCCCTGACTTGTATCACTTATTTGCCTGTTACACAAAAACGATTGCATATTTTTTTTAGTTCTCTTTTTTTCCACATTAAACTAGACAAAATTACCTTTCTTCTCATACTAAGATATCTAGATATCTGTGGTTTTTCTGGTCTGTAGTCAAAGTGGAAAGTGGATGTTTTGAAAAACATGTAACAACTCCGCTTTTTTAGGGTGACCAGTTCATGAAGTACGACCAAATGTGTCCACGAGCAGCGTCCCAAAGGTTTTGTCGGTTAAAAAAATAATAATAATAAATAATTTAAAACAACAACTTCCGATATTTCGTCACGTGCCTTGATTAAGCCAATAGCGAAACGTGTCATAATGTATTTACGACATAAATAATGTATTTATGAAATTACAATGCAATAAATAGAATAATCTTTAAATAGTTACGTGAACTTTTCGTGAATAGCAACGTGAACTTAGTAACGTGAAAAAAAAACTGTTTACCGGTGAAGCGGCATGGTCACATTTCATTCCCGCCCGTCCTCATGCCAGAGCACGTGACTGTTTTTGCGCGGCTGCTGAACTGGTCACGTGTCTGCATTCGGGTCATCTCGGCAAACTTCGGCCGCCATTGTGATCGCTGTCATCACGATAAAAGAGCTGAACAATACGCCTATTATATCCATTATCATCGGCATTTATAGAATTTGTTGACCCAAATTTATATGCATAATACATCAAAGGATGCCTGGACAATGCTATTACCAAGCGACCTGGCTTGATAAACCGGAATTCAAAGGATGGTTGGAGAAAGATCCCGGATGTCGATCTTCTGCTCGTTGTCGTGTGTGCCGCAAATCTTTCTCTGTGAAAAGCTTGGGAGTTTCTGCGGTCAACGTCCATGGTAAAGGACAAAAACATCTACCAGGTGAGTGAAACTGTGTTTGCCTATTCTGATATATGATCAACAATCTTTTGGGCATTGAGTGACTGACCGAATTGTCTTGCAGTATGCATGGTATCTGGTATGTATTTGATTACAATGTAAATACATACCTGGTACTTTTCTATTTTTCAGCTATGAAGTCTGTAGGTTCAACTTTGGGTGGAATGGGAGATTATTTTAATACGGGAGCTGCGACAACCTCAGATGCAAATCTCGCATGTACTGCCCCCGCTCCTGAACCTGCTGCCCTCTCAGGCTGCTGCTCATCCTGTTCGAGTGCCAACTTCTTCTAGACCTGGACATGGTGGAACACAGACTCTAATTATTAGAGTTGGGAACAGGGGTTCCCAACCTTTTTTTTTACTGGGGTACCATTTCACATGTTCGTGGTCCCACCGAGTACCACTGTACCAAAATTCACCTAAAATAGTGTTTATTTGCGATATAGATACGACAATGGGGAGTTAAACAATTCACAATTATGACATTGAGCAATCTGATCTGAACAAAAGAATGATACAGTTAGTACCTATTTGATTGTGTAACATGTCCAGTCAATGGGATGGTTGAGCCTGCTTCTTGCTCACAAGCAGGTCGATGTCAGGCTTTGTTTTGGATAAAGCGCACCGAACATCATGTTCAACATCCAGTAGGGATCTTTGTTTTGTTTTTAGAATAACGACTGATGAGAACCCAGCTTCACACAGCCATGTAGATGGGAATACTATGAGCGAATGAACAGCCAGGGCACCTCGCTTTGGGTAAGACCCCAACATTCCACACCAGAAGTCCGCAAGATTCATCTCGTCAAACTGATCTCCGGCTATGGAGTCGTTCTGGAGATCAATCAAGCTTTCCTGCAGTCCTGTCCCAGGTGGCAAATCCAATGCATTCATGCGAAATGGGTTGCGAATCATTTTCAGATCCAGTTCCCTGAGATCCGGAAAATAGGAATTTAATTCCTCATCCAAATAAGCGAGGCGACCTTTTACCAGTTGTATGAACTCCCTTGGGGGATTCTTTTCATGCTTCTGAAGAATATCGGCCGTGAAAGAAAACATGACCACCACTCCCGCTTCGACATTCGTCTTCCACAGACGGAGTTTTTCCTGAAATCCCTTGACCTTGTATATGAAGTCAATGAGAGTCGCGCCAGTCCCCTGAAGAGACTTGTTCAGGGCGTTTAACTGAGAGAAAATGTCGACCAAATAAGCCAGGTGCAATGCCCAGTCGGGGTCGTTCAAAGCAGCGACGAAATCGACAGTCCTTGGTTTTCCATCGTTTTCGAAGAATTCACGAAGCTCAGCTCGCAGTTCAAACACGCGCTCCGCCATATTTCCACGGGATAACCATCTCACCTCAGTGTGGAATAAGAGAACTTTATTGTCGGAGTCGAAATCCTCGCAAAGTTTCTTGAAAAGTCGCGAATCGAGAGCCTGGGATTTCACATGGTTCACAATTTTGATCATGGTTGAGAGAACGTCAGTCAATGTCTTGGGGAGCGCCTTGGCTGCGAGTGCGTGGCTGTGTATCGAACAGTGTAGGCCGCGCACTTCAGGAGCAACTGCCTTCACAAGTGTTTGGAAACCTGATCTGCACCCCAACATAGCTGGAGCACCATCTGTAGTACAGCCTTTCAGATCAACCCATGACAGCCCAACTTGATCAAAGACGGAAGACACCTCTTCGAAAATGTCCTTTGCTTTCGTTGTGGTTTTAAGCGGGCGGCAAAATAGTATTTCATCCTTCAACTTGGCTTTATGCATGTACTGAACGAACACTAACAGTTAGGCACAATTTTCCACGTCAGTTGACTCATCCAATTGCATAGAAAATCCGCATGGAGATGCCTTGATTTCTGCCACCACCCGGTCACGAATATTGGTTGACATTTCTTCAATGCACCTCTGAACTGTGTTGTTTGACAACGAAAGAGAATTGAGCTTCTTGGCGCTTTGTTCTCCCCGCATGAGACGTACGATATCCTTTGTGGCGGGAAGGATGAGGCTTTCACCGACGGTGTGAGGTTTTTTTCTGTTCTGCAATTCCCAGTGCAACTAAGTAGGATGCCTTTACGGCTGCCGTGGACTGCTGTTGAAAACTGCCGCTGCCGTTAAAGCGTGCTCCTTTCATGGCATTTTCCTTCCGACGAAAAAAATCATGGTCCTTGTCGTTGTGTTCAGGATGAACAGAATCAAAATGGCGCTTCAATAGACTTGGCTTCATAGATTGATTGCCGAGAACTTTTCTACAAATCACACACTGTGGAGCTTCTAATTCACCTTTTTGGATGGAAGTGAAGCCTAACTTGAGATAACTCTCCAAATATTTTCGCATTGACATGATGCTGGTGAACGATAACTGTAACAATAAGCCGGGCAATAAGCAATGATGACAGTGTGGCGTGTAGAGACAAAACGAATAATAAGACTTGTGCACAATGGCCGATAACAAACAGCTGTCAGTGTACAGCCGCTTTCGATGTAAATTTAACTATTGTGCACAAGCTGCATGAGAGAGAAGTAAAATAAAAACTGCATTAAAAAAAATAAATAAGCACGCTGCCGCGTACTACCGAGAAAGTCCAAATGTACCACCTGTGGTACGCGTACCACAGGTTGGGAACTCCTGCTCTAATAGCAGAAGTGTTGTGGGCAATGAAATATGTCGAGTCGCATTCTTCCTTTCGTTCATGTGAGGGAACTTCTGATTTATTTAAAAGGATGTTTCAAGGGAATCCTGTTGCTGAAACATTTGCCTGCGGTGAAACAAAATGTAGATATCTCTGCCAATTCGGGCTTTCTCCTCACTTCTCTTCTCTTCTAAAGAGTCGTATAAATAAAGACAGTGAATATTTTTTTGCTGTTTGATGAAAGCATGAACACAAAGACTAAAAGTAAACAATTAGACATTCATGTCAGACTTTGGCACCATGACCAAGTCCACACTAGATACCTAACATCACAATTAATTGGTCATGCTGCTGCAACTGATTTATTGGAACACTTCAATGCATCAACTTCTAATCTACGTAGAAGTGGTTTGTTGCAGGTATCTATGGATGGCCCTTCAGTGAATTGGTCTTTTTATGACAAATTGGTGAAAGAAATTAAGGATGAGTGTGATATGGGCCTGATGAATATTTGGAGCTGTGGCCTCCATGTCATTCATGGGGCGTTCCAGACCGGTGCTCGTGAGACTGGTTGGGATCTTGGTGATATTCTCTCCAGTCCATACAACCTGTTTAAAGATACCTCTGCCAGGCGCGATGATTTTACTGATGTAACTGGGTGTAAAGACTTCCCATTGAAATTTTGTAAGCACAGGTGGGTTGAGAATGGTCCTGTCTGCAGCAGAGTTATTCTATTGTGGCCTCACCTGAAGTGATTTGTTGAGTCGTGTGAAAGCAAGAAGAAGCTGAAACCAACCAGCAACTCTTACAAAACTCTGCATGGTGCAATGAATGATAAGCTATCTGTTGCAAAACTGTCTTTTTTCAGGTCAGTCGCCAGTGCAGTTGAACCATTTTTAGCCTTGTACCAAACAGACAAGCCAATGGGTCCCTTTCTTGTTCATGATATTGAGAGACTTTTTAGAAATTTGTTAGAGAGGTGTGTTAAACCAGTTGCATTACAAAATGCTTCTACTGCATTTGACTTGTTAAAGCTGGATCTTGAAAAGGAAAGGGTAGAAAACAAAAAGATTGAAGTTGGCTTCAAGGCTGAAAGTGAACTGAAGTCCCTCCTGAGAACCAAGGCCATCAGTGAACGCCAGGTGTTTCAGTTCAAAGAAGAAGGTAGGCTATTTATGGGGAAATGTGTCAACAAAATCTTTGAAAGGTCTCCTCTTAAGTATAGTTTAGCCAGAAATATGGCTTCTCTGGATCCCAGGTTGATGGTGACTGATCAAGAACACTCAAAGTCCAAATTCAAATGCCTGTTGGAAAATTTGGTGACTGAACAGAGTTGATGGTGATAATGTAGATATGTTGGTTGTGAGTTACAAAGAATTACTGCAGGATGTAGCAGGGTGTTAACTGGTCTCGGTTCAAGGACTTCAAGGTTGAAGATGACAGGGAAGATGTGTTACTCTATGAATGTGTGGGTAAAAACAAGAAGTTTGAGAAGTTGTGGGGGGTAGTTCGTAAAGTGTTGCTAGTTTCCCATGGTCAGGCATCTGTTGAGAGGGGTTTTTCCCTCAACAGACAGATAGAGGACAACCTGGGTGAAGGCATGCTTGTGGCACTGAGGGAGATTATTGATTATTTTGTACTGGTAGGTGGAATGCTCAAAGTTGAAATCACAAAGGAACTGCTATCCTCAGCCTCCAGTTCTCAACATAAATACCATCAATATCTTGAAGAAGAGAAAAGAAAGAAAGGGCAAGAAGCCATCCAAAGAAAACGAAAAATGATTGAAGGTGAAGTGGGTGGTTTGAAAAAGAGAAAGGTGTTGGAAACTGACATAGAAGGTCTGACCACATTGTCAGAAAAATATGCAGATGAGGCTGAGGAAAAAGGTGGCAAAACTAGCCACAGTCTTCTGGTAAAATCAAATGCTCACAGGCACTCTGCCAAGCAAAAATGGGGGGAACTCAAAGTTCGAGAAAGAGAAATTGAGGAGAAGGCTAAATCCTTGCCTGCTATGTCCTAATTGGATATTACAATGACATGTAGCTTACAAAATGTACTGTTCTGTAGTGTAGAAGCAGTCAGGAGCTGCTGCAACTTTGCAGGTGGCAGCACCTACAATAACATTTTAACATTGAGAGTGCTGCCATCTGGAAACTTGTGACTGCTCCTGGCTGATTCTACAGTAACTGTGAAGTGAATTTGCCAATTGGCTGTGCTGCGCGTTGTGCCTTGTTGACTGAATAAGCTCCTGCTGCGTTCTGAATGTTCATTATTAAAATAGATTTTTTGTAAACTTACTATCTTTGTTAATTTCTCGGTGACTCTCCTCAATTTACCCCTGGAATTTGTAGGATGTGGTCCTTAAAAAGGGGTTATTTTAGCCCTTAAAAGTCCTTAAAAAGTCCTTGAAAAAGACATCTCAAAATAAGTGGGAACCCTGTTTTATAGTCTTGGTAGTTCAGAAAACACTCAAGAATAAAAGTTATGTCTTTTTAATACTTACAACTTCACTCTTTAGGAGCTTATGAGTGTATTGTTGTGGCCATTTTTTTCCCATATCATCCCTCTATATGCAGGACTACAGTACTCCAAAATAAATAAAT
This sequence comes from Eptatretus burgeri, assembly GCF_056783735.1. Classification (NCBI taxonomy): domain Eukaryota; kingdom Metazoa; phylum Chordata; class Myxini; order Myxiniformes; family Myxinidae; genus Eptatretus; species Eptatretus burgeri. The sequence continues at coordinate 114,865,897 of NC_140962.1, forward strand.
AAATAAATAAATATATACGTATATGTAAAATGTTCAATTCTTTATCCTTATGTATGCAATTAACTGGAGATTTATGTTTTATGCCTTGTAATTTCAATTCCTACGAAAGCTTCACATTAATAGCTTCATTAGATCTGCAAGAACACAAGTGACACTGCACACACTTGTCAGACCATAGCTCAGGGCCTGCACCTGAGACTTATCCCAAGACTGATGCCACACATTTTCGTTGTCCACCATTTTACTGGCCTCTTGGCTGAATCATCAACATGATAACGCCACTCCAGGTAATCGATCAAATCCAGCTCGACTCTGGGTGTCTGAGGAAGTGTATCAAACCGACTTACAGCCTAGTATGCTCAATATTATTAGCCCTGAATCTATGGTGAAAAGGGGGGCAGTGAGCTACATGTCAGCTGTGATGCTCTTTCACAAAGTAGCAGCTTGAGTGGCAATTAATGAAAGTCACATGACTTACCTCAGTAGAGATTATGATGTCATTGCTGAACAAGTTGCTTCAAACAATTAGTTATATAAAAATTCAAACAAGGTAAAGATAAATGAAACAAAACAAAATAATACGAATGACTAAAAACAAAAACAAAATGGTGTAATGGTTCGAGAGCGACGTTCTGAGTCTGTGGGGGTAGGCGGTTTAAACCCTGCCCGAGTCATACCAAAGAGTACCAAAATGATATATGCTGCTTCCTTGCATTATGCTCAGCATTTCAAAAGGAAAAACAACCATAGACGAGCAACCATTGTGCAGGCTTGATGGGCCTAATGACCATGAGGAAGACTAAGTTAGATTAACAAACCAAGGAAAAAAATAACTTACCAATCATTGTTTCGCTATGCAGAGTCGAAACCAATGCCACAGCTGAAGTTTCTACCAGATCTTTCAATGTCCTTTCTCCAAAAATATATTTTCAAAATCTCCCAAAAGGCCAACAACTTTCAGGAATCTAATCAATTATACGTGACGAATCTTGTATATCTAACTACTTATCTCGACTGTTGTGCTTTAAAGACAATCCTTAATGTTCACATTTTGCATGTAGAGCACTCGATTTTGCACAGCTTTGTTTCATGAACTGCAACAATCCCATTTTTCCCAAGAAGCAATTAACTTGACCTCATCCCTCATGAAACTTCTTTGTGAGCTGGATGTTATTTACAGATCAGGCCACAATTTGGTAGTGACAAAACAAATCCTGCGAGGATGCAAACAGCCTTTGTCACGACACACTCAGTGGATGATGAAGGGCTTCAAGCACTTGTGATTATATGTGTAACATCCTCTAGTAGAAAGTGTTTCTGTCACTTTCTACTAGAAAATCTCTGCTAGTGTTGGCAGACCATCAAGGATCTTAAAAATAAATATCTCTCTAATGCCTCCTCACCTTTCTATATTGTCAATCAAATAATTTTCTACCAATAGGATGGTCCTGGGTAGTTCGTTCACTTTTATTGAAAGTCCTTAAACCCCCTTCTGACAAGGATTGAATTTCCAAACCCCATTACCTGTATGACAATGGCACTTAATACAGGTACCATGTAAACCTGTACTAACCTGTTCCATGGTCGGGTTGTCGGCGACTAAACCGTCTCCCCCACCAGGTTTTCTGGTGAGGGGGGTGTTTGGATATGGACACCCAGCAGGATTAAAAACAAAACCTGTCAAAGGGCGGAGGAGCTCCTTGTCAGCCAACGGCCATCCATATCTAGTGCCCAACTGTGTCTGCGGACGTCCTCCTGCAGTTGGGTCACTTCTTATTAGGAGGTTGGTGGCAGGATTTGCACTCCGGCCACCGTAAAACCCTTCATTCCGCAAAACGCAAAAACGCAAAAAAATCTGAAAACCCACTCCGTGGGAGTACCTCCTGTGCAGCTTCCCTTCGCAGGGCAGCTCACCGGATGACGGGATTGGGGCAAAGCCTTCAGGACCCCCAATCTTTGATAGGAAGGAAACGACGGGGTAACATCCCTGGGTCAGATTGCGGGAGAGTGTGTCGGAGTGTGCTGAGGTGTCATCCACCAGACGGCGGTCTCCTTGGGTTAACCTGAGGCGGTCCCTTCGGGTGGGTGCCTGGAATGTCCTATCCCTAAGAGAGGATGATCACCTGTCTCTGTTATCATCTGAGCTCAAGCATTTGGACATCGGGATTGCAGCTCTCTCTGAGGTACGGAGACCGGATTGCGGCGAGATAATGGTGGGTGGTTACACCTACTATTGGTCTGGTCGCTCTGATGGTTACCATACCCAAGGAGTTGCTGTAGCTGTGTCCAATAAGCTGACCCCAATGATAATTGAGGTAACACCGGTCAACGAGCGTATTATGAGATTAAGGATTCGTCACTCCTTAGGTGTCATTTCCCTTGTCTCTGTTTATGCTCCGACTGAGGCGAGTGATCTCACCGTGAAGGATGCATTCTACGCCACACTCGAGTCTGTGGTTGATCAGTTCCCCAGACGAGATACACTTCTAGTCTTGGGGGATTTCAATGCATCAACTGGAACTGATAGGGACGGTTATGAGGTGTGTGTTGGTCCCCATGGGTCAGGAACTATGAACCAGAATGGCACTAAGTTCCTTGACTTTGCAAGAAGTCATGGACTTAGGGTGGCTGGTTCATGGTTTCAGCGCCCACAAGCTCATCGCTGGACTTGGTATTCCAACGCTGGCGGTGTGGCAAAGGAGATTGACCATGTCCTCATTGACGGTCGTTGGAGGATGATCCAGAACTGCAGGGTCTACCGGAGTGCTCAGTTCCTCAATACTGACCACAGGCTTGTTGTAGCAACTCTAAAGCTGCACCTTAAATCCTGGAGAATGGTACCATCCGAGCTGAGGCTGGATGTTGCCAAGCTCAGGGATGAGAGAATAGCTGAGGAGTTTGCGAACAGGCTGAGTGGACACTTGGGGGGGTCTGGGTGCTTTGGGGGGTCCTGAAGAGTTGTGGAGCGCCTTCAAGACCACCGTCCTTGATGTTGCCGGTGGATGCCTTGGAGCTCACCGCAGGGCAAAGAAGAATTTTATCTCTCAAGGGACACTGGATACCATTGACCAGAGTCGCAGGGCCAGGCTGAATGGCAGAGCTGAGCTGTTCAGGGAGCTGAGGCGTAAAACTGTACTTGCACTGAGGGTGGACAAGGAGGCCTATGTGCGAGGAATCTGTGAGGGGATAGAGCATCACCTGTGGACAGGTGATTCTCGTCCCGCTTACAGGGGAATTCGCGCATTACGTTCATCCAAGCCCATCCCTCGGAGCACTACAGTTCGAGCAGAGAGTGGTAGGCTCTTGACAGAGGAGTCTGAAGTGAAGGCCCGCTGGGCCGGTTACTTTGAGCGGTTGTACCAGGCAGATCCCCCAACTGTCGAGTTGGACATCAAGGGTGTTACAATCCCTGTTGCTGACCCTCGAATCAACTGTGGTCCACCTTCGCTTGTGGAAACACGGGCTGCGGTGAACCAGTTGAAACAGGGCAAAGCTCCAGGGATCTGTGGCATCCATGCTGAACTTCTCAAGGCTGGTGGAAATGCTGCACTCGTGTCGTTGCATGCAGTTTTGTGCTCTGCCTGGAACACAGGCATCATCCCAACTGACTGGAAGAGGGGCCTTGTTGTCCCTCTCTGGAAAGGGAAGGGTGATCGCCAAGACTGCAACAACTACCGAGGGGTGACGCTGCTCTCAGTGCCGGGCAAGGTCTTTGCTCGGATAATTCTCGATAGGGTTCGCCACCATCTGCTTCAGCACCAGCGTCCAGAGCAGTCAGGCTTTACACCAAAGAGGTCAACGATTGACCGTATCCTTGCACTTCGTGTCCTCACCGAACGCAGACGAGAGTTTCGGCAGGGGCTGCTTGCAGCCTATGTTGATCTCTGTAAAGCGTTCGATTCAGTGAATTGGGGTGTCCTCTGGAGGATTCTTGGTCTTCGTGGGGTGCCACCAAAACTGATCGATCTGATGTCTGAACTCTACTCTGGTACTGAGAGTGCTGTGAAGTGTGGTGGTACCATCTCTGACTTATTTCCAGTTGTTACTGGAGTTCGTCAGGGATGTGTACTTGCCCCCACACTTTTCAGCACTTGTATGGACTGGATTCTCGGGAGGATGTCGGAGAGATCAAGTTGCGGTGCGTCATTTGGGAATGTCAAGATCTCGGACCTTGACTTTGCAGATGATGCAGTTATCTTTGCGGAGACTTTAGACATCCTCTTGGGGGCCCTCGAGGTGCTGAATGAGGAGTCGGAGCCGTTGGTATTACGGGTTTCTTGGGTCAAAACTAAGATCCAGGCTTTCGGTGACATCTTGGATGCTGCTGTCCTGTCTGTGTCTGTTTGTGGTGAGGATGTTGAGGTCGTGGAGAGATTCACTTACCTTGGCAGTGATATTCATGTCTCTGCTGGCTGCGAGTCAGAGGTCAATAGACGTCTGGGTCGGGCCTGGGGAGTCATGGATTCACTGGATCATGGGGTGTGGCGCTGCCGGTACCTGTGCGGGAGGACGAAAGTCCGAGTCCTCAGGTCCTTGGTACTTCCAGTCTTGCTCTATGGGTGCGAGACTTGGACTCTGACCAAGGATCTGAGACAGAGACTTAATTCCTTTGGTACCAGGTCTCTTCGGAGAATCCTTGGCTATCGCTGGTCGGATTTTGTGTCCAACGAGCGGTTGCTGAGAGAGACTCGGATGAGATTTGTTACCTGCATAGTCCGTGAGCGTCAGTTGCGGCTGTATGGACATGTGGCTCGTTTTCCTGACTCTGATCCTGCTCACCAGATTCTGTCAGCGAGGGAGTCTCATGAGTGGCGGAGGCCAGTGGGCCGACCGCGTGCCTCATGGTTGCTGCAGGTTGACCATCATCTCAAGGAGATGGGGATGGGCCTGGCATCTGCCTGGGGGATGGCCAGACGGAGGCCACTGGAGTACCGGCGGAAAGTGGACGCAGCGACGTGCTGTTCTGGCACATGCTCCCATACCTGACCTGACTTAATACCTTCTGCATGCTGAGACTCATAACTCCCTGCTCCTTGACAGGTGGAATTCTTTTTTTATCCAGAAAATGTAACAGCTTGGTAACCTCTCCATTCTCTACCACCAGGCAAATAATTTTCTTCGATTTAATTAGACACTACCCTCCACTACATATTCCAATAATGACTTATTCCAATTTTGAACTACAATTGACTTTCACAAGTGGTGTAGCAAACGTCAGTGCTCATCACACCAATAGATGACTGAGCAGCCTCATTGATCTCATCGGCGGTCTCATCCTAATATTCTCACAATGGATTCTTCATCTTTGGATCCAGGAATTAATTTCATGGTGACAGGTCAATAGAATAAGGAGGGTGTGGAAGAAAAAAAAACTCACAACCCACTTCTGTAGAAATTAGTTCCTAGAACACCCACCGTACCTTGCGCTGTCTTGAGAAACAAGACATGGGCGGGATCTACGAGGGCAAATTTGACTGGACGTGACAACGTAATATGCCGTACTATTTTGGCCGAGTACTGTTAAATGGAAGGGGTTTTCAAAATGTCAAAACGGTGACTTGTGTTCTACAGTGCTCAAGTACATCATTCAATTGAAATATAATAAACATTTTAAAGGATGTAGAAAAAAACTTTTTCAACGTTTATGTTAAAAAAAACAAAGTTTACCGCTGTTGATGCAGCATCTTTTACACCACATTATTTAACACTTTATATTAGTTATTTATATATCCACACTGTTAATGAAGAGAGAGGGGAGGAGGCTTTGGGTACAGGGGATGGGAGGGGAGGGGGAGGGAATGACAAGGGAGGAGGGGTGGGGGGAGGTAAGGAGAGTTGTTGAAAGTGTGGGGGATTACAGAATAGCTCGGGGAGGGGGCCGGATGAGGAGAAAAGGCTCTGTGGTGCTGGGGGAGAGGGGGCAGAAGGTAGTTGAGGATTTGAGTAGGTGGAGTGATGAGGTTGAGGTGAGAGGGCAGGGCGCAGGGGAAGGAGGCAGCTTTGTGGATGAGGGGGGGCAACTTTTGGGGGGGGTGAATGGTGGGAGAAGGGTGAGTAGGGAGAGTTGGAGAAAGGTGAGGGGGGAGTTTTTGAGAAAGGTGAGAGGGAGGCTTGGAGGGAGAAGAGTGTGATGGTTGCTTTGAGAGGGAGGGGTGAGAGGGGTGAGTTGGCACTGAAGTTGGAAAAAAATAATGGTTGATGGAATGCGAACATTCATTGCAAACTGGGGTTTAAAAATATTTTTAGGTCATAGATGTGATTAAAGACATTTCCTGATGGATGAAATAAAGGCAAATTCAGAGAATGGAGAGAAGAAATGTTGTAGCAGTTGTATATTTTCGGCAACGTATGAAGGAAAGGTCGAATGGAGAGACGTCTGTTGAAATAGAAGAGTAGTAGTGCATTATGATGCAGTAATGAGTACCACACGTGTGAAAGAGGAAAATGAAGCATTATAAGAGATCGTTTCGTTATTATTATTATATTGTTTGAGAGAGTTTTCATCAGATTAGGTCATGGAAATGTTGCAGAAAAAAATCGTGAGGTGAATGGTGAATTTGGATCGGTAAACGCAGGGGGTGGAAACAGATCACGCGGTTATGGGAGAAGCGTGGGCTGTGGGAAGTGTGTAGTCAAAAGTGAATTTATTTATTTTAAATAAGGATTCCGTAACACTCAGAAAAGAGAAGGTTGAAGTAAAATCGTGGAGGTGTATGGTGAATCTGGAACTGTAAACGCAGAGTGAAGCTGCTGGGTCGATGAAAAGTATCGGGAAGAGAGTGGAGAGAGATACTTGATTACAGGAGGTGTGTAGATCGAAAGGATACAAGGAAAATTATTAATTTTTGATGTATTTTTGAAGAATAGGTAAGATTCGGGAATGGAAAGTTGCAGGAAGAAATTGTGAAGGTAATGGCGAGAGTGGGTCAGCTCAAGTCGAATAAAGATGGCGAGCCGGCAGAAGGAGGAAGAAGAAGAAGAGGAAGAAGAAGGAGCGGAACTCTTGGTTGTACAGGGAGAAAGGTAGTTTGTTTGTCTTTTGAATTTAAGACAAGAAACAGAGTGTTTAGTTGGTAGGGAATAGATAAGGGGTGTTGGGAAAGTGGGGAAAATAGAAATTGGAGGTAATAGGGAGAGAATACAAATAAAACATCTCTCTGGCAATTATCAGAGAACCACCTCACCGCCTTCGAGTCTGGCATTTCAGTCAAGCCGACTGGCAGGGTCTTCAATCAGCCATCAAACTTATAGACTGGTCTCCTATCGCTAATTTCTCCAGCATCAACTCATCCTGGGAATTCTTTCAGAGAAACTTGCTCTCCCTCATGCACAGATTTATCCCCTCTCGTCTTCAGGTGTCCAACCCTTCCTCCCGCCATTGGTTCACTGAAGCTTGTGGCGAGGCAGTTGTCCTGAAACAACTTGTCCTTCCCTCATGGAAAGCAAACCCAACTGAGGGTAATCTCAGTTTGTTCCATAAAGCTCGGAACAAGTGTGTATCTACCCTCAGGAGAGCCAGAAAACATCTTTCTAAGCTCAAGTCTGAACTTTCAAACCTCTCTCCCTCTTCAAAATCCTGGTGGCATCTGATCAAATTTGTTTCTGGTGTATGTTCCCCCTCCATCCCCTCCCTTACCTCGAATGGCCGCACTGCTGATACCGCATGTGAAAATGCTGAATGCCTAAACTCGGTGTTTGCAGCTAAATCTTGTGTCCAAAACCCATCGCTTTCTCTACCCACATTACCCAGTTGCACCCAACTCTCCCGGGACTCTGTGTCCTTTTCTCCTGACAAGGTGGAGAGCTTGCTGTCAAACCTCGACTCAGATTCTGCAACCGGTCCAGATGGCATCAGCCCCCCCCCCACCCCCCATGTCCTAAAAGCCTGCTCTTCTGCTCTTGCTCACCCTCTCTCTGTTCCATTCACCCTCTCATTTGCTCAAGGTTATCTGGCATCTGCTTGGAAATCAGCAAACATTACTGCCCTGCATACCAAAGGTGCAAAAACAGATAACTGCAACTACAGACCAATCAGTCTTCTCCCAATCATCAACAAGGTTATGGAATCCAACATCGCTTCAGACATGAAATCCTTCCTCTTCTCCATTGGCTTGATTTCCGATCATCAATTTGGTTTCAGACCAGGTCACTCTACCCTGGATATGCTACTTCTGCTCTCCCAACAATGGATGGAGGTCCTCAATGCCAGACATGAAATCTGAGCCGTATCCCTGGACATATCACGTGCTTTTGACACGGTCTGGCACCCTGCACTACTAACCAAACACCCTTCCTCTGGTATCCAAGGCCATCTCCACTCATGGCTCGCAGACTTCTTGTTCTGTCACAGTCGATGTGTGGCCCTAAATGGAGTTCTTTCATCCCCTCTTCCTGTCCAGGCTGGAGTTCCTCAAGGTAGCATTCTGGGCCCTGTTCTTTTTCTGGTTTTAATAGATGATCTCTCCGACTCTCTGGAAAATCCTCTATATCTCTGCTGATGACTCCACCCTCTGCCGTAGCATCGGTCATCCCTCAGACCGGCAAGCAGCAGCAGCTTCTTCGCTCACTGCTGATCTGGATAAAATCACAAACTGGTCCAACACGTGGAACATGCCTTTCAATCCAGACAAATCTCACACTCTCACTATGTCTTTCCGATAGGACTGCTTATAACCCCCCCCTCCCCCCCCGATTTACTTTCTCAACAATCCTCTGGAAGAAGTCCTTTCTTTCAAGCTTCTGGGTCTCACTATCTGCCATGATCTTTCCTGAGAGCGCCACATTTCAAACCTCGCCTCCAAAGCCAGTCGCCGACTGGGAATCCTCCGTTGTGCAACGTCCTTCCTCGGCCCACCTGAGCTCCTGACCACTTACAAAGCTTTTGTCCGCAGCCTGATGGAGTACTGCTCTCCCCTCTGGGCTGGTGCTCCTGCCTCCCACCTTTCTCGGCTTCACGCTGTGGAAACCAAGGCATTTCGGATCGTTGGCATCTCCCGCAATGAGGCTGAGTCTTTGGGCCTCTCACTCTCTCACCGCAGGCTGGTCGGTGGTCTTTCTGTCTTATACAGTCGCCTCTCCAGCCTCGCCCCCTCCTGCTCTCTGCGATTTGTCCCCATCATATTTCCGCAGGGCGCTCAAGGTCCCCCAACAACCCCCTTCTGGTAAAACTACCAAAATCACGAATCACTGCTCACCTTCATTCTTTCATTCCTCTTTTTTTCCTGCCTTTGGAATAAACTCCCTCACTGTATTAAATCCCATTTTTCCCTCCAGGCTTTCAAAACAGCTGTTCACCACCACCTCTTATCATCCCCCATCCAAATCCTCGATCTTTTCTTGCCCCGATAATCCACCCAACCCCACCTCCTTCAAATTCCCTGCTTTCCTTCCTGAAAGTCCCTGTAATGTCCATCTTGTATTCCCCATGTTCTCTGCCCTCTCCCTTCCACAGATCTCCTAATGTCTCTGTTCCGCACTGTTTTGTCCTTCCCACTCCCGCCCTCTTGTCTCATGCCCCTCCCCCTTTGCTGTGCGTTGTGTGTTCGCTCTCACACGAGCCTCGACAAGGTATATATAAAAAAAAACATCGTATACCAAGAGGGGAAGGGTGGGTCGGCCTCAAGGAGCCCGGTATGACAAGGTCGACGAAAACGCACAAAATAGCATGATTTTTGAAACAAAACCGAACTAGGAAAATAGAGAAACATGTTGGTGAGAAAATAAAGTTAAAACAGGATAGATTACGTCTGGAAATTTAGCTTTGAGAAAGTCAGCTGAGAGCCCTGAGAGACCCTGCCGTCGTTCCAAACCCAGAACCGGAAGTCAAAAGATAGACAGATATAAGATAGACAGATTGTTGATAGAAAGATAGACAGACAGAAGTGAACCAATTGCTTAACCCCGCTTTTCCTTTTGCGTGCACGAGGTAACAATTGTATGTTGCGTTGGAGATGAGGGCGACACATTGTCTTGGAGGAAAATTTTGCTATTTTGCAACAACTAAGGTTATTTCCGATGCAGTACTAGGCACATGCCTGCAGTACCTTCATATAGTATTACCCATTTAAGTCTTAAATTTGGGCACAGGATGGTGAAGCCCAAGGCCAAGATGGGAGAAGAATATGATGTGCTTAAAGTTCAGTACTCTCTGGTTGCAAATAATTATTTTTCGTTCTTGCTGATTTTGATGACCAACAATCATCACTTTGCATCTTCAGCGATTGATCAAATGAATGTATCCATGGTTCATCCGTCGTCAGGAAGTGCTTTGTGAACATGTCACCGTTGCAAGGCACCACTGCAGTTGAGTTGCACATCTCAACACGTGTGTAAAACTGAAGATGAGTCGTACACATCAACACCAGCTGAAGCATCATTGAGCACATCCGGAACCCATTTTGCACAAAGTTTTCTCAGCATGAAGAACATGCTTGCAGGGAAAATGTCTGCTTCCTGTACAATCACAAAACAGGTTATCCTGTGCAATCTCAGATCAGAATTGCACGCACCTTCAGAACCTGTTCTTCATCAGTCGCCGACATCTTCAGGACCATCATGGATGTTGTTCACCCACCTCCATTTGGTTTCATACAAAGAGGAATGGTCTTCCAATCCCACCATCCTAAACTGATTAATTTCCCATGGAAGTTTTCAGAGCAGAACACAAAAGTTGATAATTAAATAAACATCTATATATGAAAAATTCACTTGCTATGTGCCTCGGTCAAATTATTCGTTGTAATTGAAAGCAACATGTGTACATTGCTGTCACCAAGTGAGGAAGTTTGGTATTACTACTTATCATGATGACATTTTAAAAGCTCCTGTCAGTTTGATATGGCAAGGTCATCCAAAAAAACTTTTCAAATATAATACATCCAGCAAGACTTACATGAGAGGGTTATAATGGTTTGGTGTACCTTATACACCAAGAGTAACATTCACAAAACGATCTGGGTTTTCTTTCTGTAACATTCACAAAACCATCTGGGTTTTCCTTCTGTAACATTCACAAAATGACCTGGGTGTTATCTTTCGATACCTCCAGGAAAGTAAAGTCATCCAAAAAGGCTATAAGTGGAGGCATCAGTTGAGTTGCCCTTCTGTTATCTCCCATATCAGTACTTTAGCAGTTGTAATTTCTGGATAAATGAGTATCTCCAGTGCCAAACAATTATTGCTCAGCCCAATTGCAATGGCTTTTCAAGTCTTTTCCAGTTGCTAGTATAGGCATGTGTTGAAAAATTGCATGATTAATTTCACAAAATGCTGCATCAGGGGGTTTGAAATGTTACTGAGAATCCAAAAGTACTCGAGCGAGAGCAGTTTCAATCACCGTTCTATTTCAACAGTGGTGGTGGGGTAGGGCGTTGGGAAGGTGGTGCTATGATCTCTGGGGTCTTTGGAGCTCCCTTCCTCAGCAATGAACTCTTTGAGGATTTCAACTTCCTACACACCTGTGCTGTGCAATTCTTTCAGCATCTCCACCATATTTGTTTCATGAAAAATGAATCCAACTTACAAGTTACGAATACAAATATTACTAAATTATGCTTACAAGTTCACATACATTTATAAGCCAACAAATATAGCATTAACACACCAGTTGCAGCAGTCTGAAATTATCTCTCTAGCCATTCTCAGAGAACAGCCTCGACACCGGCAAGTTTGAGAGCTCACTCGGGCAAACTGGCAGGGACTGCAAGCAGCCATTGCACGTTAGAACTGGTCTCCTACTCTCCTATGTCTACCACCCCTGTTATTAACGCAGCCTGGGAATTCTTCCACAGAAACCTGCTCTCCCTGATGCACAGCTTCCTCCCACCTCGTCTTCAGCTATGACACCCATCCTCCCATCAATGGCACACTGAATCCTGAAGTGAGGCAGTTGCCTTGCAACAACTTGCATCCTCCTCTTGGAAGGTGAATCCAACCGTAGGCAACCTCAGATCATTCCACAAAGCCTCCCAACAAGTGTGTGCCCGCTCTCAGGAGAGCAAGGAAATAACATCTGTCAAACCTCAAGATTTAACTTTCAAACTTTTATCCCTCCTCTAAAACCTGGTGGTATCTTGCTAAGTCTGTCTCTGGAGTATCCTACCCTGAAATCCCTTCCTTCAATTAAAATAGCATCACTGCTGACTATTTCTGAGAAGGTCAAATGCCTCAAATCTGTGTTTGCTTCCAAATCGTGTCCCCAACTCGTCACTCTCTGTACCCACCCTTTGCAGTTGTACCCAACTGCTCCTGGAACATGTATCCTTTGCACCTGTGAAGGTGGAGAAGTTTCTGGCAATCCTCAACTCTGACTCTACAACTGGACTGGACGGCATCAGCTCACGTGTCATAAAAACTTGCTCTATTGAACTCGCACTTCCTCTCTCTCCCCTTCTTACCCTATCATTTGCACCAGTTGATATTGTGTCTGCATGGAAGTCAGCGAACATCACTACATTACATAAAAGGGACAAAATCTGATCAGCCATGATCATTATATAAAAGGTGCAAAAACCGATCCCCCCAACTTCAGACATATTAGCTTACTTACAATCAGCAAAGCCAAGGAATCCATCATCACAGTTGATATAAAATCATTCCTCTTCTCCAACAACCCCATCTCAGATCATTAATTAGGATTCAGACCTGGTCACACTCCATTGGACATGCTGCTTTGACTCTCGCAACAATGGTGGAAGCCCTCAATGTCAGACATGAGATCAGGGCCGTCTCTCTGGACATATCTTGAGTCTTCGATACAGTCTGGCATCCTGCCTTGCTCTCCAAACTATCTGCCTATGGAATCCAAGGCCAACTCCACAATTAGATTATTGACCTCCTCCACTGTCATAACCAAAGTGTGACTCTCAATGAAATCTTTCATATGCTCTCCCTGTCATGGATGGAATGCCCCATGACAGTGTTCCCTCTCGAACCCTCTCGAATACGTTGTCACTCATATTATTGGGTCTCGTGCTCAGCCATGATCTTTCTTCGGCAAACCACATTTTAAAGTTGGCCTCCAAAGCCAGTTGCAAATTGGGCATCTTCCATCTTAGAAAGTCCTTCTTTGGTACACCTGAACTCTTATGTACCTGTAAGGCCTTCATCGGCAGCTTTATTGAATACTGCTCTCCCCTCTGGGCTGGTGCCTCTGCCTCGCACCTTGCTCGGCTTGATGCTGTGGAAACTAAAGCCTTCAATATCATTGGAATCTCCTGCGATGAAGCTGAGTCGAAGGGCCTATCACTTTACCATGGCAGACAGGTTGGTGGCCTCTCTGTCTTCTTCCACCTCCTTTCTGGTCTTGTACCCTCTGCCCTCTCCATGCTTTGTCCCTCCCAGGTTTCTGAAGGGGGAATGCAGTCCATGAGCAAACCCCTTCTGGTGAAACTCCCAAAATCCAGAATCATTGCTCACCTCTACTCATTTGTTCCTCTTTTTTCCCCACCTGTGGAAGCAACTTCTACATTCTCTTCAATCTCATTCTTCCCTCCAGGTCTTCAAGACAGCTGTTCACCAACCACCATCTCAGATCATCCACCATCCAAAACCATGATTTTTTTCTTCCCCCATGTTAAACCACCCCCCCCCCCCAAATTTTTTTTCTAGTTTCCCCTTCCTGAGAGTTTGCTTCCATATCCATCTTATCTACATCCTTATCCCTCATCCTTACCCGCATCCCTTGTTTGTCCGTGCCTGTTTATTTTGTCTCTTGGCCCTGCTGTTGGCATTTCCCCCCTCTCTTTCTGCTGTTCCTTTTGTTCTGTTTCATCCTCATGCATGCTGTGTTCTACCTCTTCCATGGGCCTTGACTCGATGAAAAAAAATGTAAAAGTCATTCCTATCCCAGTAAATTGGAAGTAATATGAAAATTACAATTTTCGTAACAACATGATAGAATTAAAATTGGTGGGACTGGGTGGTGGGAGGGAAGTGTCGCAATAGATTTAGTATCATGTTTCTATGATGTGGTACATAAGATATCTATCTACTATAAATGGATGAGGTGTGTGTGTGTGATACTTTTTGTCGATTAACTACAGACGTCTATTCATTAATTACGCACTGTTGGAATGTACCTTTTGACCTTTTGGACTGCTGTGAGACCCCTTCAAACTTTGAAGACCCTTTAAGACCCCGAACACCCAAAATACCCCAAAAACCCCCTAGACCCTGAAGACTCAGAATACCCCAAAAACCACAAAGACCTCAAAAACTCCCAAGACCCCAAAAAAGCCTAACAACCTGAAGATGCCAAAGACTGCGAAGACCCTAAAAAACCCCAAGACCCCTAAGAACCTTAAGAGCCCAAAAAACCCCAACACCCTGAAGACCCCAAAGACCCCATAAAACTCCAAGACCCTAAAGACTCCCAAGACCTCAAAGACCCCCAAGACCCTGAAGACCCCCAAAAAACCCAACACCCTGAAGACTCCAAAGACTACGAAGACCCAAAGACCCCCAAGAACCTGAAGACCCCAAAAAACCCCAACACCCTGAAGACCCCAAAGATTGCAAAAACTCCAAAGACCCCAAGACCCTGAAGACCTCAAAGACCCCGAAGTCCCCAAAGACCCCAAATACGTCCAAGACCCCCAAGACCCTGAAGACATCTAAGACTCAGAAGATCTCCAAGAGCCTGAAGACCCCAAAGCCCCCCAAGCCCCTGAAGACCCCTCAAGACTCTGAAGACCCGAAAGACCATGAAGACCCAAAAGTCCTCGAAGACCCCAAATTCTCAAAAAGTCCTCGAAGACCCAAAATTCTCAAAAAGTCACCAAGGACTCAAAAGTCCCTGAGGACCCAAAAGTCTCAAAAGGTCCCTGAGGACCCAAAAGTCTCAAAGTCCCTGAGGATCCAAAAAGTCCCCAAAGCCCCAAAAGTTCCCAAGGACCAAAAAGTCCTGGAGGACCCAAAGGTCTCAAAAAGTCCCTGATGACCCAAAAGTTCCCGAGGACCCAAAAGTTCTTGAGGACCGAAAAGTCCCCGATGACCCAAAAGATCCCTCAGACTGTAGATCCTGTAGACCCTTTAAGACTCGACTATACTACAAAAAATACATGAGAATTCCCATGTTTTAAACATACGCCTTGTTAAGGTATATAAAGCAGCTGAATATGTCCTTCTACCATGGCATGGCATTCATTCTAATTAAAAAATATATAATGAAAACATGGCAACAAAGCATATATTAATTAACACTAATAATATTTACAACAATAATAAGAATGGTAGTGTAAAACAGCAAAAATAATAACGAACATTTAATGCCCGTGCTGGCCCAAGCACATCTGTGCTTGGTGAAAGGCAAGCTCATACTCGAGCAGAACAGCAGGCGGGTATGCAACAAGGCTGTGAAGACAAATGAAAATTTGGTCCATTGAACCAACGGGCCCACGAGTTTGTATAAAAGTGCTCAATACGGTCGAGGTGGCCCATGAGTGATACAAAGGCAGATGTACTCCTATTATTGTTATTTCACAAAGTTGAGGCTCATTAAAGCACTAAAAGAAACATAGAACAGGCTAAAACACAGAAGAGCTAGAAGATTGTAGAAAGTGGGGAAATACCAACAGCATACAGGGTGGAGGGATACTTATACTTGGAGGAAGATTGGACAAGGGGAAGAAAGGGAGTTGGGCAGGGGGGTGGGAGGTGGAGGACACAGGTAGTAAACAAGAAGATTACAAACTCAAACATAGCAAGAAGAAGGCTGAAAAAAATAGGAATGGGAAACTGGGGATTAAACAGCAATGGAACAAAAAACGGAAGGTGGGTGGAAGGAGAGGAGAGAAAACATAATAACGTGGAAAGGAAGGGGTGGACTCTCGGGAGAGTTAATGAAGGTGGAAAAGATCATGGTTGTTGAGGCCGGATGACCCGAAGAGGAGGCGAACAGCCATCTTGAAGCTCTGGAGGGAAGAAAGAGAATGACTTAGGAAGTTGTTTTTACAGGTGAGAGAAAATAGAAACAAATTCTCACAGATTCAACTTCGTCGTCAGAGATTCCAATGTTTTTGTATTGTGGGCCTTGATCTGCACAGTATCAAGATGTGAAGGGTGTGATGCAGGGACACCCATTCAAAGAGGAGACCAGTACGTAATCCAGCTGCACATCAAGGCATTATAGGTTTTGAAAATTTTACACTTGCCAAGGAAAGATTGCATGACTTAGGATGCTCAGTCGGCGACCTGTCTTTGGAGGCTAACTCCGATATTTTGTTTGCATGTGGAACACCGGGACGACAGTTTATAGCTGGGCCTAGATTCAAACTCAGGCTGTACAGCTCAGAAACTTGAGGCTGTCATGCCAGCCTGAGAGATAGTGATTGGTATAGTCATTATTATTATTATTTTTTAAAATAATGCTTATGTTTAGATCACAAGATCTCTAGAAACACCGACAGTTTTAGGTGTATTTCAATAGAATATGGAAGTTGAAGAATATAATGAGGCTCCATTGAAGTCCAGTGCTATGATATGTTCTTCAGTCAACATTTCTCCACCAGGCAAAGCTGCTTCAATAGAAATCCATTTTATGTTTAAATGGTTCAGCACGCGAAGGGACAGATTTTGCTCGTCTAGACATGGAATCCCTCAGTTTCCAGACACTGCCTTTTTGAATCATAGCCTGCCATTGGACACAAAAAAAATTTGGAGCTCAAAGAAAAATGGAAAAACCCTCTTTGAAGCTGCGATCCTCAATGTGCATAAATCGAATGCAGCGATGTCGTCCTCCCATTTTCCCTCATCATGTGTGTTATCACGAGCTTTAGATTTATCTCCGTTTCCATCAAGCTCTGTTTAGGCAAAGTCATTACTCATTTACTTTCTGTTGTCTGCTCATTTAAAAAAAAACGTTGGCTGGTCTATCATAGTCAAACAGTGCAGAAGAGTTTGAAACGTTTCTTTTAAAAACGAGGTCAAAATGAAAAACGACACCAACCATATACTCAGCAGATTGCGAAGGTGAACTCTAAATATCGAAAAGTTGTTCCAATAATTGTCAATTCTGGGACAAACCACATAATGATGGTGCCTCACATCACATGATGATGATTCCTCACATCACATGATGATGATGCCTCACATCACATGATGATGATGCATCACATCACATGATGATGATGCCTCACATCACATGATGATGACATCTCACATCACATGATGATGACGTCTCACATCACATGATGATGTCCTACATCACATGATGATGACGTCCCACATCACATGATGACGTCCCACATCACATGACGTCTCATATCACATGATGATGATGTCTCATATCACATGATGATGATGTCTCACTTCACATGGTGATGATGTCTCAGATCACATGATGATGATGTCTCACATCACATGATGATGTCGAACATCACATCATGATGATGTTTCATATCACATGATGATGTCACATCACATGATGATGATGTCTCACATCACATAATGATATCGAACCTCACATGGTGATGATGTCGAACATCACATGGTAATGATGTCTCACATCACATGATGATGACGTCCCACATCACATGGTAATGATGTCTCACATCACATGATGATGACGTCCCACATCACATGATGATGACGTCCCACATCACATGATGACTACCCACATCACATGATGATGTCTCATCACATGGTAATGATGTCCCACATCACATGATGATGTCTCATCACATGATGCACATCACATTATGATGTCTCCCATCACATGATGATGACGTCCCACATCACATGATGATGTCCCATATCAGTTGTAAAGCACCAATAACGATCTGCTATTGAAACTCATTATGACTGGTGCAACCAAGAAATATTATTATTGTAATACTAGCATGGTTACCCAGCGTTGCCCGGGGGGAGGGGTATTTAGAAGTGGGGGAAGCAGGAGAGCCGGCAGGGCTGAGAATGGGGCAGGCGTTGCAGCGGCAGGAGAATCGACGGGGTGGGGAAACTGTAGGGAGCAGGATGAGCCAGAACACCAGTGGGTAAATGGGATCTTAAGGGAACACCAATGGGTAAAGGGGTCTTAAGGATCTTGGGGTCTTTATTGTCTTTGAGGTCTTAAGGATCTTTAAGGTCTTAAGGTTTTACAGGTCATTGGGGGTGTTAAGGGCTTTTGAGGTCTGAAAGGGTCTTTGGTGTCTTATAGTTCTTAAGGGTCTTCGAGGTCGTCTGGCTCTGCGGGGGTCTTCATTAGACTTATCTGTCTCAAAGGGCCTTCAGGGTATTAGGGATCTTAACCGTCTTTGGGGTCCAAATGGTCTTTGGTTATTCAGGGTTTTAAAGTGTCTCAATTGTGTTTGGGGAATTCAATCGTCTGAAGGGTCTAATGGGTCTTTGCGTCTTCGGGGTCTTAACTCCCAAGCATGCAGAAAGTCTTCTTTCAAGCATGTAAAAGGTCTGTTCACAAGCATGTATTCCAATCTCTCAAGCATGAAAAAAATAAAAGGTCTTTTGGTTCTTCCAGGTGTTTAAAGGCTGAGGTTGTGGATGAAAATACACTTAGGACAACCCCCGGGTTGGACTTGGTCTGTGTGCCAAATTTGGTGGTTGTTGATCCAGCAGTCATTGCAAAATCGCGAACAAACAGCCATCTGATGAATCTTATTTATTAGATATATACATCTTCAAGGGACGGGCATGGCGTGGCGTGGCGATTGCGAATCGGAACGTACTGTCCACCACTTACCGTAGCAGATAGCTTTGATTTACCACAGCACGAAAACGGTGAACATATTCTTTATTTTGTGAAGTTCCAATTGTGTGTGGAGTCAGGCCAACGGTGCAGTGAGCCAATGGATGGAAGACACAGCTCGACCAATTTGGTGTGTTGGCCTTTGGCCTTCACATATGTCATGTGATATCTGTTAATCAATGACATTGCATATAAATGAAAAAGCCAGAAAAGTGATCTTTAAAGGCTTAGGTAGTGGATGAAAATATCCCAAGGACAATCACCAGATCGGACTTGAGCTGTGTGCCAAATTTGATGGTTGTCGGTCCAACGTTCCTTGCATAAAATGTGAACAAACAGAAAGACAGACAGACATCCGATGAATCTTATTTATTAGATTTATGTTACATAATGGGAAGGGGAAACAATGACTGTGTTAAGGTAGGAGTGGAAAAGGTATAAGGCAGCAAATAAAATGAGGAATGGGTTTACAAACAGGTCGGGTTAAACTATCATCCTTGCTGAGCAACACAAGTATTTTATCCAGTTGTTGATTCCTCAATTATTCTCCAGAGGGATAGAGTAGGCTCATGTGCAAATCCCATGGCTGTGATATTTCAGAACGACCTTTTTATTTCCCAAAACAACTGCATTCCGTTTGCTCGCTTGAAAGTGTCATTGCCTTCCTTAATAATGCATAAGCCCATAACTTTTGGCACTGGAAGTTCACAGCTCTTCCACAAACTGGATATCAGGCCTGCAGTTAGTATTAGGTCGAATAAGGGAATTCAGCAGGATTCAGAAGCTGAGTGTTCTCATGTTGTCAAATACACTGTTGAATTTTTTTTTAAATGGTGAAGAGCTTCATCAAATGCCATACTTCTTGATCTTTCACATGATAAATTACGTGAATAAATATCTTCGTCACGGCAGATAAATCTGTGACACGGCGGGTCGCGAAATCGACCGTGAACACCAATAACTAAACCACGTGACTTAGGGTCCTCCATCGAAGGTTTAACCGGTTACCTAAAAATAATCACGTGACCTAATTACCGGGGGACACGCCCTCGGTACTCCTTGTCCGAACCGGGTCACTTTACCAGATCAGATGCAGCCGAGCGACACTGCCAAGGAACGTACTGGCTAAAAGAATGGATCGTTGGGAGTAAAGTCCCGGCTAGGCTAGGATACAGACGATCCCGGATCAATGAAAGAAAAGACAAAAACGAGCTGGGAATATTTCTGCATAAGCATTTATTAACAGGCAAGCGAGGAGAAGCATGTGGCACAGGGAATCCGGGCCATACAGCATGCCTCTGCTTTGTGGCGGCTGCATCGAGGCGGAGGTGTGAGAAGGTCTTTGCCGTCCGTGGGAGATATTGGTAGGCTGCGGTGGGGGGCGAAGATCGATGGTAAGACGCTGTTGTAATCAGCGCGCAGACCCGAACAAAGGTGTGCGCCATGCACATCCCACACAGTGTGATGTTAAATATCATGGGGTTAGATGTTAAATATGTTAAATATCATGATGTTAAATATTCCTGGTGTGTGTGTGTGTGTGTGTGTGTGTGTGTGTGTGTGTGTGTGTGTGTGTGTGTGTGTGTGTGTGTGTGTGTGTGTGTGTGTGTGTGTGTGTGTGTATGTATATGTATATATATATATATATATGTATATATGTATATATATATATATATGTATATATATATATATATATATATATATATATATATATACATATATACATATATGTAAATATATGTATGTATATTTATATACGTGTATATTGTTCCGGCCACGGGTACCAAGGCACCGGTTTGTTTGATTTTTTAAAAAAAATTTGTAAACCTTGTAGAGGCTCGTATGAGAGCGAACACACAACGCACAGCAAGGGGGGCATGAGACAAGAGCGGTGGGAGTGGGAAGGACAAAACAGTGGGGAACAGAGACATTAGGAGATTTGTGGAAGGGAGAGGGATGAGGTGGGGAACATGGGGAATACAAGATGGACATTACTGGGACTTTCAGGAAGGAAAGCAGGGGATTTGAAGGGGGTGGGCTTGGGTGGATTATCAGGGGTAGAAAAGATTGAGGATTTGGATGGGGGGTGACAAGAGGTGGTGGTGAACAGCTTTTTTGAAGGCCTGGAGGGAAGAATGGGATTGAATAGAGTGAGGGAGTGTATTCCAAACACAGGGAAAATGAGGAATGAAAGAGTGAAGGTGAGCACTGATTCGTGATTTTGGTAGTTTTACCAGAAGGTGGTTGTTGGCGGACCTTGAGCGTCCTGCGGAAATGTGGTGGGGACAAATCTTAGAGAGAGCAAGGGGAGCAAGGCTGGAGAGGAGACTGGAGAAGACAGAAGACCACCGACCAGCCTTCAGTGAGAGAGTGAGAGGCCCAAAGACTCAGCCTCATCGCGGGAGATACCAATCATCCGAAATGTCTTGGTTTCCACAGCGTGAAGCTGAGAAAGGTGGGAGGCAGGAGCACTAGCCCATAGCGGAGAGCAGTACTCCATCAGGCTGTGGACGAAATCTTTGTAAGTGGTCAGGAGTTCAGGTGGGCCGAGAAAGGACTTTGCACGACGGAGGATTCCCAGTCGGTGACTGGCTTTGGAGGTGATGTTTGAAATGTGGCTTTCCCAGGAAAGGTCATGACAGATAGTGAGACCCGGAAGCTTGAAAAAAAGGACTTCTTCCAGAGGATTGTTGAGAAAGTGGATGGGGGGGGGGTTCTAAACATTCCTTTCAGAGAGACATAATGAGAGTGTGAGATTTGTCCGGATTGAAAGACATGTTCCACGTGTTGGACCAGTTTGTGATATTATCCAGATCTGCAGTGAGCGAAAAAGTTGCTGCATGCCGGTCTGAGGGATGACAGATGATATGACAGAGGGTGGAGTCATCAGCAGAGATAAAGAGGATTTTCCAGAGAGTCGGAGAGATCGTTGATGAAAACCAGAAAAAGAACAGGGCCCAGAACGCTACCTTGAGGAACTCCACCCTGGACAGAAAAAGGGGATGAAAGAACTCCATTTAGGGCCACACGGTGACTGCGACAGGAGAGGAGTCTGCGAGCCATGAGTGGAGATGACCTTGGATACCATAGGAAGAGAGTTTGGTGAGTAGGGCAGGGTGCCAGACCGTGTCAAAAGCACACGATATGTCAAGGGATATGGCTCTGATTTCATGTCCGGCATTGAGGACCTCCATCCATTGTTGGGAGAGCAGAAGCAGAATATCCAGGGTAGAGTGACTTGGTCTGAAACCAAATGGAAATCAAACCATTGGAGAAGAGGAAGGATTTCATGTCTGAAGCGATGATTGATTCCATAACCTTGCTGATGATTGTCAGAAGGCTGATTGGTCTGCAGTTGCAGGGATCTGTTTTTGCACCTTTTTATGCAGGGTGGTAATGTTTGGTGATTTTCATGCAGATGGCCGATGACCTTGAGTAAATGAGAGAAAGAGGGGGTGAGCAAGAGCAGAGGAGCAGGGTTTTAGGACACGTGGGCTGATGCCATCTGGACCGGTTGCAGAATCTGAGTTGAGGTTTGACAGCAAACTCTCCACCTTGTCAGGAGAGAAGACAGAGTCCAGGGACAGTTGGGTGCAACTGGGTAAGATTGGAAGAGAAAGCGATGGGTTTTGCACACAAGATTTAGTTGCAAACACCGAGTTTAGGCATTCAGCTTTTTCATGTGCGGTATCAGCAGTGCGGCCATTTGAGGTAAGGGAAGGGATGGCGGGGGAACATACACCAGAAACAGATTTGATGAGACGCCACCAGGATTTTGAGGAGGGAGAGAGGTTTGAAAGTTCGGACTTGAGCTTAGAAAGATGTTGTTTTCTGGCTCTCCTGAGGGTAGATACACACTTGTTCTGAGCTTTATGGAAGGAACTGAGATTATCCTCATTTGGGTTTGCTTTCCATGAGGCAAAGGCAAGTTGTTTCAGGACAACTGCCTCACCACAAGCTTCAGTGAACTAAGGGTGGGACGAAGGAACTGAGATTACCCTCAATTGGGTTTGCTTTCCATGAGGCAAAGGAAAGTTGTTTCAGGACAACTGCCTCACCACAAGCTTCCGTGAACTAAAGGTGGGACGAAGGGTTGGACAACTGAAGACGAGAAAGGATAAATCTGTGCATGAGGGAGAGCAAGTTTCTTTGAAAGAATTCCCAGGATAAGTTGATGTTGTGGAAAGTAGCGATAGGAGACCAGTCTATAAGTTTGATAGCTGCTTGGAGAGCCTGCCAGTTGGCTTGAGTGGTGCCAGACTCAACGGCGGTGAGGTGGTTCTCTGATAACAGCCAGAGAGATGTCCACTTTGACAAGGACGTGATCAGAAGAACCGATTGGAGCGGAGTAAGAGCAGCAGATATTGTCAGGGAAATTTGTCAAAATCAGATCCAGAAGAGATGGAATCCCATTAGTTGAGATCCGGGTTGGGAAGTTGACCGATTGAGTCAGTCCCTATGAGTCACAGAAAGCTTTTGCTGAGCTGCCATGACAGGTGAGAGAGGTACCCACACCTAGCCAACTGGCATGATGACAATTGAAGTCGCCACATATGAGGAAGAGAGAGTTTGGATCAGAAGATAGAAGTTGGTCCATGTTTTCGGATAGTGAGGTGTAGATGGAGTCATCACTGTTTGGTAGACCGTACAGTACACATATAAACATGACGTGGGAGTGGAGGCGAGGCCGCAGCCAGAGTTCATGTGATAAATATGTTAAATATCATGTTGGGGAGTGTGGGGGAGTTAATGCAGACTGCAGTGTGGGAGTGAGGAGAGTGAGGAATAGAGTCTTTGATGAAGAGAGCAACTCCTCCACCAGGACGAGGCTCGGGTCCGTCATACTTGAGGAGGGAGTAACCAGGGAGAGATACTTGAGAGTCAGACATGTCTTGGGGGAGGAAAGTTTCTGTTAGGCAGATTATGTATGGTTTGTCAGTGCCAACCTGTATGGTAAGATCTGAAAGGTTTGAGCGAAGGCCCTGGATATTTGAGGTCCACAGTGTTAATGAAGAGGGAGTGCTGGAGGCTTTGGGTGCAGGGGGTGGGAGGGGAGGGGAAGGGTAGGACAAGGGATGAGGGGGAAGGTAAGGGGGTTGTTGAAAGTGTGTGGGGGATTTCAGAATAGCTCGGGGAGGGGGCCGGATGAGGAGGAGAAAAGTCTCTGTGGTGCTGGGGGAAGAGGGTGGACAAGAGAGGGGGCAGAAGGCGGTTGAGGATTTGAGGAGGTGGAGTGAAGAGATGGAGGTGAGAGGGCAATGGAAGGAGGCAGCTTTGTGGATGAGAGGGGGGGGGACTTTGAGAAGGTTGAGTGAGGGGGAGAAGGGTGAGTGGGGAGTTTTTGAGAGAGGTGAGGGGGAGGCTTGGAGGGAGAAGAGTGTGATGGTTGCTATGAGAGAGAGGGGTGAGGGGGGTGAGTTGGCACTGAAATTGGAAAAAAAATAATGTTTGATGTAAAGCGAACATTCATAGCAAACTGAGTTTTCAAATTTTTTTTTAGGTCAGAGATGTGATTAAAGACATTTCTTGATGGATGCAATGAAGACTAATTAAGAGACTGGAGAGAATAAACGCTGTAATAGTTGGATTTTTTTAGGCAAGGTATAAAGGAAACGTCGAATTGAGAGCAGTCTGTTTAAATAGTAGAAGAGTAGTGCATTATGATACAGTAAAGAGTACCACACATGTTAAAGAAGTGGAGGATGAAGCATTATAAGAGATCGTTTTTATTATTCCTGCGCTTTCGAAGAAAAGCGGGAATATTGTGATTGTCTCTGCCGTCTGTCCGTCCCTCCGTTGGTACGTCCGTCTGTCTTACCCTGTAACTCCTCCTGCACCATTTGAAATAGGAACTTGAAACTTTAGGACACAGTAGATATATGTATGGGGAAGTGCGCAACACTTTCGGATTTTTGATACGACCCCTAGGGGCTGGGCCAGAGGGGGTGGGGTCATGGGGGTCGATTTAAAAAAAAATTGTCATAGCTTTTTAAATCAAACATGTTCATGACTTGTACATTTAACAACATATTTTTTTTAAACACATGATGATCAGAGGGTGCTTGGGGGGTAGGGGGTGCTTGGGGGGTAGGGGGTGCTTAGCAGATAGGGGGTCAAAATAGCTCCCCCTACACCGTTTGAGATAGGAACTTGAAACTTTGGGACATAGTAGATATATGTATGGGGAAGTGCACAACACTTTCGGATTTTTGATATGACCCCTAGGGGCCGGGCCAGAGGGGTTGGGGTCATGGGGGTCGATAAAAAAATTGTCTTATAGCTTTTTAAAATAAACATATTCATGAGTTATACATTTAACAACATATTTTTTTAAACACATAATGATCAGAGGGTGCTTGTGGGGTAGCGGGGTGCTTTAGCAGATCGGGGGTCAAAATAGCTCCTCCTACACCGTTTGAGATAGGTACTTGAAACTTTGGAACATAATAGATATATGTATGGGGAAGTGCACAACACTTTCGGATTTTTGATATGACCCCTAGGGGCTGGGCCAGAGGGGTTGGGGTCATGGGGGTCGATAAAAAATTGTCTTATAGCTTTTTAAAATAAACATATTCATGAGTTATACATTTAACAACATATTTTTTTAAACACATAATGATCAGAGGGTGCTTGTGGGGTAGCGGGGTGCTTTAGCGGATCGGGGGTCAAAATAGCTCCTCCTACACCGTTTGAGATAGGTACTTGAAACTTTGGAACATAATAGATATATGTATGGGGAAGTGCACAACACTGTCGGATTTTTGATATGACCCCTAGGGGCTGGGCCAGAGGGGGTGGGGTCATGGGTGCTGATTTTTTGAAAGTGTATTTACCATTGTACATGGTAAATTCTTTCATAAAGAACTTATTTATGTGGCCCCCATGAGTGACAAACAGTCACAGGTTTTTCTGTATTTATCTAATTGATGCTGAATAATTATTGTAATTAATATTATACACAGTTTATTCCTATGATTAAATTGATGCACAGTTCTATATTGCTGGACAGTGTTAAATTAATGTTTCATGAAATGTTGACATGCCTGCAATGACTTCTGATTTAGTAAACATAGTAAGTCTTTGGTCATAAAGCACATCAAATAGAAAAGAATAGTCAATCCATTTTACAATATAAAATTTCACCTAGCGTTAATGGGACAAAGCAGTGCGCGCGGGAATATGCGATTGGGTGCCATCGACAATGTAGTTCTAGTTATTATTATTATTATTATTATTATTGTTTGAGAGAGTTTTCATCAGAATTGATCATGGAAGTGTTGTGGGGAAAAAATTGTGAGGTGAATGGTGAAATTGGATTGGTAAACGCAGGGGGTCTAAACAGATCATGTGGTTACGGGAGAAGCACTTGGCTCTGGGAGGTGTATTGTCAAAAGTGAAATTATTTATTTTAAATAAGGATTGCGTAACATTCGGAAAAGGGAAGGTTGAAGTAAAATCGTGGAAGTGTGTGGTGAATTTGGAACGGTAAACGCAATGTGAAGCTGCTGGGTCGATGAAAAGTACCAGGAAGAGTAGAGAGAGAGTAGACAGAGTAGTTACAGGAGGTGGAGAGATTGAAAGGATACAAGGAAGATTATTATTTTTTGATGTATTTTTGAAGAACAGGTAAGATTCGGGAATGGAAGGTTGTTGTAGTGGGGCAACTTAGCTAAATGTAGCATAACAATTGAGCATTTTGTGAGGAAAGCACTAAATTTGGCACACTTGTAGCCTATCATATTATGAACAGATTTGGATATTGGGCCATCTCAAAATTTTTGATGGCAGTGGAAAATGGCTGCCACAGCCATCAGTGGCTGAATTTGAAATGGCCCAATATCCAAATCTGTTCATAATATGTTAGGCTACAAGTGTGCCAAATTTGGTGCTTTCCTCACAAAATGCACAATTGTTATGCGAAGTTGCCCCACTATTGTTACTCAGGGGGTTTAATCCCCGTTTTTTCCTCGGAAGTGCCGGACATGGGGCCACCGCTCACAATTAACTTTGTGGTATGGTGGGTTGCTTAAGAACCACGAACTCCACCCAGTTAACCATGAGATCCAGTTTCCGCCATCTAATTATGCTGTTGAACTTGAGGTCAAATGGTTACCTCAACGTGGAGCGTGCCCTCGGCAAAGCACCAATCTTATCTTGATTAGATCTTAATTAGGGCGGCCGAAGGTTTAACCGCTGGTGTGTGCCGACTTTATTAGTCAAGTCGTGTGGTAATTACCTCGCAGTCTATCTAGGTTCGGACAATGCTGGATCAATGGAAGGAAAGGACAAGCACGGACAGGATGGAACGTCAACAAGCAATTCATTAATCAGAAAATAACTAAATAAAAAGAACTTTATATTTCCATGAGGTAAAAATAAATTCCATATCAATCAAAATCATCGCAAGCAAAATCAATCAAAATGATAGAAAAACAGACAAAGAGCAGATGCTTATTGGGGAGTGACTTACTTAACAATTAAATACAGACAAGGGTACCCAGCAGATCATTCAGAGTGGAAGATAAATCGTCTCGCTCACCAAAGAGAAGCCGTCCATCAAATAAAAACGTCCTGAAATGTGTTAGCGTGCCTTGTCCATCGCCAGCACCCAGCCTTGCCGTGCACCCACTTGCAAACAGACTTGAACGCCAGTCGACATTACCCCCAAGAATCAGGTACGCCAGGAGCGACCGTCTGACTGGAACTGATGAAGCCACCGTCTGACTGGAACCGACGAAGCGACGTCTGACTGGAACTGACGAAGCAACCGTCTGACTGGAACCGACGAAGCAACCGTCTGACTGGAACAGACGAAGCAACCGTCTGACTGGAACCGACGAAGCG
The DNA here is from genome assembly GCF_056783735.1 of Eptatretus burgeri. Lineage (NCBI taxonomy): Eukaryota > Metazoa > Chordata > Myxini > Myxiniformes > Myxinidae > Eptatretus > Eptatretus burgeri. The sequence goes on from NC_140962.1 coordinate 114,893,444, forward strand.
GCCGTCTGACTGGAACCGACGAAGTGACCGTCTGACTAGAACCGACGAAGTGACCGTCTGACTGGAACCAATGAACCAGTCACCTGACTTAAACCGACGAAGCAGCCGTCTGACTGGAACCGACTAAGCAACCGTTTGACTGGAACCGATGAAGCGACCGTCTGACTGGAACCGATGAAGCAGCCGCCTGACTTGAACCGACGAAGCAGCCGTCTGACTGGAACCGACTAAGCAACCGTTTGACTGGAACCAACGAAGCAACCATCTGACTGGAACCGACGAAGCAACTGTCTGACTGGAACTGAAGAAGCAGCTGTTTGACTTGAACCGACGAAGCAGCCGTCTGACTGGAACCGACGAAGCAACCGTCTGACTAACTGATGAAGCAACTGTCTGACTGGAACCAACGAAGCAGCCGGCTGACTGGAACCGACGAAGCAGCCGTCTGACTGGAACCGACGAAGCGTCCGTCTGACTGACTGATGAAGCGTCCGTCTGACTGGAACCAACTAAGCTGTCAGAACCGCAACCAGCTATCGCCAACTGACTCACGAACTGATTCGTCGACTGACCCGCCAACTCACTCGTTGTCCACTGACTGGAAAAGCTGTCTGACTTGCAATGACCAACCCGCCAAGAACGGACCTCTCGTTTTCTTTTTATAGGCGGCCTGTCTGGGCAGGTGCAGACTTCCCCCAAATCCATCCCACCCCACTTGCGAATCATTTCCGTGACAACCCGTACGTCCTGTTATTATTCCTCGCTTACGATGCCATGTCTGTGGTGCTGGACGAACGGCAAAAAAGACAGCCATTTGTCAGAATTACCGAGCATAAACGTGAAACGTACATAAAACATCAACAACAATTATCACCTCACTGTTCAGCCCAACATGAAAAAAGCCAGTTAGCATCCATAGAACATGTAATGCATCTAAGGAAATAACTATCTGAGGACCCGGATGTTGACCCAGGAGCTGCAGAAATTCAAAAGGAATATTGTGGAGGGGAGGAACACCTGTTGACTTTTTGCCACCTTCATGCTCTTCACCAGCACACCAAACAAAATAAACCGGCAGGCCAGTGACTGGCATACAGGCCATAAACATTGTGGCCTTCTAAATATAAAATGATCAAGAAGAAGCAGCAACAAGAACAGATGCCTTGATGCAGAACAGCCTTGATGGTCCTGGGGCAGTGGATAGACAGTGAAACAGCAAGGCAAACAGCAAACAGCACAAAAAGAAAAAGAGTAAACCAGGTAATTCCAAACACCAGGTCCGACCAACATGGTCAGCTGGTCCCTGGTGTGCACATACCTGGGGCAGTGGCGGTGGTGCCGGGAGAGAGAGCTCAACATTGGCCCTACTCGGCCACACCCATCCATCTTTTTTGCTCATACACACTCCACTAGTCTCCCTCTTTTTACCATTCGTTGCTACGTCTTGTCTCCTATATTCTACTTATCCCCATTACCAAATTCATACCCAATCCCCCAAGGTTCTCTGGAAAGGAAGAGCAGAACTACATGCAATCTTACATTTACGTCGTGACATGTCTCATTGTCAAGTCCTTCAGTTGGGTAAGTCCAGCAGCCGGCGATCATCCTGACAGTGGATGGTGCAAAGGGGTTTTTATCAATCCGAACTACGCTAATCTTGTTATACTTTTAAACTGTCCCCGGGGTTATATCCTGCCAAGAGGCCTTTGTGAAACTATGGGGTTCTAAAAACCCAAATTCCCATCGCCTACGTGTTGGTGCTCTTACAATTTTGGGCCTTGCCCACCAAATTTTCTTTCTGCGCCATCACACAATTTTGTGACTGGGTAGTGTGGCTCCATTTGCAGGTCTGCCCACCTGCATACTCACCGTTAACACCCCTGAGATGCTGAAGCTGCCTCCGAGCTTGTCTGCTCCTCACCCTAACATGGGGGATGCCCTCACTGGCACTCCCCCTCTCGATGCCCACTTGGCATTTTGGCGCCCTGGGTCCTGCTGCTCGGGCTCCCGGTCCCATTGAACATTACACTGGCATGCCAGGCCCCTTTCCTCGGGTACCTTTGTCCACGAATACACTACTGGCCCCCTGCACCTACCTATGGCCTCACCTGGCCGACGAGCCCCCAGCGCACAGGGTGCCTGCTTCATCAGAACCCTACACTCACAAACCACACCCACAGCCAGGCCATTATCTCCTGCACCTTACACACACACACACACACACACACACACACACACACACACACACACACACACACACACACACACACACACACACACACACACACACACACACACACACACACACACACACACACAACACTTTCCACAGTAGCACCAACCGCATAACGACATCCATGTGTAAATTTACCTAATCCCCCTACCTAACTTTAAACTAACCCCCAGTTTTCCTTGGGTGGGATCCACTCCCCCCATTCAATCCCTCACACCATGCATTCTGTTACTCACACTCATTCCGACCATTGCCCTGCCCTCACACTCCTAATTCATCAATCACACACAAACACATTTCCACTCACCAACACAGCATCACCAAACGAATTTTCCCAAACGAACTCGTGCATTATCATCTTCCCTTGTACTACGCACGCTCCCATTTGACTCTACCTTCTATACCTCTGTACGTCCCCACTACATGTTCATTGTCTCTACCTAAACAGTCCCTATTGTTGCTCTCGATCGCTAAATTTATCCTAGCCTTCCCTCATGGTCACTGTCTCGGTACCCACATCAAGGCTACCATCACTGGTACCCCCATGTGGGCCTAATAATGCCATCCGACTTAGGCTAGTACTCCTGGGCCCCCTTGGAGGTAACCATCGCTGGCACCCCCAGGTGGGCCTAACTATCATCCCCCCTGAGGCTATTGCTCCTAGGCCCCCAAGTGTGGGGCTTTCACCACTGCGCTCCACACATGGGCGTTACTGTCACTGTCATTTACCCCTACGATAATGAGCCCATTGCGTCCACGGAGGTGCTCAGACATACGTCTGTCACAAACGAATTTGGTTTTGAATTTTCGCCACTGGGAATTAGGGTTTTCCCACGTGGAACCAAGACATGTTCGCCACACCCATTGCTCATGCCGGGGGTACCATGCATATTGCACACCTGGTCCCCAGGGGGAAAAAATTGTAGCCAAATTCGTTTTGTTTCGCCATCTCTGCTCCTGTGATTTATCTGTCATGGAGCGTTTACACGCCGGGCCCTCAGCAGTGCATGAGTACGTACGTGAGTGCGTGCGTATATATCGACATACCTCCTGACTGTTATGGTGAGCATCGCTGCAGATTATGTCTCACATGGCAAAACCTCATAATCTGCAAAGAAAACAATCCTTCTGTCACCCACCCAGACGATTGTTCCTGCTAATGCAAGCCATGTAACCAGATAGGCGGCTCCGTTTGATGTTTACAGTGTGAGACATAATCTGCGACGATGCTCATCATAACAGTCAGGAGGTGCCTCTGATGTATAAACGATGAATGTGGTCGTTATTGGTTAGATATTTATCGTTATGCTGTTCTGATGAGGGAAAAATAAGCCCCAAATCTTGGTAGGTGGTTCTGTTTGCTATTTAAATGATGTTGGCCATGTATTCTTTGTCTGTTTGACAGAGTTGCCAGGCCAAGGCCTCTGGGTTGGAGGTGATGTTTTGGTGTAGGACTGTCCAATGGAGATCAGAGGAGTGCTCGACGCACTCCGTATGTATGTGTGTATATATATATATATATATATATATATATATATATATATATATATATATATATATATATATATATATATATATATATATATATATATATATTGAAAAATGTGTGTGGAAAAGGGGGGTGGGGAGGAACTTTTACACACACTGAAATGTATTTCAGACACATGGAACAACACACATTCTTCACAATCCCCCCCCCTTCACCATTCCCCCCCTCACCATCCCCCCTTCACCATCCCCCTTCACCATTCCCCTTCACCATTCCCCCTTCACCATTCCCCCCTTCACCGTTCCTGCCCCTTCACCAATTCCCGACCCCCCTTCACCATTTCCCCTCCCCTCCCAAAAAGGTGCCTTCCCCTAATTGTCAGTGTCGGACTATGTCCAATGGAGATCGGGGGAGTGTTCGTCACACTCCACATGTTTTGAGATATATATGTATATGTGTGTATACATATATAGAAAAAATATATATATGTATATATGTATATATATATATATATATATATATATATATATATATATATATATATATATATATATATATATATATATATATATATATATATATATATATATATATATATATATATATATATATATATATATATTCAAACAAGCTACAAACAAGACCTGATCACCTCTCTCACCCATAATTGGAGGGAATAACCAATCAACTCTGACGTAATCAATTACACAGGTGTCAAGAATTTCAATAAATTAACCCCTATGTTCTTCCAGCCAGAGAAAGCTGTATAAAGCAACCAACAAGAAAAGCTACACAAGGTAAGCCCTTTGCTGTTTCAAACCCTACCTGGGTTACTCTACAGCTGTAGACATTCACAAGTAGCACATACATGAGAACCTCAATGCTACACACCCCCTCAGTTGCTGGACTGGTTTCATCACTTGTTTTGCGAGTCATCAGTGACAGCGTAGATAGAAACGCGGACCACCAGAGCTCTGAAGCATGTGTACTTTGCAATGCCAACAGCAGTTAACATATATATGTAACAAGACCGAATCACATCTCTCACCCGTAATTAGAGGGAATAACCAATCACCTCTCAACTAATAAATTATCCCAGGTGGCTAGGATTTCAATAAATTATACCCCATGCTCTTCCAGCCAAATCAAGCTGCATAAAGCAACCAAGGAAAGCTACACAAGGTAAGCCCTTTTAATCACAGGAAAGCTACACAGGGTAAACCATTTTCATCAGCTTCGTCACAGGAGATCCCAACGATTTTGAGGACCTTGCTTTCCCACATCCAGAATGGCAAGGTGTGAGGCAGGAGTATCAGCCCACCAGGGAGAACAGTACTCCATCAAGCTACATATGAAGGCCTTGTTGGTTGTTAAAAGTTTAGATAAGCCAAGGAAAAACCTTGAAATATGGAGAATGCCCAGTTGTGGGCATTCTCTTTGGAGGCCATTTTGGAAATAGGGTCTGCTCAAGAAAGAACATGGTCGATGGTGAGGGCCGAAATGTTTGAGTGACAACCTTTTCAAGTGGTTTGTTTCGAAAGTAGACGGGAGTTTTGCAAGACGGTCCTCTCTGAGAGGCAGGGTGAGTCTGTGGGATTTGTTGGAGTTTGAAGATATATTTCAAGTGTTGGATCAGCTCCTAATTGTATCAAGGTCTGTAGAGAGGGAAGAGGCTGCTGCCTGCCTGTCTCAAGGATGAGAAATGATAGGGAAGAAGGGTGCGATCATCAGCAATGAGATAAGCAGGGTTTTCCATGGAATCTGAAAGATCATTGATGAAGATGAGGCACAAGACTGGGCCCAAGACACTGCTTTTGACCACTCCAGCCTTGACATGGAGAGGACATGACAGTATCCCGTGAAGAGCTGGCGACCGGAGTGGAGGAAGTCAGTGATCCATTTGAGGCAGTGGCCTTCGATGCCCTAAGCAAAGACTTTGGAGAACAAGGCGGGGTTCCAGATTGTATCAAATGCTCGAGATGTGTCCAGAGCCGGCCCTGATCTCATTTTTGAGATTGAGTGCACCATCCTTTGTTGGGAGAGTCGAAGCAGCATGTCCATGGTGGAATTACCGGTTCTGAAACAGAACTGATGATCTGAGGTGAGGTCGTTGGAGATAAGGAAGGATTTGATGTCAACTGCAATGGTAGATTTCATAACATTGCTTATAATTGGAAGCAAGCTATTAGGCCTGTAGTGAAGAGGATCGAATTTTTGCACGATGTATGTATAATTACATGCATTGCAGTGATTTTGGCTCACTTCCAGGCAGTTGAAAACTGACCAAGTGAGAATGATTGAGTGATCATAGCAGAAAGAAGTTGAACTGGAGCAGCAGAGCAGAGAGAAAAGGTGTGCACCATCCTACAAACTCCAGTCACAGCTTGCTTTTTACATCTCTCTTTCTCTTTCTCTTTCTCTCTCTCTCTCTCTCTCTCTTTCTCTTTCTCTTTCTCTTTCTCTTTCTCTTTCTCTTTCTCTTTCTCTTTCTCTTTCTCTTTCTCTTTCTCTTTCTCTTTCTCTTTCTCTTTCTCTTTCTCTTTCTCTTTCTCTTTCTCTTTCTCTTTCTCTTTCTCTTTCTCTTTCTCTTTCTCTTTCTCTTTCTCTTTCTCTTTCTCTTTCTCTTTCTCTTTCTCTTTCTCTCTCTCTCCCCCCCTGGAAGAAAAAATAGAAGAGGAGGAAAAGCAGGATGGGGAAAAGGATGGGGTGAATGGTGGAAGAGGGGGAAAGGGTGCAAAGAAGGGGGTAGTAAGGGGCCCAGACAATTACAAATTTCAAAAACCAAACAACATACACAAGGAAAATAATAAAATATTATTACACATATACAAACAGTTATCAGGTGGTGATGGTGAGCAGAGTATACAAGGGGTGGAGGGGGGGGGGGGAGAAGAGAAGAAGAAGAAGAAGATGTCTCTCTCTTTCAAGTGCAGCCTTATGGCTGCTGGTTGCATCATTGGTTAGGGACACGGCTATGCCGCTGGTGCAGTGTCCTTATTACCAGTACACTGGAACTCATTTTGCCGACATCGGAAGTATGACAGGCTGAGTCAACCCCACTTGGTATTAATTCAGCGGCCAACGGGGCTCAAACTCAGGATCCTAGGACCCCAAGTCAGCCAACCTTACCACGAAGCGAACAACAGGCTAAGAAGAAGATAAAAAATCATGAACGAACAGACATGGCCAGAGAACTTTATGGTTTTAAAAAAAATTCCTACCATGGCCAGAGGACTTTTTGGTTTTCTAAAATTTCCTACCTTGCCCTAACTTGATTCAATTTCAAGTGGAAACGCAGCATCATTTCCCACTCCCAACTCTGACATACAATTCTTCTGTAATTTCACATATTAACCCAGCAATTCTCCAAAAGTCGATTTTCAATACTAGTAATGTTTACTCGGTGAACCAGCAGTTGTTTGCAGAATTGTCGGTGAGAAAGAGCGCTCATCAATCACAATCCATTTTTAACTCTCTGTAACATTTTCACACGCATACATGAAAGATGTACATCACCAAATATTATGTTTAAGTTATATTAGTTTACCAAAATATTTAAACTTATTTTGTCATTCCAGACTGTGATAAGTGGCCTATAATTACTTGAAGCTGACTTTTTGAAACTTTTTCAGAGTTAAGTTCCCATAACAACTTTATGCAGATTGTGCCTTTACACAGTTTGGTGAAAGACTTTGTCGAGAGCAGCTTCACCTTACATATGCTGTATCATATAATGTGATATAAATATTATACACTTATGCAGGGTGCGATTTGAAAAATTTCAAGTGGGGGAGGGTGGGGTGGATAAAAAAGCCAATCAGAGAAATCCCCCTCCCCCCTCCCCCATCAAATCGCACCCTGTCCATGTACTTATGGAGGTAATGCATAATGGAGTATTAGTTGAGTGGCATATCGCTGTAAAGTAATAGGTATTCACTGTAAAAGTAAGACAATGTTACTGTATGAGTAAGAGGTATTTTAATCACCGTAAAGGTAATAATGCAATGTCAGGTGAACAACTACTTATAACATCTTGGTAATATAACTACTTATAACTTCAGGTTCCTCACCTTTTTACATTTAGAATTCTGACTTTGTAATGCAATAGCCCACATTGTTCGGCTCGGACTCAGACTCAATTACACCAAATTCGGTTTTATGTTTGAGGAAGATGTCATTTCATTGCTTTTATAAAAATAATTCATTCTCAAAGAATGGAGCTGCAAGTCTATTTTCCTTTTTAAACATATACTGTAGTTTGAAAATACTCCCATTGGACATTCTTTGAACGTTCAACTCCTCCCACCATTTCGTGTTTTTGAAACCCTTACATTTCCTCTTCAATATAAATGTGAACGGCACTCACTGCCCTCCTTTCCGCTCTGATCAGGTGAGAACAGACTGGGATGAGATTTGTCATTTATTTTATTATCTCCGCCACCGAAGGTGAAGGAGGTGATGTTTTCACCCCTTTCTGTCTGTCTGTTTGTTTGTGTGTAGGATATCAGAAAAGGTTGTGGACGGATCCCGATGAGATTTTGTGGACAGGTTGGTTGTGTGATATGGAAGGATTGATTAAATTCTGGTGAAGATCCGGATCTGATAATTTTTAATTGATTCTTCACTACTTAGAGATAGGGCGAAACCGATATATAGCACCATATCTCAAAAAGTTGTGGACGGATTCGAACATAACTTTGTGGACAGGTGGGGTGCGTGACAATGACGAATTGATTCGATTGTGGTGAACATCCGATTCCAGATCTGGATACGAGAATTATTTAATTTTTAAAGTGATTCTTCACCATTGAGATATCGGGCCAAAAACGATATAGTACTGCATGGAATGACATATTAAAATGTATTGATTGGGCCCGATATGTTCTCGTGGATCAGGCATTATGTGGTGGAGGTATGTGCTCTACCGGGTGCCCTTATAGTTTTGCTTTTTATATTCAGCTGAACGTGCCTTCATTGAGCTATTCACTAATGGTTTTTACTCATCAGTCTTTCCCCTCTATTCTTCTCATGATTAAACATTAAGTAAAGTCAAGCTCATGTCATTCGGCTGCCAGAAAATGTTTGCGGATATTAACAAGATGCTCAGCATCACTGTAATTAAACTGGTTATGTTTTGACATTGTTTAGTAAGATATGGGTCAATGTAAATACTCATTATTGATATCTTTGTGTGTGTGATTGTTTCATGTAATACTTGTTTAACATCTAAAGGCCGTTTTGAAGCTGAATTTTGATCCATCTCTTCGAATATCCAGAAATTTTTGTGGTTTTGCTTTATCTTCGACTTTACAAACGGTGGCTTGAACACCATTGTTTCATAAATTGCCTTTTTGTCGTTTTGGAGTTGCCTTGTAATTCCATGTTTAGGCCCATTGTATCTATTTGTCATAAAATATTCAGCTTTGTATCATTGCACTTGCAGTTTAGTATAGATTTAATGCTTTAAAACTGTTTAGCTGAATTTGTTAAATTCATGCAAATAGTGTCTTAAAATACACTGGCAATACAGTTCAGTGATGCATTTGTATTTGCAGATTTTATATTCTGTACGTTGTGTCCTTGCTTTGACGAAACAACATGAAACACATCATGTTTGGTCTGGCTTTGCTCCTGGCTGGCTCTTTTGCAGAAAGTCCTCCATTAGAGGTACTAATGTCATACATGGAAAATGAGTAATGATGATGAGTAAAAACGTCTGTGGGAAGGGGTAAGATTTTACGGGATAGACCTCTTGAAAATAAATTTTGCCTCATTTTTGATGGAAATTGCCAAGTAAATATAGGCAACCCGGTCCCTTACATTTATTGGAGTTGGATATGAGATACATAGTGCAGCTTTCAAAGGTAGAAATAGAGCTAACAGGATGGCCTAGTGGTACGCACACTCACCTCTAAGCTGTCTAGCCTGGGTTTGATTCTCAACCCAGCTATAAACTTCCATCCCAGTGTTTCACGGGCAGGTTGGTTCATCAGTATGTGTGCCGTCCCTTGGATGGACGTTAAACCGGCATCCCATATGCCGGTATTTGTGGGCATCCTTCATGAAGAGTAGGCAAGCTTTTGCTGGTACCATGGCCAAATTCCAAATCCCTGTCCTAACCAGCAGAGGGCATTGCATTGGCAGCACAGCCATGCCCTCAGCCAATGATGCTACCCTGGAGCCTTGTGCTGCATATGACTGAGGAAGAAGAAGAAGAATAAGGGTAGAGATATGAGGCAAACATTCTCAATGAGTTATAGATAATTGTAATTTATCGGTTTAGATCAGCAATGCACTACAAAGAAATGTGATGCCTAATTGCTCCCTCATGTTGTGCAATTATATTTTAATACTGAAACATTTTATCGTTTTGGCATTGTCTTATTTAATTTTCTCAAAAGCTGAGATGGCTCGAAACATATCAGAATACTTTTATCCCAGTGCATTCTGAATTTTTGAAGCTGTGCTGTTTCTACTTGAGAAGTTTGGTAACCCAAAACGTTGGGGTATATTTTTGGTTATAACATGTTTGGACTGGTAATCAATCAATAGTTTTATACAATGAAAGTGTAAAAGCTTTCTAATTGCTTGAACCTTTGTCATATCCACATGACATCTTAATACTGCATATCCATTTCCTTAACGAGCATAACTCAACCATCACCTCCCATTTAAGTTACACTTAATATTTAGTTTTCATTTGATTGATTTGAAATATAATATTCGTCACAATAAGTTAGCGTGCAATCTTGCACTTTATGTGATTATTAATTTTTATTTTCAGTGTCTAATGCTAATGGGGGAGCTAACAATGAGTAGCTTGAATGTAATCACATGATTAATGTTATCTTTGAAGAAATAGCAATTATTATTGACGATCAACGTAATGCAAAAGGCCAAAAGAAAATCATTAAGGAAACGGTGAATAGCAATCGTTATCAGCACTTGTTGAATAAATTCTGCAGATTTGCGTTTTCTTTCCATCACAAGGCCGGGAATTGCCATTTTCATTATGGATAAGGGCTAGAGTTTAAAGTCCTACCTCGGTCAAAGTATAGCTCATCTTTGCTAAGCACATTGTCAGCATGGGGGTTCTACAAAAAAATAAACACTAACTTAAACTGTTTATAACCAATGTCTGTGATTCTTCAGAGGACCACACTCAGATCATTAATGAGTAATTAGTGGTGAAAGAGGTTTCTGTTCTGTTATTCACCAGAATGTTGTATTATTTCTGGTCATAATGCTTTTGGGATCCATCAAAAAAAAATCTGTGGATTCTTCCCTGAGGGCTTTGCAAAGTTTCCAAAATGATTGGAAATCATTAACCACAAAGTCAACTTTGTGGTTACAAACAAGGCTTTGTTTTATTGATGTGCATTATCGTTTGAATCGGAGTCCCTGTAAGACCCAGTAGTCTTATTCAATACATTTCCTTTATATTTATCGTGTAATTCTATGTTATGTCACATTTAATAATCGCTGTTCAAAATTGAAAACTTCTCATATCGTATAACAAGGGGAATAGGGAAGGGGGTTAAACCGAGCTTGTGCATGATATTTATTCATACTAATAGTTTTATTATTAGGACTTTATTATTTAATGGAAAGATAATGTGGTGCCATTGAATCACTTGCAAATGTAGACTGATCATTACCTTTGTTCTTGTCAAGTAAGCCCAGCCAATCCCTCGCGAGTGCTTAAGGAAGGATTGGCTGTACATGTTCTAACTATCTGGTTTGATCCATTTCTGACCATAATGTAAATCAATGACATATGAATCATTGAATATGAAAGAAGTGAAATAACTTTTGTAGATCAAAAATAGTTCTATTTCTTGGAATCCTACTATTAACTTGCAATTGATCACTGGCTTTGAAACCAATGTAAATTTATGTTACCGATTTACGGATTTATAATTTGTATTCCGGATTTATAATTCACATTAACCTAGGCATCAAATAACTACATAAATTGAACCAGCAGTTTCAAATGGAGCACCTTGCTGCCATTAGAACATTTAAATTGCATCAGATGTAGCAATAAATGTGACATGTTGCTCCCAGCTCGCCGGCTTGATGACAGAAAGATGCCGTTTACACTTTTGCTACCTCCATCCTTACGCTGTTTATAATTTTGTGCGGGCAAGGACAACTTGTGAATGTTTGTCGGTGTTCTTTGCGACCACCAAAACTGATCAATTTGATCCACTAATGTTAAAGACATTTGAACAGAATCTTGTTAACAATCTTGATATTATTTTAAAATGTACATGTTTTCTCTCAGCTCTCCCAGGTTAGAGTGAAGGAAACATCACATTTTATGCATCGTCTCGCTGAGTCTTTCAATGACTTTGCTTTTGATTTGTACCGCTCCGTCATCAAGGATATCCCAAGAAAAAACGTGTTCATGTCTCCATTGACCACCAGCATACTCATCTCAATGCTACATATGGGTAACTTGCAATGGCTATCAACTATGTGGCCAGCTTGGGTTGGACAGGAATGGGTACTGGGACCTATAAGGTCAATGAAGCTGTTTCCCAAACTTTTATAAAAGCATAATTATGAGATGTGTTATAATTCCCTCTTCCCTCTCCCTCTTCTCCTTCCCCAAATTATAGTGGTATTCTTTACCATAATGTTGGCTGCTTGATTGGATTGTGTTACTCTTTTTCATAACACACAGATTTGGTCTATGAGCAATTTCCCAAAAATTCCACTTTTGTTTAACCCCTGCCATATCTCCAAAACATTCTTTACTAGGTATCAAAATGTTCACAAGGTCTTTGGGATTATGCTTCCACTTGTCACTGTTGCATCCTGTCCACAAAGTTTCTGTGAAATCCATTAATAACATTTTGAGATATTATGCTATATGTACATAGTTTTTGGCACCATCTCTCAATGGTGAAGAATCACTTTAAAAATTCTCGTATCTGGATCTGGATTTCGAATCTTCCCCAAAATAGAATCAATTCGTCCTTGTCACACATCCAAACTGTCCACAAAGTTTCTGTGAAATCCATTAATAACCTTTTGAGATATTATGCTATGTATTGTTTTGGCCTGATCTCTCAATGGTGAAGAATCACTTGGAAATTTCTCGAATCTGGATCTGTATTCAGATCTTCAACAAAATCGAATCAACAAGTCATTGTGACACACCCAACATGTCCACCAAGTTTCATCGGAGTCTGTTGACAACTTTTTCATGTATCATGCAATATCGTTTTTAACCCATCTCTCAAAGGTGAAGAATCAGTTTAAATTTAAATAATTGTCGTATCCAGATCTGGATTCAGATCTTCACCAAAATGGAATGAGTTCTTCTTACTGGCATTTCCAACCTGTCAACCAAGTTTTGGTGGAATCCATCCATAACTTTTTGAGATATTGTGCCATATATCGTTTTTGGCCCGATCTCTCAATGGTGAAGAATCGCTTGAAAAATTCTCGAATCCGGATACGGATTCGGATCTTCACCGAAATCGAATTAATTCAGCATTGTCTCACTCGCAACATGTCCACCAAGTTTCATCCGAATCCATTCACAACTTTTTGAAATATCATGCAATATCGTTTTCAGCCCCATCTCTCAATGTTGAAGAATCAGTTTAAAATTCTCAGATCCAGATTCTGATCTTCACCAAAGTTAAGCACTGTCGTCCTTGGCCGGTCACCTACATATGCAAAAAAATTCAGAACGAATGATTGCAAACTGTGGTCAAAATCGTGTGACAGACACACAGACAGACAGATGAAAAATCACTCGTGGAGTGACACTTGGCAAAACGGAATGGCACTGAGTGGAATGCGTACCTCCACCAGGCTGAACAGTTTAAATTTTGCCTCACACTGATAGGTCGGATCTGAATCCGGACCTGAACCAAAATTTAATCTGCTTGTTCTTGTCACCTCACCAACTCATCCACCTACTTGTGTCATAACTCGTCCACAACTTTTGGTGTTATCATGCTATACATAGTTTTTGGCCCCATTTCTCAATATTGAAGAATAACATAAAAAATTATCAGATCCGAATCCGGATCTCCACCAAAATTTAATCAATTCGTCCATGTCACACACCCAACATGTCCACCAAATATCATCCGAATCCTTCGAAAACCTTTTGAGATATCATGCAATATCGTTTTTCGCCCCGTCTCTCAATGGTGAAGAATCACTTAAAAATTAAATAATCATTTTTACTGGATCCTGATTCGGACCGTTCCCAAAATTGAATCATTTCTTCCTAATGGCATTCCCAACCTGTCCACCAAGTTTCATCCAAATATATCCATAACCTTTTGAGATATTGTGCTATATATCGTTTTTGGACCTGTCTCTCAATGGAGAATAATCACTTTATAAATTCTAGTACCTGGATCCGGATTCGGATCTTCACCAAAATTATGCATTGCTGTCCTTGGCCAGTCAACCTACACACACAAAAATAATTCAGAACGATTGCTTGAAAATTGTGGTGAACAATCGTGTTACAAACAAACAAATGCTACATTCCAACATAGTTGGCGAAAAAATTTTTTTTTCGCCAAGTAACAAACGTTACAGATCAACATGCTTGGCAAAAAAAAAAAATGCCAAGTAATAAACAGACCAGACCAACCAATATACTTTTGAATCTTAGATTTCACAATTAACAAACAGACAGACAGGGGTGAAAACAACCTCCATCCACTCTCTGTGGTGGAGGTAACAATATGGACCAATTGTCTCTAATAATGAGCTCAAATGCTCAACAATAGACGGATGTATTTGGATTGGTTCTCAGAAATATTCTTAAGAGACCATTCACACATCAACTAGTGGTAAGCCTAAAGTGCAGTATTTGGAGAATTTGAGATAACCAATTAGCATATTTTGACAGCCAATCATTGATAAAAGAAAGGCATAAGCTGGATACTATGTTGGCATGGAAATAAGTCAACTTGTAGTATGATAATGACTACATCTATACATTTGGGAAAAATGACCCATTTTTTAGAGGTGCAGAGAGGTGCTTCCATTGTTTTGTTGTCTTTATAAGATGACGATGTATTTATGATTGCTCTTCCATTGCAAACGACCAGTCTATGTCCTTGAACTTCCAATGATGCTCTTGCATTGCAGGCTCAGGTGAACCAACCAAGTTGATTTTGGCTCGATGTTTGCATCTAATGCAGCTGAAAGACACAAGGGTGCACGCCACCATCAAGAAACTTCTTGAACATATCAACTCCATGAACAGTACGAGCATGGCAGCTCGTATTTTCATTAGGAAAGGTGAGAAGGCAGGACTTTATCTTCATCATTATCTGCAAATTTTTATGTCAACACTCATGGTGGTCTTGTATAAAGGCGAATTCTAATTATATACATTACAGAATAACTAACTAGTAGACCATTAGATCGCAAAGAACAGGATCTTGTGTGCAGCAAATACTTTTTTTTAATGATTACCTGTGCTGCCTTAGGTGGATGGAGGTTATGTTTTTACCGCTGCCCTTTTTATGTCTGTCTGTTTGACTCTCTGTGAGCAGGATATCTCAAAAAAGATGTGGATGGATTCAGACGAAACTCTGTGGACAGGTTGAGTGTATGACAAGGACAAATTGATTATTTTCGTGAAGATCCGGATCCAGATCTGAGAACTTTTAAAGTGATTCTTCACCACTGAGTGATAGGGATAAAACAAATATATAGCATGATATCTCAAAAAGTTATGAACGGATTCAGATGAAACTTGGTGGACATGTTTGGTGTGTGACACGGAAGAAATGAATCTATTTTGGTAAAGATATGAATCCAAATCCAAATATGAGAATTTTATTAAAATTTTTAAAGTGATGCTATCTTAAAACTTTGTTGACAGATTTGGCTGAAACTTATTGTACAGTTTGGATGTGTGATGAGAAAGAATCAATTCGATTTTGGTGTAGATCTGGATGCAAGAATGTTTTTGATTTTTTAAAAGTGATTCTTCACCATGAAGAGAGATTGCCAAAATGATACATAGCATGATATCTCAAAAGGTTTTCGAAGGACAACTTATGACAAAATAAGTGGATGAGTTGGTAAGGTGACAGGAACAAGCCAATTAGATTTTGGTAAAGGTCCAGATCCAGATCCGGCCTATCAGTGGCATACAAAACATAAACCTTTCAGCCTGGTGGAATTATGTGCTCCAGTGAGTGCCGTTCTAGTTTAAAATGTTTTTTTATTACTTGATTCTGTACTTTCTAAAAATGTGTTTGTATTATTAATCACCAACTTTATTTGATGGCTGTCACACTTCTATGACGACAAGTCGATGACAAACTGTGTGTGTGTGTGTGTGTGTGTGTGTGTGTGTGTGTGTGTGTGTGTGTGTGTGTGTGTGCGTGTGTGCGTGCGTGCGTGCGTGCATGCGTGCATGCGCGCGCATCAGCGAATGATTGCACGAGTTTTACAGACGGAAGAAAGTTCCTGGACTCTGTGCGCGTTTCATCACACCTAAGAAAATTATTTTCGGATTTACACGATTGCTATCAGTTTAGGTTGTGCATTATTTATTAAATGAAAGGTCATTGGTTGCAAATGAAAGGTCTAAAGGTCTAGAAGTATGTATGGTGCAATAATCGATACTAATAAATGGGAGTGTGTGTGTGTGTGTGTGTGTGTGTGTGTGTGTGTGTGTGTGTGTGTGTGTCTCCCTCCTCTATAACTCTAAAACCATGAAACCTAGCAGCCTGACACTTTGCAAGCATACGAAGGGAACTCCAAGGAAATGCATGAGTGAAAATTGCTTGTTTGGGTGAATTAAAACACCCCTTTTGAAGATAGTTAACAGCCTTATTTAATTTGATCCTTTATCAGGCACATCCTCGACCACCTCGCTGGGGTCTGAAGCCACCATGTTTTGGGGTTTGCTCAACCATGCCTTGACTTGAAACAGGCCACAATGATTTCTTCACGATGAAGTTTTTTTTCACTTTCCTCACTCATATTATCAAATGGCTGTTCATCATAACTGCAAATTGCTGGGTACGTTGCAATGCTTATAAATGCCCAGAGACATCAGCGTTTGTGGCTTTATTTCATTTCCGCACATGCCATAACCTCGAAAATCTCTTAAACTAAGCTGAATTACAAAATTTATGCTGCAGAATTGAACTCAGCAGCAGTTGCAACTTCTAAAAAAATGTTCATTTGTCCAATTTGGACATATTTGATATTTTGGGTGTTTTCGGGAGAGCGAGTGCTTAATATGATGGTTCAGAGATTGCTACCGCTTGCTACCGATTGCTACCTGTGATCATCGTCGCAAGTGTCTGGATGGTGGTCATCTCCACACTTGTCTAGTCTGTGGTCATCGCCGCACGTGCCTGGACTGTGCCTCCTTGCCCCCCCTCCTTCCTCGCTCCCCTACCCCTCGTTGGTCTCCCGACCTTCTCACTCCTCCACCCCTCCCTCCCCCACCCTCTCCCCCCTCCCAATCACCTGTCGTCCAGAAGGTTATTATCTCCAGTCGTGTCCGGACGACGGTGGTTATGTCTGGACGGTAGTTATCTCCAGACGTGTCGGGATGGTGATTATGGCCGGATGGACCCTCTCCTCACGCTGCCCTCCTTGCTCCTCCCATCCTTCCTCACTCCCCCAACCCTCCTCTCTTCCCCCTCCCTCCTCACTCCTCTTCTCTCCTCATTTCTCCTCCCTCCTCTCTCCTTATTCTTCCTCCTCTCTCCCTCCCCTCCTTCTTATTCCCCACTCCCCTTTAATATCCCCGTCAGCGAAGCGACAGGTTGTATTTGTTAGTATGTAAATAATAGACGTACTCACAGCCCAATACTATGTAATAAAATTGATAGAATTACTGTGTGCGTCTTCACATCAATACTGTATTTGGCAAGATGAGTGAGATGTGGTGAGCCGTATGCACCAGGCTTCACACATGTTTGCAGTGTGAGTTTTTCACCAACATGTGTATGCACTCACAGTGCAGTACAGTAGCTTAATTACACACTTTGAATTGAATAATAGTGATGGAGTCTAAAGTCTAAACTAAAGGGTCTGAAGTTCTAAAGGTCTGAAAATGGTCAAAAGGGGTGCAAAGGTCTAAATGGTCTTAAAAGGTCTACTGGGTCTGAGGTGTTGGGGTCTCAGAGGCTGTCTAAAGGTCTAAAAGGTGTGAAAGTCTGAAAATGTCTTAAAGGGTCTTTGGGATCTCATGGATCTTCAGGTGACAAAGGTTCAAAATGTCGAAGTGGTCTATAGGTCTGAAAGCTATGTTTCAATAGTACGTAATTAATAGATGTGCTCACATGGGACTGCTGAGGCTCCATCGTGTTTTTCGCTTTTATACATATCTAGATAATTGTTGTACATCTAACAACAATGGTTGGCGGCTATGCGTAATATTTCATCATTAACCTCACCTGTGTTTAAAAGTGATTTTCTGTTGTTGTTACTGTTGGGCTGTACATAATATTATGTTATTAACCGATTACCAGGCGTAGTGATTCACTTTTGCTTACTTTTCGTGGAATCCTTTCAAGTTGTGACAAATTTGAGTGGTCATGTGCATTCCCACTATAAAATGCAGTAGATTCGTGTTTTGTGTTTAAACTAAGTCCGAAGCAGAAACCAATTTTGAATTTGGCTGTTTGAAAAGAAGAAGAAGAAGAATAAGAAGAAGCCTATTAAGTTGAAGAAGAAGAGGAAGAGTGATGAAGGTTGACAAAACGGCTATTTTGAATCAGTCAGTTTTGTAGCTCAGCGATGCTGGCCAAAAGTTTGATGAGAATTTTAACCTCTGCTATCGAAGGTGAAGGAGGTTATGTTTTTACCCCTTTCTGTCTGTCTGTGTGCAGGATCTCTCAAAAAGTTGTGGACGGATCCGGATGAAATTTTTGTGGACAGGTTCGGTGTGTGGCAAGGACGAACTGATTAGATGTTGGTGAAGATCCGGATCTGGATCCGACTACTAGAATGTTTTAAGCGATTCTACACCATCGAGAGATAGGGCCAAAAACGATATATAGGTCGATAGCTGTAGTATTGGAAGTTCCATGAATGTTGATAAATGCATTACAATAACATGCTCAACATGTTATTTGTTTTTTTCATTATTAGTTATTTACACGAAAAAAGCAATATGTGGTATTGGGAGTTGCATGATTATTAATGTATGCATGATGAGCCAGAACTGATGAGGCGGACCCGAAAATGACGTCAGAGAGCTGTGAGGAGTGAAGGAGGTGAGCGCCGCCATTAAAGGATTGAGCCAAAGGACTTACGTGTTGGCTGATTTTACTACACAATAATATCTCAAAATGTTTTGGACGGTTTCGGACGAAACTTGGTGGACATGTTGCGTGTGTGACTAGGAAGAATTGATTTGATTTTGGTGAAGATCTGGATCTGGATTCGAGAATTATTTAATTTTTTAAGTAATTCTTCACCATTGCTCGGACCAAAAATGATATATACAGTACATATATGTATATATGTATATATATATATATATGTATATATATATATATATATATATATATATATATATATATATATATATATATATATATATATACACACACATCATGATATTTCAAAAGTGTATTGGTCCCGATATGTTTGTATGCGCTTTACTGAGTGCCCTTCTAGTTGGATGTGTAATCCTCCACAGACAACTGGTAGGTACTTTATCGTTTTATAAGTGTGCATCTTGCTGGATTTTTTTATTTGAGGATTTGTGTTGTGTTAAACTTATGATACTTATGTCTGTGCTACCCTCACATGGTGAATCTGGTGACTTCCTGACTAGTTGTACATTTGATTATGTGTAAAAACTTCTCAACGAGCTTTAATATACAAAGCACAGTTTAAAAATAATGAATCAACATCACCTGACTATTCCATCATTGGCTCATGAAAGGATAATGCTCTCTTTCACAGATATGCCTTTGCTGGAAAGCTTTGTTGAAGCAGCAGAGGAGATTTACTCTGCAAAGCCAGAAAATTTTGTGGGAGACAAGAAAGTTGACATCAAAAGAGTAAATGATTGGGTAAAAGAGAAAACGGACAACATGCTGAAGAACTTTCTTTCTGATCTATCAGATAATGTGGATATGTTGTTGCTTAGTGCCATCTATTTCAAAGGTAGGCCTATAAACATAAACAGAGCATGTATTAACAAAACAAAAAAAACTGAGAGAATTGCAATATACATGAGTTTATCACTTTAATTTTTTTGCAACTTGAGTGAGTCATCTAAAATGCCTAAAATATCTTGTTTAAGATAAAGTTGTCCAAAATATCTCGCACGTGTGGGATCCTGATGGGTTGTGAAAAGCATTAGAAGTAAATAATATAGAGAAATGCAATATGTTTTTCTTTTTTGTTATCTTGCTGTATATCCAAAAGCGATTCTGTGTGCATTTTTCTTGTATTAAGTTATTTCAAATTTACAACACATTTCAATTGTATACTTTAGCGGGAAACATTGTGTAAACAAAAGAAACATTATCCATCCCTTTATGTTGTTAATGCTCCAAATGCAAGCATGACTCATTGCAGGTCAGTGGATGAAATCATTTCCCAGCCATTCCACGAGAAAAGAAACGTTTTACTTAAGTAAACACACACACACAGAAGTGGAAATGATGGTTGGATTAAAGATGAAAATCAAGATGGCTGTTTATGAACATTTGAACTGTGAGGTACAGCACCTTTATTTTGAATGTCTCCCTATCTTTTGCTGTTTCAAATTTCCTCGTGGTTTTCACATGTTACAGGACCATAATTATCAGGGTATTGTTGGAGGTTTACATTGTACATGTGAGTACAAGCAGCATGATGGCATCTACAACAAAATGTCATTTATCATCACGTTTCTTATGAATTTGTTTTACTCGAGTGAAGTTGCCAATATTGTGCTTTATATATACAAGAAAGTTTGCAACTTGTGTTCAACAGCCAATGTTCTGCTGGAAGATTTGTCTGGTGAAACATTGCCGAGGGTCTTGTTCATGCCAACTTTTGCTTGCTGAAAAGTATGCTTCCTGGCCATGATTAGTCCTGGGGCAAATTTGCAATTTTAAAATTTTGCTGCACCCTAAGTCAATATTATATTTCATCATTTTTTTCCATTTATTTGGTCTATGAAATCTAGATTGAGCAACAGTACACCTCCCAGAAAGCATACAAACCACCTTAACAAGGCCATTATATGCACCAACCAATCAAATTGAAAACAAAAAGTGTGGTTTTCTATTATTCACATTTTGTTTTACATTTAATTCCGATTCAGGTCAATGATTGTTTTCCTAGTGTTGTAGAAATTGTCTAATGACAGTCATACAGCCTGAAGAACAAGCATTTCCATCAACAAAATTAAGAAAAATCAAAATTGTTGAAATTTTTCTGCAAGCTTGTCATTCTTTATGAACAATAATTCCTCACATGCTTTCAGCAAAAATCCATTTATGCAACGTTATTTCCACTACCCTTGTAGTTTCATATACACCAATATTTAGTTACATACTATGATTTTTAAGAAGAGTATTACAGTCCACAATACCCCTCCCCCTACCTCAGTTTCCATGTAATTTTCCCAAAACTGTATGCCATTTATTGTCCATGCTTTGTGATAAGACAAATGGGATCAAAAGCAAGCATTAGGCAACAAATGAAAATATACCAAATATTGCTTGTGGACATTGTGCACCTTGTGTCATATAGCAATACAGTGGTGAAAGTGTGGTATCGTTTATTTCAAATGACCACTTCAGTTGTATTTAGTCATCATCAGAATAGTCTTCAGATTCGAGAGGATCAAATGCTGACTCCTCTTCAGAGCCTTTTGTGTTCTGGCACACATCAAGGTTGCACTTAGTTGCACCTGTGCAGTGGAGATTGTTTTGTCTGCATGTACATCTCCCATCGGCACACTTCTGGCATTAGCAGCTAATGCACTCCAGAACAGACCTCTGAGTTGGGGAGACATCCATCCAATTTATGTTGATTTGCATGCCAGTCACTTTCCAACCATTACAGTGAGGACAGGGTACGCGTTTGGATACCATGTCCAAGAAGCAGCCTGGAAGTTGATACGAAGGAGATGATTTACGGCTGCATTCTGACAAGGTGACAGTTTGCATGGATCCGTGGTCTGTGCAACAAACATCTCATACTTGAGTTCACTGACACTTGACTGCTTCTTCTTTCCATACAATGTGCAGATTGCAGCTTCTCTGGCTACTAGCAGTGCTGGGCTTACAACAAAGGATTGTCCAGATGTCCATCATGGTTCTTCTGAATGTTGCAATCTCCTTAATAAGTATAAATCCAGGTATGTTAGTTATCCTTACCAACAAATGCGCTGGTTCAATCATACCCCGAGAAGACATGGAATCCAGTGAGTGCTGCGAATACTTCTTGGCCAAGTTTTTTTTTTCCCCGATGGCTGTCAGATCAATATTCCATGTATGATTCTGTGTACCAGTGCGAAAGATCAGCTGAGCTTGAATTCTTTCACTGGCATAAATAGCGACGACCTCTGCCGCATTGCTGTCGGGGGATTTGATAACAACTGATTGAAAGCCGTATTTAGATGCCTGAAGAAGCATCCTAGTATCTGCTTCTTCATGGGTACATCTCAATTCACTATACTCTGATTTTAGGACATCTGTCATGTGTTCATTGGCCTTTAGGCTTTAACATATGTCTCCTGCAGTGACAAATAACGTGTGGTTCTTCAGGTGATCTACATATTGTCATCCGGAAGACGATTCTAACAAGAACTGAGTTAGTTCATGCTTGAATGTTGAACTGCTAAGAGACTTGTTGAACTGCCTGTTTACCATCTGCGCTCCAGAATGGATCTTGATTTCAAGGACACCTGAGGCAGCATCAGTCCTCTGATATCACTTTACACCTTTGATTGATACTTCAGGATAGGTATCTATGACCCAGCCATTTCTGCCATCTGGTATACATCTTATCAGAGTGTCAAATATCTGGGTGGCTAAGTGAAAGTAAATGGGAATGTCTGCAGATTTCAGCATATGCAGGACAGCCATGGCATCAAATATCTCTCCAACATTCTGAGAATCCAGTCCATACAAGTGCTGAAAAGTGTGGGGGCCAGTACACATCACTGACGAACTCCACTAACACCTGGAAATAAGTCAGAGATGGTAACACCACATCTCACAGCACTATCAGTACCAGAGTATAATTCAGACATCATATTGATCAGTTTTGGTGGCACCCCACGAAGACCAAGAATCCTCCAGAGGGCATCCCAATTCAATGAATCGAATGTTCTGCAGAGATCAATATCAGCTGCAAGCAGCCCTTGCACAACCTTCTGGGCTCTCATCTGCGTTCGGTGAGGACATGAAGAGCAAGGATACGGTCAATCGTTGACCTCTTTTGTATAAAGCCGGACTGCTCTGGATGCTGGTGCTCAAACAGATTGTGGTGAACCCTATCAAGACTTATCTGAGCAAAGATCTTGCCCGGCACTGAGAGCAGCGTCACCCCTCGATAGTTGTTGCAGTCCTGGTGATTGCCCTTCTCTTTTCAGAGAGGGACAACAAAGCCCCTCTTCCAGTCAGTTGGCATGATGCCTGTGTTACAGGCAGAGCACAGAACTGCATGCAATGACATGAGTACAGCATTTCTATCAGCCTTGAGAAGAACAGCATTGAATTCCACAGATCCTAGGAGCTTTACTCCATTTCAACGGGTTCACCGAAGCCTGTGTTTCCACAAATGAAGGTGGATCACAGTTGATTGGAGCGTCACCAATAGAGATAGTAACACCCCTGACATCAAACTCAACAGCTGGTGGATCAGCCTGGTACATCCGCTTAAAGTATCCGGCCAAGCAGGCCTTCACTTTGGACTCCTCTGTGAAGAGTCCACCAACCTCCACTCGAACTGCAGTACACCTCGGGATGGGCTTGGAGGAATGAAATGCACAAATTCCCCTGTTAACAGGATGAAAATCACTTGACCACAGGTGATGCTCTTCCCCCTCACAAATTCCTCACACATAGGCCTCCTTGTCCACCCTCAGTGCATGTCCAGTTTTATGCCTCAACCCCCTGAACAGCTCAGCTCTGCCATGAAAGCTTGGCCATGTGACTGGTCAATGGTATCCAGTGTCCCTTGAGAGACAAAATTTTCTTCTCCCTTCGGTGAGTTCTAAGACATCCACTGGCAACATCAAGGACTGTGGTCTTGAAGGCACTCCACAATTCTTCAGGATTCTGCAAAGTACCCAGACCCCCAAAATCCCAACTCAGCCTGTTCATTAACTCCTCAGCTACCCTCTCATCTTTGATCTTGCCAACATCCAGCCGAGGCTGGGATGGTACGATTCTCCAAGATTTAAGCTGAAACTTTAGAGTTGCTACCACAAGCTTGTAGTCAGTATTGAGGAACTGAGCACTCCGGTAGACCCTGCAGTTCTGGATCATCCACCACCGACAGTGTGGCAAAGGAGATTGAGCATCTCCTTTGCCACACCACCAGCATTGGAATACCAAGTCCAGCGATGAGCCTGTGGGTGCTGAAACCAGGAACCGGCCACGCTAAGTCCATGACTTCTTACAAAGTCAAGGGTGTTAGTGCTATTCTGTTTCATAGTTCCAGACCCATGCGGACCAACACGTGTCTCATAACCATCCCTATCAGTTCCTGCCGATGCATTGAAATCCCCCAAGACGAGAAGAGTATCTCGCTTGGGGCACTGATCAACCACAGACTCGAGCATGGCATAGGATGCGTCCTTCATGGTGAGATCACTTGCCTCAGTCGGCGCATATTCAGAGACCAGAGAAATCACAACCAAAGAGTGATGAATCCTTAGTCTTGTAATAGTAGTATTGACCAGTATTACCTTAATTATCATTGGAGTCAGCTTATTGGACACAGCTCCAGCAACTCCTTGGGCGTGGTAACTATCAGTGACCAGACCAATAGTAGGTATAAACAGCCACCATGATCTCGCCACAATACAGTCTTCGAACCTCAGAGAGTGCTGTAATGCTGATGTTCAAACGCTTGAGCTCAGATGATAACATTCACAGGTGATCATCCTCTCTTATGGATGGGACATTGCAGGCACCCACCCAAAGGGACTGCCTCAGGTTAAGCCAAGTTGACCACCATCATGTGGATGACACCTCAGCACCACCCTGACACACACACTACCCCAATCTGACCCTGGTATGTTACCCTGTGTTTTAACTCCTGTCATCAAAGAGTGGGGTCCCCGAAGGCTTTCCCCCAATCCCGTCATCCAGTGAGCTGCCCTGCGAAGGGCAGCTGCACAGGAGGTACTCCCACGGAGTGGGTTTTCAGTTTTCTTTGCGTTTTTCTTGTGTTTTGCGAAGTGAAGGGTTTTACGGTGGCCTGAGTGCAAATCCTGCTACCAACCTTCTAAAAAAGAGTAACCCAACAGCAGGAGGACGTCCTCAGACACAGTTGGGCACTAGATATGGATGGTCATTGGCTCACAAGGAACTCTTCCACACTTTGACAAGGCTTGTTTTTGATCCTCCTGGGTATGCATATCCATACACCCTCCTCACCAGGAAACCTGGTGGGGGAGACGGTTTAGTCGCCGACAACCCGACCATGAAACAGGTTCGTACAGGTTTACATGGTGGCTGTAGCATGTCACAGATCTAACCTGGCCTGACCTGACAATAATCAGACCAGGTCACTTTCACCTGATCACACAAGTCACAGATCTAATCTTGGTAAGGCTGGCCCACATTTGGGTTTTCCTACAGATGAAAATGTTTTCAATTGAAGCTGTGGTAGGCTTGAGGAAATCTTTCTTGCCAACAATGTCAATTTGGTCATTAGCAAACTTCTTTCATGATTCAATCCCTCTGGCATGTGCATTCAAGAGATCAACCTTCACCTCATCAGGTGCTACTATACAAGATGCCAAATTATATCATTGTTAATTAGTTTTGAACGCCATGATCCAGTTACCAACACAGACTTCTGCATTGAACGGACTTATCATCATCCTGCGTGCGCTTTCGTCCTGCATCTTTGCGTGCATGATCGCGTTGAGTGATCTTCAAGCCTTACAGTTCCTCAAATCAGCGTGTGTATTCAGCATGATCTGTATGCAATATTATCCACTTGAAAACTGCGCCAGGATACAATCTCATTCCAATGATACCGCCGCTTGTCTTCGTATCTCTGTTGATGGTAACTTTGATAGTTTGATACTGTGGGATGCAGCCAAACTTGTGACCTTTATATCGCTGAACAGCAAAGTCCCCATTGATCAGGTGGTCATGAGTGACGAGGTGTGTGTTGGGTAATCAGCGCATCTGAACAATATACACTGGTAGATACCGAGCATAGTTTGCCCTGTCTTAAGCACAGAACAATGCAAGGTGCTCCAAAAGACACTCTAAATATAGATTGCAGTTGACCTATGTGTAGATCTGACAAACTGCAGGATGAGGCCAACTATGTTTGGATATAATGTCCAAAACGCATCATTCAGACCAATTTACTCGCAGGCCCACTGTGTCTGCATGATCTGGAACTCTTGTGATTGCAACACCGCATAGATTGCCGTTTCACTGATTTCTGATTGTAGGCTCAGCACATGGGCAGTGAGGAGACCTAGATTGATGGGGCTCTCTTGTCATTTATTCCAGTCCAGAAAGGCATCCCTCCTCAACCATTCCATGGTGTACAGATGAGCTTTCCTTGTCGGAATGGCGTACCTGGTGAAAGAGAGTGGAAATATGCACTGGAGAAAAATAAAAATAAGTCAAAATTCCATTTTTTTTTGGTATTCCAAGTCAAAGCTCATGTAATTGCTAATACACAGAACATATAACAAGGCAAGAGACAAGATGGTTGGGAGAGGAAAGTACAAAATGGTGGGGAGCAGAGATAATAGGACATCTATGGAAGGGAGAGGGATGGGGTGGACTACACAGGGTAAACATGATGGTACTACAGGGACTTTTCAGGAAGGAAAACGGAATTTTGAGGAGGTGGGTTTGCGGTGGATTAACGGGGGCAGAAAAGATCAATATTTTGGATGGGGGAAGATATGAGATGGTGATGAACAGTTGTTTTGAAGACCTAGGTCCTAGAGGGAGGAGTGGGATTGAAGAGAGTGTGGGAGTTTGTTTCAGAGGTGGAAAAAAGGGGGAATGAACGAGTGAAGGTGAGCAGTGATTCTTGATTTTGGCATTTTCACCAGAAGGGGGTTTTTGGCAGACCTTGAGCACCCTGAGGACCAATCGTGGGGACAAATCACAGACAGACAGGGGGGGGGGGTTGAGGCCAGAGAGGAGACTGTAGAAGACAGAAAGAACACTGACCTGCCTCCAGTGAGAGAGTGACGGACACAAAGACTTAGTTTCATCACGGGAGATACCAATGATCCTAAAAGCCTTGGTTGCCATAGCATGAAGCCGAGTTAGGTGTGAGGCAGGAGCACGACCCGAGGGGACAGCAGCACTCCATCAGGCTGCGGATGAAAGCTTTGTAAATAGTTTGGAGCTCAGGTGTGCCAAAGACGGACTTTTCATGATTTAGGATGCCCAGTCGGCGACTGGCTTTGGAGGCCAACTTGGAGATGTGGCTTTCCTCGGAAAGATCATGGCAGATAGTGAGGACCAAAAGCTTGAATTAAGGGACTTCTTCCTTCCTTCCATATAAGTGCTGCTTCAGTATGATGAAGACTACCGCACTGCGGTTGTGTGTACGCATGGAACAGCGCTGATACAACCATTATACCAGTACACTGGTACTCATTTCCCTGACTTCGAAAGGAAGACAGGCTGAGTCAACCCCACCTGGTGTTAATTCAGTGACCAACGGTACTCAAACTCACGACCCTAAGATCTCAAGCCAGCCACCACAACCACCAAGTCAACAACAGGCTTTTAAGGGGATTGTTGAGAATGTAGATGGGGGGGGGAGGGGGCTTCCAGATGGTCCTTTCGGAGAGACATAGTGAGAGTGCGAGATTTGTCAGGGTTGAATGACAGGTTCCATGTGTTAGATCAGCTTGTGATTTTATCCAGATCTGCA
Organism: Eptatretus burgeri; assembly: GCF_056783735.1. Lineage (NCBI taxonomy): Eukaryota > Metazoa > Chordata > Myxini > Myxiniformes > Myxinidae > Eptatretus > Eptatretus burgeri. The sequence goes on from NC_140962.1 coordinate 114,921,241, forward strand.
GAGAGTGAAGAAACTGCTGTTTGCTGATCAGAGGGATTTTAGGTGGTACAGCAGAGGGTGGAGTCATTAGTAACGAGGTAAAGTGGATTTTCCAGAGAATGGGAGGGAATATTGATAAAAACCAGGAAAAGCACAGGGCCCAGAACACTGCCTTGAGGAATTCCAGCCTGGAAAGGAAGAGTAGATGAGAGGGAGAGCTATTAAGATCCACGTATTGACTGCGACAGGAGAAGAAGCCCGTGAGCCATGAATGGAGATTGCCTTGGATACCATAAGAAGAGAGTTTGGTGAGCAGTGTGGGATGCCAGACCATATCGAAAACTCGTGATATGTCTATGGACATGGCTCTGATCTCTTGTTTGGCATTTAGGACCTCCATCCATTGTTGGGAAAGCAGAAGCAGCATGTCCGGGGGAGAGCGACCTGGTCTGAATCCAAATTGATGGTCGGAAATTAAGCGATTGGAGAAGATGAAATATTTGATGTCACAAGCGATGATGGATTCGATGATCTTGCTTATGTTGGGAGCATGCTGATTGGTCTGTAGTTTGCTGATTTCCAAGCAGATGTCAGATTTGATGTGGAAATTCAAATTAAAAATTATAAATACAGATTAAAACAACAACGTTGAAGATACAACATTAGGGGACATGCACAGCACATTTCAAATGTTATTATAAACTAATTGTGATGACAATATGATGTCCTGGGCTTAAAAGCCAAATGCTACATCCACCTATCTGTGACACACCATATGGTTTCCATGCTACAGTTGAGGTCTTTTAGACAAATTTTGAAAGGGGTACCTGTTGTTAAATTTTAATCTTCGACATTAAAAAGGCACAAAAATATCATCAACCATAATATTGACTAGGAGTGCAGCAAACTTTGGATTCAAGAACTTTATGAGAATTGGCCCCAGGTCTGTGTTGTGTTAATTCTTCGTCTTTCTTTTAGTCAAAAACATATAATATAATAATATTGTTACGGCTCGGGGTTCGAGGATCGCCACGAGGGGAAGCACTCGAGTTTCTCCCGTAATCCCAGTCCTGAGCCCGCCGACCACAGACAACTCCACGGTCCAACAGGCTGTAGTTCTTACACAGCCGTAGCCACTTGACTGAGATGATCCTCTTCTCTACGCTTCAATGTTTCCGCGATACCTTTCTACTGGCACGGCAACCCAACTTGATGCCACGTCCTCAGCGCCACACCTGATTATCTTCTGCCAAGCTAAACAGATAGATGCAGCACCGGCTAACAGAAAAAATCATGTGGCGCACAACTTCCGTCTAAAAATGCTTGTACACTGTGTCAGACCAATGTAGGAAGGGACAACCAAGACAAATTTGAAATAACAACCAACAATTATTTATTACACACACAAGCAAGCAATCATTTAAAAGAAGTATCTACAGACAAGAAAGCAAAAGGCACACAAGAGCAGATTTATCTTTCTTATACAATCTTATTTACACAAAAGACTTGGCCATCATTCAATCCGGGGAGAAGAAGAAGAAGACAAGAAGAACTTGAGAAGAAAAGAAAAGTATGGTCGACTTTCTCCCTCACTTCACACAGCCCAACGGGGCTGTGCCAGTCTAAATATACTGTAGAATGGGGGGGGGGGGGAAGGATGGGGAAAATTGGCAATGGAGTGGCGATGGGACGTGCAGCTGCATTTCTGAGGTGTCCATACCCAGTAGGCAAGTCCTCTCTGGCATGCCAGCTGCAAGCAACTCCATTTCTGCTGGACCTTAGTGTCCAGACGCTTTCCATGAACCAAGCTGCATTCTGAGCTTTCCCCCTTCTCTCCTCAAGAGCACCATGGGCTCCCTCCCTCTCTTCACACACACACACACACACACACACACACACACACACACACACACACACACACACACACACACACACACACACACACACACACACACACACACACACACACACACACACACACACACACTGCACACACCTCTACTGCTTGCCAGACAAGCTTTTTAGCATCCCTGTCCATCTCCTACCTCAGATTCTTCCTCCTCTCTAGATCTCGCTTCCTACGTCTCGGCTTGTGCGAGTCTCCTTCCCATTGGTGTGCATTCGATGTGGTGGGTCCATGACGCAGCCCATAGAAAATCCCACGTCATTCTGTGTTGATCGCCACGAGTGCCCCCAACCCCTCCCCTTGCACGTAGGATGTGGAATTGCCCGCAGCCCCTTGCGCACAGACTCTCCCCGTACAGTGCTCCACTGTATCATGTGAGAGGTGCCGCACAACAGGCCATGAATATCAAGCGTCATGCTTTGTGCCATGATCGTGTGAAATAAGAATGCGTGGATAGCGTTGGAAAGGAGAGGGATGCAGATGGACCAAGGGACGAAGGAGGGACCATTGATTTGAGGTTTGGTGAAGGGGATCATTTGGGGGTTGTTGAAAGGAGTGGGGTGCGTGGGTGTGAAAATCGACGGATTGGGTTGAAGGAGGAAAGATTAAAAGTCGCAGAGGGTTTTAATGGACTGATGGGGTATTGAAAGTAAGATTGAGAGTAGCAGAGCATTTGGATCAGACCGAAGGGGTGAAGGAGGAAAGATTGAAAGGAGCAATGGTGGGGGAGAGGGGAGGGAAGATATCACACTGGAAAAACACCAACTAACCTCAACACATGACACCTGAAAACCCCTTAGATAAGGGGCCAAGGTCTATCGACACATAGACTAAATAAATAACTAATCCTTGGGTCTCCTATGTGTCCATGTATGCTCTCCCCTGGGTTATGTTTCCAAAGCCATAACAATATTTTTAGTAATTATGACGATGTAACCAAGCTTCTGTGCTTTCGAACAACATTTTGTCCTTTGCAGATCCATTGTGTTTTCTTCTTTTTTTCGATTTCAATATTGTTGGCATTTAGGATTCTTGTGGTTAGGATTCTTGGTCTGAGTATAAAGTGTGAAGTCATCTCAATGAGTGTAGTCATTTTCTGGGATGAAGGTGAAATGTCACACCAACTGGCAGTGGAAGCTCTCGACTGAACACTGAAGGACATTCTTAAGACAACCGACCTCATGGGCTAGATTGTGTTGGTATTGTCAGGAGATTTCTGTCAAGCTCTTCCTATTGTGTGTCAATGAGAAAGCCAACAAGATTGATGCTTAACGAGCGCGAGGGGTTGGTGACAAGATTTGGAAGCAAACACAGAATTGCGGCATTCAGCCTTCTCACGAGCGGAGTTGGCTGTGGTGCCATTTGAGAAGAGGGAAAGGATGGAAGGGGAGCATTCACCAGACTTAACAAGGTGCCATCAGGTTTTTGAGGAGGGAGACGAGTTTGAAAATTCATTCTCGAGATTGGACAGATGTTGTTTTCTGGCTCTTCTGAGAGTAGACACACTTGTTGCGGACTCTTTGGAATGCACTGAGATTGCCGTTGGTCAGATTAGCTTTCCAGGAAGAGATGGAAAGTTGCTTCAGAGCAATTGCCTCACCACATGATTCAGTGTACCATTCGTCGGAAGAGGGGTAGGATAATATAATTGAAGATGAGATGGGATGAATCTGTGCACAAGAGAAAGAGCAGTCATCTGGAAGAATTCTCAGGCCGAGTTAATATCAGGGTCAGTAGATATGGTAGACCAGTCCTGAAGAGAGATGGCTGCTTGCAGTCGCTGCCAATCTGCTTGAGTGAAATGCCAGATTTGCCGGTGTTGAGGCAGCTCTCTGATAATCTCAGAGAGATGTTGACTTTCACAAGCATATGACCAGATGAACCAATTGGAGCAGTGGAAGAGCAAGAGCAGGAGACATTTTCAGGAAAGTTAGTCATCTTCATGTCCAGAAGGGGACGATTTGCCATTGGGAAAAATCCACATTGGGAAGTTCACAGATTGAGTCAGTCCCATGGAGTCACAGAAGTCCTTTGCTGAACTGTCATGGCTGGTGAAAGAGGTACCGATACCCAGCCAAGGTGCATGGTGACAAACAAAATTGCCACATACGAGGAAGAGAGTGTTGGGATGAGTGGTTCAAAGTTTGTCCATGTTGTCTGGGAGAGATGTAGATGGAGTCATCACTGTTAGGAGAATGGTGCAACACACAGATTAACAACAGGTAGTAGCGGAGGGGAAGTTGCAGCCAGAGATATTCCTGAGGGTTGGGGGTGAAAGATCAGTACAAGGGCAGTGATAAATTATAGATGTAAAGTGCAACTCTGCTTCCGGGGCAAGGGTTCAGGCTTATCAAATTGGAGGGGACAATAACTTGGGAGAGACACAAAGGAGTCGAGGATATCCTTTGGGAGGCATCTAGGTCTAAGCAGGGACGTCCTGTTCTTATTGATGCCCTTGAATTGAAAAAAACTGCAGAGGAGTAAGAAGAAGCAAGGAAGAAGAATAAGAGAAATGCATGCTATTGATATGAAATGCAGGAATTAATGGTCCTGTTCTCCAATAGATAAAACTTGGTTTTCATGGCCAACTCAACCTTACAGAGGTAGGTTTAACTCAGAATCCAGATATTTTAACATTACCCCATAAAAAAGACGAAGAGTTAATCGATAAGTATTTTTTGTTGTTGTTGTCCATGTAGGAAACGTTTTGGCAAGCAAAGCTCATTTGTTGTGGAGAGAAACAAAGAGTGTTCAGCATGGAGAATCTGTTGGGCCTCACATTGTCTGCCAAATATGGGTTGCATTTGTAAAAGCAGACAATCTGTTTCTGACATGGATATTTAATGTTTGGCCTATCTCTGTTTGGCATTTTCGCATTTAGCTTATAGTCAATGGATACATACACAAACAAGTCAGAAAATATTACTATTACAAATATGATGCTACTCCTACTATTATGTACTACTACTACTTATGTATTATGACTCCTACAGCTACGAACACTACTTTAACAGTCCAATTATTCCAAATGTCTTCTGGGGTTGGCTGGGGAAAGATTTAGGCCCAGACCTTTATTGAACTAGCTGACTCCGTCTGACGTTTGACTGAAGGGTTCCAGTGAAGAGAGCCAGGCAGGTTGTGGGTGATAACTGTCCTACTCTTCGCAACAGACACTATGAGATATTTAACAATCACCAAGTCGTACGAGTAGGTGGGAACCCCAGCATCATGTCCAGCTGAAGGATGGCTCAAGTTTTTGACACACTCTACCTGCAAAGCACCAAACAGATGGTTTATAACTGGGCAGATAATCAAACCCAGAGTAGATACCTCAATTAAGGTAAGTGTGGTCGCTCTGTACCATCCAGTCAGACCACAAACACCTACTCCAGGCATTTATGTATTTAATATATGATGTAACTAGCAAATACAACCCGTCACTTCGCTGATGGCTATATTAATGGGGGGAAGAGGGAGAGGGGGGCAGGGGGAAGAGGGAGAGGGGGGAAGAGGGAGAGGAGTGAGGGGAAGGATAGAGGATGGAGGGATGGACAGAGAAGGAAGGCAGGGGAGGTTGAGAGGTAGAGGGGTCGGAGAGAGAGGGAGACTGGTTGCAGAGAGAGGAGGCGGGGGTCTGAGCGAGTGGGAGTGGAGGTCAGAGAGAGAGGGATACGGGTGGATGAGAGAGGGATAGGGGTGGGATGGTGGAGAAAGGGAGAGGGGTCAGAGAAGGAGGGAGAGGAGTCGGAGGGAGAGGGGGTCAGAGGGAGAGGGGTCGGAGAGAGTGGGAGAGGGGGTCGGAGGGAGTGGGAGAGGGGTTGGAGAGGGTGGGAGAGGGGGTCAGAGAGAGAGGGAGAGGGGGTCAGCAAGGGAGAGGGGGTCAGAGAGAGAGAGGGGGTCAGAGAGAGAGAGAAGGAGAGGGGATCGGAGAGAGAGGGAGAAGGGGTCGGAGAGAGAGGGAGTTGGAGATAGGGAGAGAGGGGAAGAGGGATCGGAGAGAGGAGGCAGGGGTCAGAGAGAGGAGGGGAGGGATCGGAGAGAGGGGCAGAGGGGTTGGAAAGAGAGGGAGATGGGAGGGACGATGGAGAGAGGGAGGTGGGATGGTGGAGAGAGGGGGGTGATGGTGGAGAGAGGGAGGTGATGGTGGAGAGAGGGAGGTGGGGTTAGGGAGAGGAGGAGAGAGGGAGAGGGGGCCGGGGGGAGAGGGAGAGGGGGTCGGAGAGAGTGGGAGAAGGGTCAGAGAGAGAGGGAGAGGGGTTGAAGAAGAGGGAGGGTTAGGGGTGGACCAGAGAGGGATAGGGGTAGAAGAGAGGGAGGGAGGGGGGATGGTGGAGAGAGGAAAAGGGGGTCAGGGAGTGAGAGAGGGGTCGGAGAGAGGGGAAGAGGGGTCAGAGAGGGGAATAGGGGTCGGAGAGAGGGGAATAGGGGTCGGAGAGAGGGGAATAGGGGTCGGAGAGAGGGGAAGAGGGGTCAGAGAGAGGGGAAGAGGGGTCGGCGAGAGGGGAAGAGGGATCAGAGAAAGGGGGCAGGGTTCGGAGGGATAGGGGTGGAGGAGAGAGAGGGAGAGGGGTGGAGGAGAGAGGGGGGAGAGGGATGGAGGAGAGAGAGGGGAGAGAAGTGGAGGAGAGGGATTGGGATGGAAGAGAGAGAGAGGAATAGGGGTGGAAGAGAGAGGAATAGGGGTGGAAGAGAGAGGAATAGGGGTGGAAGAGAGAGAGAGAGAGGAATATAAGTGGAAGAGAGAGAGAGAGAGAGAGAGAGATAGAGATAGAGATAGAGATAGAGATAGAGATAGAGATAGAGATAGAGATAGAGATAGAGATAGAGATAGAGATAGAGATAGAGATAGAGATAGAGATAGAGATAGAGATAGAGATAGAGATAGAGATAGAGATAGAGATAGAGATAGAGATAGAGATAGAGATAGAGATAGAGATAGAGATAGAGATAGAGATAGGAGGGGAGTGGGGAGAGAGGGAAGGGGAGAGTTGAGGAAGGAGAGTGGGAGATTCTGGCAGATGTGATGCCTGGGTTAACGTCCATCTGAGAGAAGGCACACACACTGATGAATCACCCTGCCTGTAAAACAATGGGATGACAATTTATAAGTGTTCGGGATTCAAATCCAGGCGAGACAGCTTCGAGCGAGCCTGCATACCTCTCGGCTATCCTGGCCATGATCTGGTGATTCATTGCTTTATAAAAATTGAATTGATCTGAGCAGCAGTTCCACCTGCTAAAAATATATATATATATATATATATATATATATATATATATATATATATATATATATATATATATATTCCTTTAATTTGTCCAATTTGCAAATTGTTTGACAGCTCTTCTTCTCCTCAACCTGTGGATTGGTGTATGGTGGTGGAGTGGGTGTGGCAGGAGAATATCATGAGGGGAGGGGAAGGGAAAGCAGTGTGAGGGGAGGGAAGGGAAGGCAGCATGAGAGGAAGGGAGGGAAAGGCAGTGTGAGGGAAAAGGAGGGGAAGGCAGCACGTGAGGGGAAGGGAGTGAAAGGCAGTGTGATGGGGGAAGGCAGCATGAGGGGTGGGAAGGCAGCATGAGGGAAAGGGAGGGGAAGTCAGCATATGAGGGGAAGGGAGTGAAAGGCAGCGTGTGAGGGTGGGGAAGGCAGTGCGAGGTAGTGGGGAAGGCAGCGTTAGGGGAAGGGAAGGCAGCATGAGGGGAAGGGAAGGCAGCATGAGGGGAGGAGAGGGGAAGGCAACCGTGATAAAATGCACCCAAACAGTAACATTTTCTTTTTAACCACTGGGTTCTATATAAAATTGGGCAGGAGCATTGAAAAACCCTTGCTGACTAGCTGCTAAATTCAAAACTAAACCATCAGTCATTACTAGTCCCCTTAACAGAGAGAGGACAGGTGTGGGAGAGAGGTGGAGAGGTGTGGGAGGGAGGGGTGGAGGTGTGAGAGGGAGAGGTGAGAGAGAGAGGGAGAAGGGTGTGGGAGAGAATGGGAGAGGGGTGTGAGAGAGGGATAGAGTGGGGGGATGGAGAGTGGTGGGAGAGAGCGAGAAGGGGGAGAAATGGGAGGGGAAAGAGATGGGATGGGGAGAGGGGGGTGGGAGAGTAAGGAAGGGAAGAGAGGGCGGCAGATGTGATGTCCAGTTTAACAGCACACACATTGATGAATCACCCTGCCTGTGAAACACCGGAATGAAAGTTTATTGCTTGATCAGGATTTGAACCCAGGCTAGACATCTTAGATCGAGCATGCGTACCTCTCGGCTCTCCTGCTGTGATGCTACCGAAACGTTTAATTATCATGGTTTTTTTATTGTATTTATCTATGCCAAAATGACGGGTTGTATAGTGAAAGAAGATCATACAAAAGGGTAAACATGCTGTTTAATAAAATTGTGCATTTTCAGCAAGCTAGCCATCGCCCGATACAGCACAGTACAATGCAGGGCCAATGCAGGCAAGTGGCCCCTGAACAATGGTTAAGAAGATCGATATACAGTATTCAGTAAATGCGATTATTATCGAGTGCTTGCCAAGTCGCTTAAGTTCTCAAACGAAATGGTTGATAAGGAACGGTTGGCTTGGCAAGTGATTAGCGACGATCCATCATATTAAACACATACCTCCCGGAGATGCCTGAGATATCAAACTATGTCTGAATTAGACAAATGAACATGTTTCTAGCAGTCGGAACTACTGCTATGTTCAATTCTAGAGCTTAAATTTTGTAATTCGGCTTAGCTTAAGAGATTATCAAGGTTATGGCATGTGCAGAAATGAAATAAAACCACAAACACTGGTGTCTCCAGGCGCTTGTAAATATTGCAATGTATCCAGCGATTCATAGGTATGATGATCAGGCATTTGATGATACGAGTGAAGAAAGTGAAAGAAAAAAAAAACGTTATCGTTAAAAAATCGTTGCAGCCTGTTCTAACTCAAGGCATTGTTGAGCAGGCCAAGCAAAATGGTGAATTAAGACCCCTGCAAGGTAACAGTCGATGTGCCTCCAGGGAGAGCGAGGTGGCCGAGAATGCACTTGATGAAGGAAACAATTAAATACGATTGTTAATTATCTTCAAAGGGGCTGTTTTGATTAAACCAAATGCCCAATTTTTACTCTTGCATCCCGGGAGTTCCCTTAGTATGCATGCAAAGTTTCAGGCTGCGAGGTTTCATGGTCTTGGAGTGATGGAGGAGACACGCACACTGACTGACTGACGCACACTGACTGACTGACGCACACTGACATTCATGAGTATACAGTGGATGCTCTTCCAGGTAGCTCAACAAACATGGCCAGTTCATACAAGGCTAGGGCATTATCTCCATGCTAATGACTGCCAAATTGCTGGAAATACACGTTTGGAGATGCACCCCCTACCCCACAATTTATTACCACTACAATGCTGTAGAACCAACTATATTTAAAACTACAGTGTAAGTTTCGACTTCTTTTAAAACTAGTTGTACACCTTTCCTTCCCAATTCCATATCCATGGAATGCCTGACGTCATTGCCAGACGCTGAAGGAAGGGAGTGCTCAGTTTTTACTCCGTTTGTTTGTTTTTGTGTTTGTTTGTTTTCTTGTTTGTCTGGGCGATATCTCAGCCATCCTTTGAGCTAGGAAGCTGAAATTTGGGGAAAAAAGTGAAGATGTGCTTTCACAAAAACAGTATTTTTGATTATTTGATTAATCAATTAATTACTTGATTGTTATCGATTTATTAATTACTTATTTATTTTATTTCTTATCCTGGCAATATCTCAGGCATATTTTGAGCTCGGAAGCTGATATTTGGACATGACAGTGACCAAGTGATTTGGCTATAAAGGGTATTTTTGATTTATGGATTAATTAATTAATCGGTTAATTCTTCATTTTTTCGATTAATTACTTAATTTTCAAAAAGTTACAGATTCAGCTGAAACATTGGTGGTTTACATATGCTATTAGCCAATTAATTAAGAAAAAAAATTTTGATTATTACTTATTTATTTTAATTATGCAATTAATCAATCTATCAATAATTGTACACCTCTCCCTCCCAATTCCATCTCCATCTGTTACAAGGCGGCATCGCCAGACACCGAAGGTGCCCCGGCGATGTCGCGTGCTGAAGGATTTGTTATATATTTATTTGGCACGGGGGGTTTTTGGTGTACTTTGTACCGGTACTTGTTTTCTATTCTGGGTACCTCTACATATCTGATTGTGTGGGCTACAATGTCAAGTGGCACATGGATTTTGCTCCCTCAACACTGAAGCAGTTTATATTTCAGAAAAGTATTGAGCAATGCATTAACTTGTTTTCTGTCTCTCTCCCTCCCCCTCCCCCACCTCGTGTGTGTGTGTGTGTGTGTGTGTGTGTGTGTGTGTGTGTGTGTGTGTGTGTGTGTGTGTGTGTGTGTGTGTGTGTGTGTGTGTGTCTCTTTTTTTTTCTCTCTCTCTTTCTCTCTTTTCCTGTCTATTTTAAGATTGGGGTTATTCCCTTTTCTGGTGGTATCGATTTTGTGGTATTCCTTCCAAAGATACCAGACACCAATCTCACATTAATAGAAAGTTCACTCAGCAGTTCATTCTTTCAAGATTTGGACCATAAGCTGGAAGAAAAGATTGCAAACATCTTTGTTCCCAAGTTCAAAATCGAATCAGAGCAAGATTTAATGCCAGTGCTGGATAATCTTGGTAAGTTTCGTTCCCACATTTTTCGACTTCTTTCTCGAGGCTCTGCACTCCTTTAACCTTGATAACTCCATTCTCATTACCCTTTTCTCAGTCAGGTACCATTCCTGTTCTTAGCAAATGTAATGAGTATTGCTATGCTGCAACATCAGTGCTCGAAGAAAGAGAAACTGATTTTTCAAGATGATGGTCCTGTTCCATCGCTTTATATTACCACAGTTACTCTCAAAATGAATAGGTAGTTCAGGTAGATGCAGGATTTTAAAGGGGGTTGGGGGGTGATGGTTATCCACATGAAAAAGTAAAATGTCAAAAATATACAGTCAGAACCACAGGTGCATACAGTAGTGGTAAATTAATGCCTCTGGTTATAATTCCTGGAGTAAGAAAATGTGAAAATATATTTTAAATTGAGGTTTAATTGTTAAATTACTCTATAATAATGTACTTTCTTCCAAGAGAAAGGGAGGGATTCAGAATCCCGAGAACTCCCCCTTGCCCTCCCCAAACTATCCACAATCCATTGCCAAACTAGAGAGTTCATAGAACACAATCAATACAGCAAGTGCTTGCTTAATTCAAAGCAATACAGTAAGTCAACACTTAACACCATCCCGGTTAACATTGTTTTGCTATTAAGTCGCTGATCTATTTGAGAATAAACTCGTTTCAAGTTGTTCACCATTCCATTATAAAATCGTTTTACATCTAATTTAGTACCAAACTAATGGTTTTCCTGGTTTTAATAAAGCTACAGTATAAACCATACTGTACTGTTGTATAAGTCCACTCAGAGTATGTAGAGTATTGGCCTTATATACACCGAGCTGTGCATCGATAGCATCGGTCGTTGTGTCATCCTCTCCGATCTCAGGTGCTTGACGAGTAGTGATCCACCGAACGAGCAGTCATATGTTTGTATGTTAAATTGATGGAAACATCCTCAAGTGCATTGATAGCTTTGAGCCGTGGAGACTCCAAGCTTAGACACCTTTTGTTGTAATTTAAAACGTCTCCATTTCTGCTTTCTGGCTAATTTGTATTTTCATTCTATACATTTATTTTAATGCATAATATACATATTCATACAATTTTATATGGTTATTATTCTTTCTATATATGCATATATTTGTAAGTTTGTTTTATTAATGTAAACTTGACAAATATCATTCTTCAGAATGCTTTGTCCAGAGTTTTAAGTTCTCAATAAACCAAAATGATAGATTTATTGACCTATCAAGTGTTTTACATGATGGAATGTTGTTTTTTCATTTCATTTTGGTTTATTAAAGAAAGCATCCTTGATAAAGACTGTCAGAAGACTGATAGATGCAAGGTTAACATCAGAACAGCAAGAAGAATCATGTTCATAACAAATCTAAAAGTACCAAGATCACAAGCTAAATAAAAAAACAATCAAACAAATATTATACATGTAATTGATATGTACATCTACACAACAAAATTAAGCATTTTAGTCAAAAAAGAATTGTCGAGTATTTATACTTTTGAGTCTTACACTGAGGAATGTCAAGATGTTGAGCATTTCTGAGCACAGATGTCACGGTCCACCCGTGACTGATGCACAGATTTGAAGGAAGAATGCCACGGTGACAATTAGTCTTTTGAAGACCAAATCCAAAATGCAAGAGAAGCTCATTCCTGTGTTCACTCAACAATTGTCGGCGATATCAAAATGACTAAGTTGTTGCGCATCGGACTGAATAGATGGGTACATTATAAAACGAAGTGCACGCTTCTGGAGTCGATCATTGTCATCACTCTGAGTCCTTGTGATGCCAGAACCCCACAGGGCACACTGAACTCCAGCAAGTGACAGATGAACACTGTATATTTCAACAAGATCAAGGGCACTCACACCAAATTTCTTCAAAGTACAAAGAACGTTGAGTCATCTTGCATCATGAGATACCATCTGCTGGTCCTGACTATTCCACTTCAGATCTGATTGGATTATAACACCAAGGAGAGTGAACGATTGAACTCACTGCAGAGGGATGTTATCAATGACAATGTTTAATTGGTGTGGAACATTCTGAAGGAAAGATATTTGCATGATCTTACATTTCTCTGGCTTCGGTCTTACCTCATGAAGGCAACACCAATCACCAAGTACATCAACATGGGCTTGCATCAAACTTTATTGAGTTCTGTGCAGCACTTCGACCATGCTCAAGTCCTCCACATATTTCCAATGCTATTCTGTTGTTCTGTTGTTACAGCTGCATTATTCACCAAAACATGGAACAAAATTGGTCCTAGTTGCATCCCTTGTGGAACTCCGCATGAGAGACTCAATGGGTTCGATGTCTGACCTTGATAACAAACCACTTGGGAATGATCAAAAAGGAAACTACACAATGGTGGTATAATGGAAGCATCAACCCCAAGCTGAATGAGCTTTTCAATGGAGTGGTCTCCATAACCACCTTGGAGTGGTTGACGAGGTCTAACGCCTTAGTAAAGTCAACAGTGCAAATGTTTTCATAATGACCTCGTTGGTCAACATTTCGATGTATTACATCTAACATGTGGACTAAATAGTGGTTGATGGAGCTTCCTTTCATGTTTCCATACTGTGCAGGATCAATGTGAGGTTTAAAATCGACCATCAGCCAGTCAGCAAGAAAGATTTCAAACACCCTAGCTAAACCAAATGTAATTGAGATGGGGCGAAGCTGATCAAATCCAATAACACGAGAAGTCTGAGGAATCGTACATACTGAGGCACACTTCCATTTAGCAGGGAAGTAACCATTCTGCAAGCATGAGTTAAATTTCTTTGTAACAGGGCCTGAGATTTCCAGTGCAAACTCTTTTAAAAGACAAATAGGTACATCACTGGGATCTGGTACCTTGGATGCGTTAAGACATCAATGACGAAAGTAAACCTCGTGCTGATGGATTGTCGCTGGAGGCGCAGATGCTGGAAGATAAGCCGTAAGAGTTGCTGGATCCAGCGGAGGTAACGGAGTAGAGATGCGTGAAAAATGCATGTTAAGATCATTGGCTAGTTGACGAGGAGATTCTTCAAACAAAAGCAAGATTGTAGGACTGCTTCTTCATTCCGGTCAATAATCGAATCTGTCTGTGCCATTTTCCAGGCTCTGATCTTTTATGGTGTTCAAATTTGTTCTGAAAGTAACCTGACTTAACTTTTTTGATATTATGCTGGATTTTATGTGTTGTTTATGCTTATGGTATCGATCAAAATCACCACGATCATGTGCAGTGCCCCGTTGTACTATTAAACGGTGAAGATTATCATTGAACCATGGTTTGTCCCAAGGTTTCCGCTTAATCACGATCTCATGAAAGCATCATTTGTATTGCATCATAAGGGTACTATGTAGAATTTCTACCATTTCATCAGGAATATCAGTAGAGTTCAAATCAGCCCAATTATACTCTGTAATCCATTGTCCAAAATTTCGGATAGATGATTAAAGAAACGGTCTTAGTTTAGACTTTGTGGATTTCAGAGGTTGAAATGAATCATGCTTTTGGGCGCAAAACAACACTGTGACCACAAGATTCAATTGGAGCACATATTACTGGTTCAGCATAAAGTTCTTGAAAGTTTGTTAAAATGTTAATAAGTACTCCATTTACTCGTGTTGATGTTAAAACTGTGTAAACACAGCATATTGTTGAATAACATCGGTTATGGAGATCATTAAAATCCCCAATAACAAGTACTACCGTCTCCTCCGTTGAGTTAATAAGGTCATCGACCTCAATGATGTGATCTGTTACCATCTGATGGTAGGGAGATCATGGCGGAACATAGACAACACATGCGTAGAGATTCCTCATCAGACGCATGGCAGATGATGATATCAGTTTAACCCAAAGCATTTCAAAATGTGTTTGGAGAAGATAGTGGAACACTTGTCAGGAGTTTATATCATCTCTCGCATAAAGTGCAACTCCTCCTCCCATTCGGCCATCATGGTCAGAGCAGTAGAGAGTAAATGCTGGTAAGCCAAAACATGTGGATGGCTTGGCTGGAGTAAACCTAGTTTCGGATACTGCTACGAGAAATTCGGTTGATACATTTTCCAATTGCCACTTATGAGGTGTTTTACATGCTTTCGATGGCCTTGACCTTTAATTAATTATGACCAGATTTTATACACATATACTGCACATACATACAAATAAGCGGTGTAAGTTACAATCTGAGATGTTGAAAAATTCCTGAGGTTTGGCAAGAATAAAATCACAAAAATATCCAACTTGATTATAATGGAGTGAAATTGTTCTCATGGACACCATGTTCTCTTTACCACGTAGGACTTTTCTCTATGCCACGTGGGACTTTTCTCTTTACCACATGGGGATTTTCTCTTTACCACATGGGGCTTTCTCTATACCACGAGGCTTTCTCTATACCATGTGGGGCTTTTCTCCTTACCATGTGGGGCTTTTCTCTTTACCTCGTGTGGCTTTTCTCTTTACCTCGTGTGGCTTTTCTCTTTGCCACATGGGGCTTTTGCCTTTGCTACCTGGGATTTTCTCTTTGCGACATGGGGCTTTTCTGTTTGACATGTGGGGCTTTTCTGTTTGCTATATGGGACTTTTCTCTTTGCCACTTGTGGTTTTTTGATCCCATGTAGGACTTTTTCGATGCCACTAACCAAGATGAGCAGATTCTGGAAAAAAGTAACATTGAATTAATTCTATTTTGCACCGTCTTAGCTTGGCAGTGAGTTGGTTTACCAATGGGGTGCCTTTTGATTATGACTGGTGAACCTCAAGTGTTATTGCAGAAGGCCTTCGGACAGAAGGTCCAACAAGATCTCCAGGGTCTTCGGGGACTAAGGGTTCTACTGGAGTCTATCAGGTCTTCAAGGTCTTAAGGTCCAAGTGGTATTGTGGGTTTTTGGGGTCTGAAAGGTCCTAGGGGTCTTACAGGTTGTGAAGGGTCTCAGGAGTCTTAGGGGCACAAGGGTTGGCGGGTTATGAGGGGTCTTGGGGGTTTAATGGGGTCTTAAAAGCTCTTTGGGTCTTAAAGGATCAATGGGGTCTTAAAGGTCAACTTATGGTTATAAAGGGTCTAAATGGTCTTAAATATTATCGGTCTTTGGGGCCTAAAGGATCTTCGGATATAAAGGGTTGAAGTAGTGTTCAGGGTCTTCAGTCTTGGGGATCTTGCTGGTCTTTAGGTTCTGAAAGGGTCTAACGGCTCTGATTGGTCTTCTGGGTCTTAAAAGTGTCCAGGTTCTGAAGGGACTAAGGGGTCTAAAGGGTATAAAGGTTTTAAGCGTATAGAGGGTCTTAAAAGGTCCAAAGGGTATAAATTTTTTAAATGGTTTAAAGAGGTCTAAGGAGTGCAAAAGGTGTAAGGGCTTTAAAGGTCAACATTTCAAAGGTCAACAATTACAATAAGTAATTAATAGACATACTCATGGTCCTACTCCTGCTCAAACTGTATGTAATTAACAGACATACTCATAAGGGTTGACCAAGATTTCACCTCGATGATTGTTCACCGTCCACCTGTGTTTTTCAGTTTTCTATACAATTTATATATAGATATCAAGTGAATCGGTGGAAAATTGACGATTTATATGATATTCACCTTTGACCTTTTGACTTATTAACCTCAAAATACTATACGCTTCAAGCTTGTCACTTCCTATAACAGGTGGTGAAGTTTCATGAAGATCGGAGTAAAAATGTGACCTGTAGGCGATTGACATACTGATAGTCAGACAGACAGACAGACAGACAGACAGACAGCCAAACAGAATGAAACATCACTGATACAGTGATACTTGGCAAAACAGCACAAAGTTGAACAGTACTCGGTAGAGCGTATACCTCTGCCAGGCTGAACATTTTACATTTTGTATCTCAATGATGGGCTGAATCTGAACTAAAATCTAATCCGCTTGTTCTTGTCACCTAACCAACTCATCCACCTAGTTTTGTCATAACTCGTCCACAACTTTTTGAGATATCATGATATATATCTAGTTTTTGGCCCTATCTTTCAGTTTTAGAAATTAGGCCTATGTTGACCTTTTGACTTTAAAAATAATTGGTGGTTGAATTCATTGATCTGATATGAAAATTCTGTTCAAATTTCAAGTCAATCAGATGAAAATTGAGGATTTTAGAAATTTGAAAAAGTTTTTTTTAACCTTCGGCCTATGATGACCTTTAGACCTCAAAAATATATATGATTCTGTCAGACCACCAACTACACCATTTGGTGAAGTTTCGTGAAGATCGGTTTAAAATTGTGACCTGTATGCGATTAAAGGTAAGCGGACAGACAAACGGAAACGATCAACATACTTGTCAAAAAAAAAAAAATTGCCAAGTAATGAACAGACGGGCGAAAACAAAACTTTGGTCCACCTTCGGTGAGGGTGGTAATTACAGAAATGCGATGTTAATGTGATATACTACTTTTGATTGTTTTTCAATTACTAATTTCATGCTTACAAATATAATCCCTGTCATTTGACGAGTAGCTACATTGTAATATGCTAAGGAGTCAATTTTGTGCACTTCTTGGTTTCTATTTTGCGATTAGCAGTTTTGATTTTCCACTCACTTTATTTAGATGACTTCTTATGGGAAAAGAGAAACTCTAGAGAAACCCCCTGCCAACCCTCACCTCACCTACACCCCCCCCCCATTTTTTTCATTAAAAGAGAAACCTCTCCTCCACCCCTGCTTTCCCAGCAATCCTCTTACCTCCTTTCCATTTTACACACACACACACACACACACACACACACACACACACACACACACACACACACACACACACACACACACACACACACACACACACACACACACACACACACGACAATAATTCAGAAAAGGATAATAGTTAAAATTAATAGAAATAGGAAGGGGGGTGGGTCGAGGAGCAAGAGGAGGAGGAGATTGGGACCATAATCTGTGCAGAGCGTTGGTGCTGCTTAAGCAGTCTCCTTGGCTATTGGGCACAATCCTGGACGGGTCGCCACTCCGACACAGAATACCAGCATGCTGGCTCTCATTTTGCCAACCTCGGAAGGATGACAGGCCAAGTTCACCCCACCTGGTATTAAATTAATAGAAATAGGAAGGGGGGTGGGTCGAGGAGCAAGAGGAGGAGGAGATTGGGACCATAATCTGTGCAGAGCGTTGGTGCTGCTTAAGCAGTCTCCTTGGCTATTGGGCACAATCCTGGACGGGTCGCCACTCCGACACAGAATACCAGCATGCTGGCTCTCATTTTGCCAACCTCGGAAGGATGACAGGCCAAGTTCACCCCACCTGGTATTAAATCAACAGCTGAGCAGGATTTGAAATCAGGACCCTCGGATCTCAAGCCCACCACTCAAACCATTAAGCCAACACCAGGCATGGGGGCAAGAGGAAAGTAAGAAAAGTAATGTGAATCAAGGTATGGATGAAAGGATTAACAAATAAGTAAGAAAGTAAGTGGACTTTGTGTCAGAACATTCTGTGTTCATATCTAGGTACATAGTTCATGATATTGGGAACCCAGTCCCATGTACTCTGTTGATTTCTCCAGTGGCCATGAATTTCATTGGTCTGCATATTATTGTGTACAAGTTCCACCATGTGTCATAGATCATTTTTAGTGAACAAAGTCCAAACTGCACCTTTTTTGCATAAATAATTTTGATGGTCCCGAAGTGTGTGACAAATCTATCCTATATGGTTGCTAATATAGATCTATATATTTTTTTTATCTCCACCAGGCTTGGATGACCTCTTCCATCATCCCAATTTTTCAGGAATCTCGACTGAACGTCTTGTCCTTACTGATGCCTTACACAAGGCTGCTATTGAAATTTCAGAAGAAGGAGCTCAGGCTTATGGAGCTACTGCAATATTTTTAACTCGTGGGCTGGTCCACCATGCTGTACCCACACCAGTGTTTCAGCTTAATCGTCCATTCGTTTTTGCTATTATTGATCAGCATTCCAGAGCAGTTCTCTTTTTGGGGCGCTTTGTTGGACCTGACTCCCATCAAGCAACACCTTCAAAGGATGCAATGAAGAGTAGTGATGAAGAAAGAGAAGATGATTCGTCAGATGATGAAACTTCCAAGGATTAATCTTCACACTAAAATAAAAATAAGACTTCGAATGTGGCCTTTTTTTTTCATTGTGAAAACATGTATAACCATTGTTCATACGAGTATACTATCATTGCTCATATATCATCGGAAGGCTAACGTAAGTAGCGTGAATGATAACCATATGTGTTTTCAGGAATGCAAGTTCAAAAGGTGTGCTCTTTCATTTTTGTCAAGAGTAAAATGCTAAATTTACTTTAATTTCCTTATCAATTTATTTTAAATTTCAGGTATGAAACTAATACCTTTGAGATAAACTCTAAACAATATGTAGCTTTGTGTTCTAAAATTTATCAGACATAAATTTTATCTTGTGAAAAACAGGAAACACTTGAAGAACTTTGCATTCTGGCATAAATGGCCTTTGACCAACTGCTCACTGCTTGCAATGTTTGAACTTTTTTTTCATTTTTGAAAAATTCCATTTTCCAATTTTGTACTCAAACAAAAAAAGTCTTCTGTGTCTATCGTTATTTCTCTTTGCAGACACTTTGCCAAACTGTGTTGTTTTAGGACTTGGAATCGTAATCGTTTACTTATAAAAAAATAAAAATAAAAAAGGTTCATAATTTACAAAGGAAAGTTCAGAGATGTATTCAAAAATGAACGTTGTTAGCAGTGAGCTGTGGATGCCAGATTGTTTGCTTCCTGAAAGTGAATGGGAATTTAGAAAACGTGAAAAACATGCAAACAAGCTTGGTGTCCCCCCTTATATAAACAAGGTTAAATAGGCCATAATCATTACATTATTATTTTGAAGGAAAGTAATAATTTCTTATGTACAGGGTGTTTGAAAAGCCTGGAATCAAAGGAAATGTTTTTTTAATTTTTATTTGTTGAGACGATGTTTTTGAGGTGGAGAGGAGGCCGTGGGACCGATTTATAATGGGCTGTACATAGTCCAGATTCAACGTTATTTGACTTTTTTTTCTTTGTGGATACCCAAAATCAGTGATTTATAATAGGAGAGCATGTACCATCGAAGACCTGGA
Source organism: Eptatretus burgeri (assembly GCF_056783735.1). Taxonomy (NCBI): domain Eukaryota; kingdom Metazoa; phylum Chordata; class Myxini; order Myxiniformes; family Myxinidae; genus Eptatretus; species Eptatretus burgeri. Next base: position 114,940,938 of record NC_140962.1, read on the forward strand.
GAATTAAGTCAGAAACGAATGTGCTAAAATCGATGTGTGAATGTTGATAAACGTTCAAATAAACTTACATACATGTATTTCCTGATATGTGTATGCATGTCAGTAGCTCGCAATTTGAACATAATAGTAATAAAATAAACATCTCTTTTCCTGACTTTTGAAACACCCTAATATTTCACCACACCAGATTGTTCAGTGAATGCAGTGATTTTTACTCACGTGATGCAAATTTATGCTTAATCAATTTTCTTTCTTAGGCTCTAGCACATGTCACGACTGATTTAATAGATTTGAATTTTCATGACTGTTTATTATCTCATGATGAATAAAGTATATGTTGGGGATTATTTTGTCTTTGAAACATCATTTCCCATATCGTATCATTTGGAGGAGATCGATAGTGAAATTATGTCCCTCCAGTCATGCTCAATTACTGTACGACCGTTTTTCAGAATGGCATCTCACCACCACATAACGTTACTCATAAACCTCGCTGATCAGCATGTTACCTTCAATGCTAATGCCCATACATAAAATAACCTGTTAGGTGCTCCTCTGTGAACCTCAATTTCTGCATAAAAAGCAATTTCACCCCCTAATCACAGTATTAACGATGAAATGGATGGAGAAAATGTATTTGATCTGACAGTTTGTTTAAGCAGAGAAAACATGATAAAAAGAACATATGTTTTTCTCTGTGAAATCATTTATATGACCTGTGAGGGTAAAAAGGTTCATAGACTGGCAGAGGGTCAAATGGGAATAGGGAGGCAAAGACATCACACAAGTGTATGAGTGGCAAAGAAAGGGGTAAGTGAGAGCAAAATAAGAAGGGGTGGGTCTTCTTATATCTTCAGAGATGGAAGCAGCAGCAGCAACCTGTCTCTCAGAAGTATAGTTTCATGTTCTGCATAGGGCAGAGTCATCCACAAATGGAAAGGAGGAATGGGGCTGGGAATTTTGGCCTTTTCAGTTAAGACTGCATTAAGATTTCTCTGGAAAAAGCTTTTTCCAGAGCAGTCTCAAACAGGACCAGAACTCCCTCCATAATGAGTGAAGGTACAGAAAGGGAATGTGTACAACAGACAGATGCGACGAGCCAACATCAGACATTTAAGAATGGTGAGGGAGTTGAGAGATGTCATCTCAGGTGAGCTTGATGTACAATAGTAAGAAAAAGTTTGTGAACCCTTTTGAATTTTCTGTATTTCTGCATAAATTTGACCTAAAATGTGATCAGATCTTCATCTAAGTCCTAATAATAGATAAAGAGAGCCTCATTAAACAAATAGCACATGCACACAAAAAAAAATATACTTTCATTTACTTATTGAGCAAAATGATCCAACATTCAATTTCTTTATTGGAAAAAGTATATGAACCTCAACATTCAGTAACTGGTGGCACCCCCTTGAGCAGCAATAACTTCAACCAAACGTTTCCTGTAACTCTTGATCAGCCCTGCACATCTGCTTGGAGGAATTCTGGCCCATTCCTCCTCACAGAGCTGATTCAACTCAAAGACATTTGTGGGATTTCTTTCAATAACCGCTCAGTTCAGGTTCTGCCACAACATTTTAATTGGGTTCAAGTCTGGACTTTGACTTAGCCATTCCAAAATGCAAAATCTCTTCTGCTTCAGCCATTCTGTTGTAGATTTACTTGTATGTTTAGGATCGTTGTCTTGCTGCATGACCTACTTTCTCTTAAGAACAAGCTCACAAATGGATGCCCTGACATTCTCCTGTGAAATTTTATGGTACAATCCAGAATTCATGGTTCTGTCAATGATGGCAAGCCGTCTGGGTCCTGAGGCAGCAAAGCAGCCCCAAACCATGATACTCCCACCACCATGCTTCATGGTTGGGATGAGGTTCTGATGTTGGAATCGAGTGTTTGGTTTTCGCCACACATAACATTTCTCATTTAAGTCAAAAAATTCTACTTTCGAATCAACTGTCCAGAGAACATTTTTCCAATAGCCTTTTGGATAATCCAGGTGATCTTTGGCAAATTTGATATGGGCAGCAATGTTCTTCTTGGGGAGCAGTGGTTTCTTCCTTGATATCCTCCCATGCACACCATTCTTGTTCAGTGTTTTCCTGATGGTGGACTCATGGACACTGAAATTAACCAATGCAAGAGAGACCTACAGATCCTTAGATGTTAACCTGGGATTCTTTATGACTTCCTGGATTATTACTCGTCTTGCTCTTGGAGTGATTTTATTTGGACGACCGCTCCGGGAAAGAGTAACAGTGGTGTTGAATTTTCTCCATTTGCACACAATCTGCCTGACGGTGGATTGGTGGTGCCCAACATCTTTAGAAATGGTTATGTAACCCTTTCCAGACTGTTGAGCATCAACAACTCTTTCTGAGTTCCTCAGAAATCTCTTGATTTAGGCAAGACACGCTTTCACAAACGTGTGTGGTGAAGAACAGACTCTGATGGTGATGAACAAAGTTTATGTTTTTCTTATCGGGCATGGCCACCCAAACTCACCTCTGATTGTCATCCCATTGATTGTAACACTTGACTGCAATTACCTCCTTAATTGAGCTGATTAAGTGAAAGGTTCACATACTTTTTCTGACAAAGAAATTGAATGTTGGATCATTTTGCAAAATAAATAAATGAAAACGTATTTTTTTTTGTGTGTGTGCTATTTGTTTAGTCAGGTTCTTTGTCTAGTATTAGGACTTTGATGAAGATATGGTCACATTTATGCAGAAATAAAGAAAATTCTAAAGGCGTAACAAAATTTTCTCACCCACTGAAGCTCCAGCTCAATGATGAACTGATAGACACATTAGTTGTAGGCTATGCAACATTCCCATCAGTTGGACCTGTCTTTGAGGTGAAGAATTTCAGAGCTGCTTTTTGTGATTACCTTGCAAAGTGCCTCAGTGTAGCAGAGTTAGGATGCTGAAAAGGATGATTGGAGGCATTGAGAATGAACTGCTGAAGGAAAGAATGCAGTCGATGAAGGATGGAATTACTGGAACTCTTCATGCTCGGCCAGTTTCTGATTGAGATTTCAGATCAGCCCAAACTGTGTTGCC
>NC_140962.1:114944502-114959502 GCF_056783735.1 Eptatretus burgeri
ATATTACTTTTCGAATAAAGAACCATGATCTTTTCTACCCCCCATTAATGCACCCCAAACCCACCTCCTCCATAATCCCTCCGTTCCTTCCTGAAAGTTCCTGTAATGTCCATCTTGTTTACCCCGTGTACCGCGCTCCATCCGGCTCCCTTCCACAGAGATAGGACGCACACATTATTCAGCGTAAAGTGGGATTAAGCAATTAGTTCACTTTTCTGTCTGTCGCTCTGTCTACAAACATCAGTTCAGGATCGATGAACACCTTGAATTCAATGAATGTTATATTTTGAACACGAATCACAATCTCATGTCATCCTAAGTTTTGCGGAACGTGAATCGGAAAACAAACCTGTAGCTTCGCAGTACGTCGGCTCTTATTTCATCGTGATCTTTAAAAAAATTATTTTATTTCAACTGAATTATATACTTGAACACTGGAGAACACACATTGCCTTCTTGGCACTTTCAAAAACCCTTCTGTTTAGCAGTACAGAAAAAATATTACAGGATTTTACATCATCACGACCCATCAAATTTGCTGCGCACAGAGGCCACTCATGTCCTTGGTTTCTCAAGAATGCATGGGGTAAAGTATTCCATGAACTCTCAAGAGTCTAGTTCGTTAAAAAAATAATATTTAGCACAGAACACTCACATGTGTTGACAAAGTCACATTTATTTTCTCACCTAAATTTGCTCTTAAATGAAATGCTCCCTAATAGCTGTAAATAGTAATTTATGGTTTGGAAATTGAAATACCTTATACATTTTCCAGTACCAGAATTATTTTGCTCCTCACATGTTTCCATTGCATGTAAAAAAAAAGAAAGAAAAAAAGAAAGTACCACTGGACCTAAAGCTAATCTGGGCCCTGGCCTAATGTAGTAACCCAAATTTGGTGGTATTCTGACTGGTGGGTCTGGAAAGGAAGGCTTTTGAAGGAATTTGCACGATTTTCGCAAAAATTTACTGTGTTCACCATTTTAACACACTTCTGGTCATGTGATCGGCATGACCTCTGCAAGCTAACATCCCTACCCTGGCCTAATGTTGTAACCCAAATTTGGTAACATTCTGACTGGTGGGTCTGGAGAAGAAAGTTTTTGAAGAAATTTACTCAGTCAGCCATTTGACCAACTTAAAGTCACGTGACTTGAACGAGCTTTGCAATCCCTGTTACCAGTCAGGAGTGAAATGCTGCTGCCAAATTTCAGCTGGATTGGCCCAGCGGTTTGGCCAGAGAAATTAAAATAGGGGATGGATGGATGGATGGACGGTGCACGATGACAATACCTTCTCTGGAATTTAAATTCCAGATATGCGAAGTCTTGGCATCATTTTCAGGGCTACACGGCATTTTTAGATGGAATATGAATACGGCCCTCATATCCATGAATGGCTTGGTGCTGATTGAATGACTATAAGCCTTTTTTATATTGCCTTCACTGGTGTGGGTTCAAATCCAATCTTGAATCCTCTTCGCTGTATAGATACTTGATCCCCACGTATCCATTTGGACGTTGTGTTTCTCAAGACCACATGCTTATGTTTCTTAAGCTTGACATGTCATCTCTCATCTCTCCTCCGCTTTTCCTCTATTATACCTTACCTCTTACCAGCCTGGTGTTGGCTTAGCGGTTGGGGTGGTGGCTTGGGTTCCTAGGGTCCTGAGTTTGAGGCCCGTTGGCCACTGAATTAATACCAGGGGGTTGACTCAGCCTGTCATCCTTCTGAAGTCGGTGAAATGAGCACCAATATACTGGTAATTGGGGCACTGCATCAGCAGCATAGCTGTGTCCCTAACCAATGATGCAACGAGCAGCCAAAAAGGCAGCACACGATGGGAACCGAACCTCTTCAAATACAAGATAATTTACATGAAAAAAAAATCCTTAAGTCACTCGACCCTGTTACTCTTTCCTTCACTCATTCATTGTCCTTTTCCTCAATACTTCTTTGTTTTTTCTTTTTTTTCCTGATATACAATGTCAAAGCTCGTATAAGAGCTAACACATAGAACGTGTAACAAGGGGAGCAGTAGACAAGGGGGGCAGAAGAGGGAAGCACAAAACAGTGGGGAACAGAGACATTTGGAGATCTGTGGAAGGGAGCCGGATGGAGCGCGGTACATGGGGTAAACAAGATGGACATTACAGGAACTTTCAGGAAGGAACGGAGGGATTATGGAGGAGATGGGTTTGGGGTGGATTAATGGGGGGTAGAAAAGATCATGGTTCTTTATTCGAAAAGTAATTGCTTCCTTGTTTTATTATTAATTGCCCTCTTACTGACATATGATGTAATGCTTCTTTTAAACGAACTTTTAAAATGCTTCCTCTCCTATTATATTACTGTACTTTCCAAATGCCTACATCAGCTTCTCTTCTTCCCGCATTTTGTTCCCTCTGACAAGTTTGTAAATCTGCACTGAATGTCCCACTCTCCTAGTCCTAATCCTACAGTGATACTTTCCTCTGTGATTTCAATAGCACTTCCCTTCAAACTGGTTGTGGTGTCAGTCATCATATGGTAGAACTTGGAATTGAGAAGAGAAACTCGGTCTCCAGCGATATCCAGCTCATTAATGCAAACCGATTTTGTCTATATGAACCCCATTTGCCCTACCACCCAACCACTCACCCAACCTTCCCCACCCCCAAGCTACATCCACACATATCCTCTCCCCCCTCCCTAACAGTGTGTGCTTCACAACCACCATGAGATTTTTATAGGGTTCAGTTGCTAGATTCAGAGCTCTCTTTAGCAGAATGCTTTAAGTTGTTATTTTTGTTGTTTCTCAGTGCAGTGTTTATAGAAAATCAAGCGATGGACTTCTACTCACCATGAAAGGTTTATGACTGTTTAGTTTGAGTGATGTCCCAAAAGCTGTTAAGCTCGAGTGTGAGTGAATAGTCACAAGTTTAATAAGAAGCAAGAAATGGTGTATCACCAGCGGCCCAATTTGGCATCGTGCCCACAAAATATTGTGATCCACTCAGTTAGTCAGGTGTCATAAATGGCCAGTGCCCATGGGAAGAAGCTGCTCACCAAAAGGGGTTCGATGATAGTTGTCCCGCGGTTGAAAGAAGTGAAAACTCAGTGAAGATGGAGCTGTGAAGTGGCACGTGGTAAGAAGCTGTGGGTGCAGAAAGCAAAGTGCTGCTGGAGGATAGGGCTGTGAACGTGGTTCAACTCCAGTGAACCTTAGTTTCGATCCAGTGAAACTCAAGTCCATGAGACATTTCCACAACGGTGTAAATAACAAGCTGTCAGGCAGGGAAGCATCATCACACTTGGTTAAAGCCTTCCTCTCCACTCGTCCCTCAAGGGCAAGGTACTAGAGCCCGGTAGTTGTGTCAGGCAAAATGATTGGTGAGAAACCAGATTTTTTAAATCCATGCCTACATTGCTGCAATTGGTTGGACAAGTAAATGGAACAAAGTTCATGAATTAAAAGTACTAACAAGTTTGCACTGATGAAAAGTACACTGCAAATAGCTCCCTCCTTGATTGCTAATGACCAGAATTTGTCATAATAGGAAGAAAGTGATCGATCAGAAAGGTGTAAAAATTGTAATGTAAAACAATGAACAGTCTCAAAATCAAAAAACTGTACAAAACAAGCTGGCCAATGGATTTGACGGCCAGACTGTGTCTTCCTTGCCACCGGCACTTGAGGAACAGCTGCCGGTGCTGGTGATGCATGTGCAGTAGTCAGGTCATGTTAAACTTAAGCAGGCTTCAACCTGTCAATGCTGCAGAATCATGTTTATGAAAAACTTGTCAGCACAGCAGATGACTTCAAATGGTCTGTCATATGGGGGTTGAAGTGGCTTCCTCACAATGTCATGTCACACAAAAAATATAAGTACAACTCTGAATGTCTGAATTTGTCTGGGTTTGTCTGTGCTGTAGCCTGATAGGTATAGGCTTCAAGTTTCTCAGGTGCATCCATAGTCTATGTACATAGTTGCTAGGATCCAAGTCATGATTAAAATGTCTAGGTGCCACAAACTGTCCTGGCAATTTAATTCAGGACAGCATCCTAGGTCAGACTTAACCGCAGTTTGGATACTTAGCAAGATGATAGGAAGACTCTCCATCCATCTTGTATTTGCAAGGGCTTTCAGAGACTCGTGTGAATGTGGTCAAATCTGGTGTTTGGTGTAGAAAACGTGCCAAGAGGAGACCTGATGTGCCGATGTATTTTGGATCTCTGACCTGCTATGCAGTTTCTGGACCAGTCTCTGACATCACAATTCACTCTCTGTCAGACAAATGCCAAGTCACTAAATGTTGAGTGGCTCTGATGCCAGGGTGGGACAAATTGTGTAGAGCATCAAAAACTGCATGTCCATACTCGCTAGGGACGTAAAGGCGAGGATCACCTGTGGAAAGGTCACAGACACTCCTACCCTACCCTCAGAAGTGGGGAGTGGTATATCTTTGAATGGGAGTAACGTTGCATTAGTTTGCAGACTTTGTAGCTCCTCATCACACTGTTGGGCTTCAGCTATGGAAGTGAAATTGATGATGCCAGATGCATCCAGAACATTTAAGTAAACTCGGGAGAGTGCATCTACTGCTGAGTTGTTTTTGCCACTAATGTGCTTCAAATCCTTCGTGAACTGGAAGATGAAATCAAGATGTCATACTTCTCTTGGAGAGTGACGATCAGGTTCTGACTTTTGAGCATAGGTCAATGGCTTGTAGTCTGTGTAGATAGATAATGTCCTCCCGTCTAGCAAATGCCGAAAGTGTTTGACACCCAGGTAGGCTTCTCGAAGATCTCTGTTCGAAGTTCGAAGATGTGGTAAAACGTTTCAGTTGTGTCACTTGTGGACGGGAAGGGGGGTGTGTGGGGTGGGGGGGGGGCGTGGGGGGGTGCATGGGTGGGGTTGACATCTTTAGCAGCTCGTCATAGATGCGGTAAAGCATTTTAATTATGTAACTCATGGACACGAACCTTTTTCTCAGCTGGGTGTAGATGCGGACAAGCATGTTAATTATGTAACTCATGGATGTAAACGATTTACTCAGCTGGGAGTAGATGTTGTGAAACACTTTCATTATGTAACTCACCAGGAGAGGGTGTGTGACATCTTCAGCAGCTCGTAATAGATACGGTGAAGCATTTTAATTATGTTCCCGTTTTACTCAGCTCGGAGTAGATGTGGTAAATCATTTTCATTGTGTAACTCGGTAATTCATAGGGGGGGGGGAGGGAGGAATGAAGTGGAATCGACACCTTCAGCAGCTTGTAATAGATGCGGTGAAGTGTATTTGTAGTGCAAATGGTGAAACAAGACATACAGCTTTGTTTGTAGTGTGAATGGTGGGACATGCTGCGCATTTCAGTTGCAACGTGGCTGGTGGAAGATACGTTTTAGAACTGTTATGTGCACTGCTCACGGAATTTTTTTTTCGCGAATGAAAAACCGTGAATATGCGAAGCATAGGGCCACCAATATCGAAGCAGGTTGCAGTTTATAAACCGTGAATGTGGGGTCTGCGAATAGTAGATTTATAGACATACCCTGGAGAGATGTATACTGTATATGTTCCCTTTTCAGGAATTTTGATGTAGCAGGAGGCCATTATGGCCCATCAAAGCTTATTATATTATTACCAACTTATGGTTGTTTGTCCATGCTCTATCCTTTTTTTAAAAAAGGGTGATTAAAAAATAACATGTATTTTTTTTTTATCCTTATATATTTCTGATATATATTATCCTTATATATTTTATCCTTATATATCCTTATATATTTCAGGAATTTTCAGGAATCAAAGGGCGGAGGAGCTCCTTGTGAGCCAACGGCCATCCATATCTAGTGCCCAACGGTGTCTGCGGACATCCTCCTGCAGTTGGGTCACTTCTTATTAGGAGGTTGGTGGCAGGATTGGCACTCCGGCCACCGTAAAACCCTTCATTCCGCAAAACGCAAAAACGCAAAAAAATCTGAAAACCCACTCCGTGGGAGTACCTCCTGTGCAGCTTCCCTTCGCAGGGCAGCTCACCGGATGACGGGATTGGGGCAAAGCCTTCGGGAACCCCAATCTTTGATAGGAGGGAAACCACGGGGTAACATCCCTGGGTCAGATTGCGGGAGAGTGTGTCGGAGTGGTGCTGAGGTGTCGTCCACCAGACGGCGGTCTCCTTGGGTTAACCTGAGGCGGTCCCTTCGGGTGGGTGCCTGGAATGTCCTATCCCTAAAAGAGGATGATCACCTGTCTCTGTTATCATCTGAGCTCAAGCGTTTGGACATCCGGATTGCAGCTCACTCTGAGGTTCGGAGACCGGATTGCGGCGAGATAATGGTGGGTGGTTACACCTACTATTGGTCTGGTCGCTTTGATGGTTACCATACCCAAGGAGTTGCTGCAGCTGTGTCTAATAAGCTGACCCCAATGATAATTGAGGTAACACCGGTCAACGAGCGTATTATGAGATTAAGGATTCGTCACTCCTTAGGTGTCATTTCCCTGGTCTCTGTTTATGCTCCGACTGAGGCGAGTGATCTCACTGTGAAGGACGCATTCTACGCCACACTCGAGTCTGTGGTTGATCAGTGCCCCAGACGAGATACACCTCAAGTCTTGGGGGATTTCAATGCATCGACTGGAACTGATAGGGATGGTTATGAGGTGTGTGTTGGTCCCCATGGGTCAGGAACTATGAACCAGAATAGCACGAAGTTCCTTGACTTTGCAAGAAGTCATGGACTTAGGGTGGCTGGTTCATGGTTTCAGCGCCCACAAGCTCATCGCGGGACTGGAGAGATGTATACTGTATATGTTCCCTTTTCAGGAATTTTGATGCAGCAGGAGGCCATTATGGCCCATCAAAGGTCAGGTCAGGTCAGGTATGGGAGCATGTGCCAGAACAGCGCGTCGCTGCGTCCACTTTCCGCCGGCACTCCAGGGGCCTCCGTCTGGCCATCCCCCAGGCAGATGCCAGGCCCATCCCCATCTCCTTGAGATGATGGTCAACCTGTTGAAACCATGCGGCACGTGGTCGGCCCACTGGCCTCCTCCACTCATGAGACTCCCTCTCTGAGAGAATCTGGTGAGCAGGATCAGCGTCAGGAAAACGAGCCACATGTCCATACAGCCGCAACTGACGCTCACGGACTATGCAGGTAACAAATCTCATCTGAGTCTCTCTCAGCAACCGCTCGTTGGACACAAAATCCGACCAGCGATAGCCAAGGATTCTCCGAAGAGACCTGGTACCAAAGGAATTAAGTCTCCATCTCAGATCCTTGGTCAGAGTCCAAGTCTCGCACCGATAGGGCAAGACTGGAAGTACCAAGGACCTGAAGACTCGGACTTTCGTCCTCCCGCACAGGTACCGGCAGCGCCACACCCCATGATCCAGTGAATCCATGACTCCCCAGGCCCGACCCAGACGTCTATTGACCTCTGACTCGCAGCCAGCAGAGACATGAATATCACTGCCAAGGTAAGTGAATCTCTCCACGACCTCAACATCCTCACCACAAACAGACACAGACAGGACAGCAGCATCCAAGATGTCACCGAAAGCCTGGATCTTAGTTTTGACCCAAGAAACCCGTAATGCCAACGGCTCCGACTCCTCATTCAGCACCTCGAGGGCCCCCAAGAGGATGTCTAAAGTCTCCGCAAAGATGACTGCATCATCTGCAAAATCAAGGTCCGAGATCTTGACATTGCCAAACGATGCACCGCAACTTGATCTCTCTGACATCCTCCCAAAAATCCAGTCCATACAAGTGCTGAAAAGTGTGGGGGCAAGTACACATCCCTGAGGAACTCCAGTAACAACTGGAAATAAGTCAGAAATGGTACCACCACACTTCACAGCACTCTCAGTACCAGAGTAGAGTTCAGACATCAGATCGATCAGTTTTGGTGGCACCCCACGAAGACCAAGAATCCTCCAGAGGACATCCCGATTCACTGAATCGAACGCTTTACAGAGATCAACATAGGCTGCAAGCAGCCCCTGCCGAAACTCTCGTCTGCGTTCGGTGAGGACACGAAGTGCAAGGATACGGTCAATCGTTGACCTCTTTGGTGTTTAGCCTGACTGCTCTGGACGCTGGTGCTCAAGCAGATGGTGGCGAACCCTATCAAGAATTATCCGAGCAAAGACCTTGCCCGGCACTGAGAGCAGCGTCACCCCTCGGTAGTTGTTGCAGTCTTGGCGATCACCCTTCCCTTTCCAGAGAGGGACAACAAGGCCCCTCTTCCAGTCAGTTGGGATGATGCCTGTGTTCCAGGCAGAGCACAAAACTGCATGCAACGACACGAGTGCAGCATTTCCACCAGCCTTGAGAAGTTCCGCATGGATGCCACAGATCCCTGGAGCTTTGCCCCGTTTCAACTGGTTCACCGCAGCCCGTGTTTCCACAAGCGAAGGTGGACCACAGTTGATTCGAGGGTCAGCAACAGGGATTGTAACACCCTTGACGTCCAACTCGACAGCTGGGGGATCAGCCTGGTACAACCGCTCAAAGTAACTGGCCCAGCGGGCCTTCACTTCAGACTCCTCTATCAAGAGCCTACCACTCTCTGCTCGAACTGCAGTGCTCCGAGGGATGGGCTTGGATGAACGTAATGCGCGAATTCCCCTGTAAGCGGGACGAGAATCACCTGTCCACAGGTGATGCTCTACCCCCTCACAGATTCCTCGCACATAGGCCTCCTTCTCCACCCTCAGTGCACGTACAGTTTTACGCCTCAGCTCCCTGAACAGCTCAGCTCTGCCATTCAGCCTGGCCCTGCGACTCTTCAATGGTATCCAGTGTCCCTTGAGAGACAAAATTCTTCTTTGCCCTGCGGTGAGCTCCAAGGCATCCACCGGCAACATCAAGGACGGTGATCTTGAAGGCGTTCCACAACTCTTCAGGACCCCCCAAAGCACCCAGACCCCCCAAGTGTCCACTCAGCCTGTTCGCAAACTCCTCAGCTACTCTCTCATCCCTGAGCTTGGCAACATCCAGCATAGGCTGGGATGGTACCATTCTCCAGGATTTAAGGTGCAGCTTTAGAGTTGCTACAACAAGCCTGTGGTCAGTATTGAGGAACTGAGCACTCCGGTAGACCCTGCAGTTCTGGATCATCCTCCAACGACCGTCAATGAGGACATGGTCAATCTCCTTTGCCACACCGCCAGCGTTGGAATACCAAGTCCAGCGATGAGCTTGTGGGCGCTGAAACCATGAACCAGCCACCCTAAGTCCATGACTTCTTGCAAAGTCAAGGAACTTAGTGCTATTCTGGTTCATAGTTCCTGACCCATGGGGACCAACACACACCTCATAACCATCCCTATCAGTTCCAGTCGATGCATTGAAATCCCCCAAGACTAGAAGTGTATCTCGTCTGGGGCACTGATCACCCACAGACTCGAGTGTGGCATAGAATGCGTCCTTCACGGTGAGATCACTCACCTCAGTCGGAGCATAAACAGAGACCAGGGAAATGACACCTAAGGAGTGACGAATCCTTAATCTCATAATACGCTCATTGACCGGTGTTACCTCAATTATCATTGGGGTCAGCTTATTGGACACAGCTACAGCAACTCCTTGGGTATGGTAACCATCAGAGCGACCAGACCAATAGTAGCTGTAACCACCCACCATTATCTTGCCGCAATCCGGTCTCCGAACCTCAGAGAGAGCTGCAATCCCGATGTCCAAACGTTTGAGCTCAGATGATAACAGAGACAGGTGATCATCCTCTCTTAGGGATAGGACATTCCAGGCACCCACCCGAAGGGACCGCCTCAGGTTAACCCAAGGAGACCGCCGTCTGGTGGACGACACCTCAGCACCACTCCGACACACTCTCCCGCAATCTGACCCAGGGATGTTACCCCGTGGTTTCCCTCCTATCATCAAAGATCGGGGGTCCCGAAGGCTTTGCCCCAATCTCGTCATCCGGTGAGCTGCCCTGCGAAGGGAAGCTGCGCAGGAGGTACTCCCACGGAGTGGGTTTTCAGATTTTTTTGCGTTTTGCTGAATGAAGGGTTTTACGGTGGCCGGAGTGCAAATCCTGCCACCAACCTCCTAATAAGAAGTGACCCAACTGCAGGAGGACGTCCGCAGACACAGTTGGGCACTAGATATGGATGGCCGTTGGCTCACAAGGAGCTCCTCCGCCCTTTGACAGGTTTTGTTTTTAATCCTGCTGGGTGTCCATATCCAAACACCCTCCTCACCACAAAACCTGGTGGGGGAGACGGTTTAGTCGCCGACAACCCGACCATGGAACAGGTTAGTACAGGTTTACATGGTACCTGTAGCAGGTCACAGATCGAACCTGACCTGACATTTGTTATTATCAAAGCTTATTATATTATTATCAAAGCCCATCAAAGCTTATTTTATATCAAAGCCCATCAAAGCTTATTATATTATTACCAACTTATGGTTGTTTGTCCATGCTCTATCCTTTTTTTAAAAAGGGTGATTAAAAAATAACATGTATTTTTTTTTTTTTTTGCACCAGAACTTGACGATCTATTACGTAGTCCCAACCTCACGGGTATCTCACCTGCACCACTAGCCGTCACTGGTGCCATGCACAAGGCAGTTATCAAGGTTTCGGAGGAAGGAGTTGAAGCAGCTGCAGTTTCTGGCATTCAAATTACGCTCATGTCAATACACTCCAGCGATGAACTTGAACTTCGCCTTGACCGCCCCTTCTTTTTTGTTATCAGAAATAAAAGTTCTGGGCTGGTGATGTTTATGGGGCGCTTTGTGCAGCCAGAATCACACAATCATGAAAGTTCGGAAGAGGAATAAAATGAATCCTTATGACATCAATGAAACTTTTGCTGTTTCAATGTTATAACATGGTACTTTAATTTGGGTGCTGAGAAATGAAGCAACCACAGCAGCATAAATTGATTGACCGTAAATCGGAAATAAATAGTTAATTATTCTACTTTCACTGCAGAATAATTTCATGGAAATAAAGAAAAAAGTTATCCTGTGTATTTATTTTTGTGGAATTCATGTTTGAACAAAAAGTGGTTCAGGACGCGATCTCACTCACAGCATCACACTTAAGTAAATAGAATAAAAGTAGGGGCAATATCTCTGGGCACTCACTTGGTAGAATAATGAAACTGAGGAAGAAGTCAATGAGGGATAGAATCAGCAAAATGTACCAATGAACCAGTGTTATAGCGAATACCAATTTTGGTCGGCAACCTGATACTGGTACTGATTGGGATGGTTATGAGACATGTTGGTTCCCATGGGTCTGGAACTGTGAACCAGAAAACTAAGTTCCTTGACTTTGTAAGAAGTCATGGATTTAGGGTGGCTGGATCAAGCTTTCAGCTCCCACAGACTCATCACTGGACTTGGTATTCCAATGCTGGTGGTGTGGCAAAGGAGAATGAACATGTACTCGTTGATGATCACTGGAGGATGATCCAGAACTGCAGGGTATACCAGAGTGCTGAGTTCCTCAATAACGACCACAGATTTGTTGCAGCAACTCTGAAGTTTAAGCTCAAATCTGGGAGAATGTTACCATCTCAGCCGAGGCTGGATGCTGGCAAGCTCAAGGATGAGAGGGTATCTGAGGAAGTTTGCAAACAGACGAAGTGGAGATTTTGGGGGGTCTTGGTGCTTTGGGGAATCGTGAAGAGTTGTGGAGTGCCTTCAAGACCACCATCCTTGATGTTGCTGGTGGATGTCTTGGAACTCAAGTAAGGCTAAAACGAATTTTGACTCTCAAGGGACACTGGATACCATTGACCAGAGTCGCAGGGCCAGGCTTAATGGCAGAGCTGAGCTGTTCAGGGAGTTGAGGCATAAAACTGTATGTGGGCTGGGGGTGGACAAGGAGGCCTATGTGCAAGGAATCTGTGATGGGATAGAGCATCACCCCTGGTCAAGTGATTCTCATCCTGTTTACAGGGGAATTCGCACATTGCGTTCCTCAAAGCCAGTCCCTCGGTGTACTGCAGTTAGAGGGGAGGGGCGGTGGGCTCTTGATAGAGGAGTCCAAAGTGAAGGCCTGCTGGGCCAGTTACTTTGAGCAGCTGTACCAGGCTGATCCACCAGCTGTTGAGTTGGATGTCAGGGGTGTTACTATCCCTATCGCTGTCCCTCCAATCACCTGCGATCCACCTTTTTTGTGGAAACACAGGATGCAGTGAACTGGTTGAAATGGGGTAAGGCTCCAGGGATCTGTGGCATCCATGCTGAACTTCTCAAGGCTGGTGGAAATGCTATACTCATATTGTTGCATGCAGTTCTGTGCTCAGCATCGAACACAGACATCTTCCCAAATAACTGGAAGAGGAGCCTTGTTGTCCCTCTCTGGAAAGGGAAGGGCGATCGCCAGGACTGCAACAACTACCGAAGGGTGACGCTGCTCTCAGTGCCAGGCGAGGTCTTTGCTCAGATAATTTTTGATAGAGTTCATCACCATCTGCTTGAGCACCAGCATCCAGAGCATTCAGACTTTACACCAAAGAAGTCAACGATTGACCATATCCTTACTCTTCCAGTCCTCACCGAATGGAGACAAGAGTTTCGGCAAAGGCTGCTTGAAGTCTGTGTTGATCTCTGCAAAGCATTTGATTCAGTGAATCGGGATGCCCTCTGGAGGATTCTTGGTCTTTGTGGGGTGTTTGGTCGAAATTTTACACAAAGAGAAAACACTTTATTACACTGGTCAACAATTTTTTACTTTCTGAATGTTGTCTAAATTTCTACAAGTGAATTAGGGTATTCTGGCACTGCTGAATCAGGAAATGGCATCCGTTTCTCTCCATCAGGTCAGGTTTTTGTGCTAAGTTGATTTGAAAAAATCAGATCTTGTGACAAAATCAATTACATTTTTGTGGCATTATCAGCTGATTTTTGTCAGCATATATCATCCTAAACATGTTTTTAAGAAAAAAAAAATGTTTTGCCAACAACATTTATTGATTACATGATAGAAACATCGATTACTGTCATCTGAATGGTGGGCATTGATAAAGGTAAGTACAAGTAAATTGCATGTTGCGTCACCACTGTTCAAACTTCAGGGCTTGAACTTCCGTTTCTTCGAACTCCTGGAATGTTCAGCGGCAGGGAGGTCTCTCTTCAGATTCCAACAGTAGTCAGCCATCATGACTGCGTCCCAGCGACCCTGATACCTGGTCTCCATCTCCTTCATGTCCTGATGGAATCTCTCCCCCTGCACGTCACTCATTGAACCCAAGTTCTCAGGAAACCGGTTCATATGTGAAAATAGGTAGTGCATCTTGATGCTCATGTTGCAGCCCAGGTTTCTGAAAGCAGTCAGCATGTTGTTGACAAGTTCTGCGTAGTTTCTGGCCTTATTGTTGCCAAGAAAGTTCTTCACTACCAAAACAAATGTCTTCCACGCTTCCAGTTCCACTTCGTTCATTGAGTTTTTGAACTCTGGATCTCTGATGAGCTGACGGATCTGAGGACCATCAAAGATGCCAGCTTTCAACTTCTCCATGGTCAATCCTGGAAAAGCCTGGCACAAGTAAGTGAAGCAGTCACCATCTTTGTCCAGAGCCTTGGTGAACTGCTTGATTAAGCCGAGCTTGATGTGCAGCGGTGGGAAGAGTATTCTGTCTCTGTCCACCAGAGGGTCGTTGATGACGTTCCTTTCTTTGCATGGCACCAATTCCTCCCGCACAGGCCAGTCCTTCTTCGTGTAATGCTGAGCACGGTCCCTACTATCCCACATGCACAGAAAACATGGGTACTTGGTGAAGCCAGACTGTTGTCCCAACAAAAAGTTCACCATCTTCAGGTCAACACAAATAAACCACTTATGCTGATCATAACCAATTTTCTCCAGCACGTACTTCACCGCTTCATACTTCTCCTTCAGTGTAGTCGAGTGAGCGATGGGTACAGAGGCAAACTGGTTGCCGTTGTGTAGCAGAACACATTTCAGTGATCGCTTGCTGCTGTCAATGAACAGTCTCCAATCTTTGGGTTCGTACTGTGGCACTCCAAGCTTGAGCAGAAGCTGCTCAATATCAGCACAGTACACCAAGTCCTTCTCTTCAGAGAAAAAACGGAGGTACTCTTGATGCCTGTTGCGGAAGAAGCTGATTTTTTTGGAAGACCAATTTGCGGAAGACCAATTTTTGGAAGATTTTGAGGTTTTATGACTTCAAACTGATCCCTTTTCAACATAATCACCCAGAACTATCGTACCTGAATACTTCTTGTCATTAAAATAATTATTTCCAATCAAAACAATTATTTGACATGACATTTTACCCCCACCAACTTCTTCTAAAATGCTCCACACATGCGTACATGTGAACAAAAATGTAAAAAACGACATGTGGCCATATCTCAAAAACTTGACCTGATTGAACAAAACTAATGTGAGTTTTGGATTCAGCGCATCAGATTCGTCCTGAATCAGCTTAAAAAATGCAGACAACAAATTTGTTGTTGACCAGTGTTATCTAATAGATCATTTATTGTACAAAAACACACATGTTGAGAGAAAGGCTTGTCTCAAGTGTACAAGCAGATCTCTGACTCTGAGCCAGAACATATGGTCTTTCATATGATTGGAAATAGGGAGGGGTCAAAGCATCAAAGGGTACTGTTGCATCAATACCAGACTACAAGAAAGCTTTGTTGAGCAACAGGTCCTTCAAAGCAAAGCGAAAAATAATTCTGTGCATAATAAAACAAGGTAATGCAGTGAAAGAATGCATGCCAGCTCAGAGCATGTATGCACAGAAAAACTTTCATTTGCATCAGCAATGATAAGCATTCAGCACAGCAGGCCAGTGGAGCATCTGTTCACACAGATAAGGTATAGATTTGCAACACAAGGAGAAATTCATAGCCTCAGCAGTTCGATGAGACTCCTGTTTTACAATCTAAATAAGATATAACTTTGAAATACAATGAGAAGGCAGAGTTAATGAGACTCATGTTCATACATCTTTGCAATACAATGAGAAAGCAGAGTAAATGACACTTAGCAATG
>NC_140962.1:114964502-114976669 GCF_056783735.1 Eptatretus burgeri
GGTTCCGCGCACATTTGGTCGACAGACCCAGTCTACCTCCCTGTCTATGGGGAGGTCTTTCCTGTTTATTTTGAACGAATGATGTGGCGCCGAGTCCCGACAAGTATAATTGTTTCAGTGTTGTAAATAATTATAGTCGGTAGTAGTGCTTTTGCTTTTGTTGCATTTTGCTTTTGCTGCACATTGCATTACGGCCTTACGTGCGTGTGTTGTATGTGTGAAATAAAGGTGCTTGCTTGAACTGATTCCCGTTTCGTTGCGTCCTTTCCTCTGTTTGAAAGTTCCATCTTGCATCACGTAAGGGATTGATAGTGGCTTGAAACACCCGATAAGTAATCTGAACCGTCGAGGTCGACGATAACTCCGCTCGGTTATCCCTGCAGCACGGAACGAGCCGCTTAAGCGGTTCGTGTCCGAAGTCGACCTGCGGCGAGGTACGATCGCCCAGTCGACCACTCACGCAGGTACTTAGGTAGGTTGAATTTGGTGAGCAACCCTATCTTGCGCGGGTGGGCAATTGGCACGATCGTGGTGAGGTTAAACCCCCACCCGTGACTGGCTCCTGGCGGTAGTTCCAGGAGGGTCACGACTGAATTGTCCGTTCCGGTGGGTGGCACATCGCGATTCGAGTTACGTGGCCGATCGCATGCCGGACGGGCCGAAATTCGCAACACTATCTTATCTGTACCTGTTTGTGGTGAGGATGTTGAGGTCACAGAGAGATTCATTTACCTTGGCATTGATATTCATGTCTCTGCAGGCTGTGAGACAGAGGTGAATAGATGTCTGGGTTGGGCCTGGGGAATCATGGATTCACTGGATCATAGGGTGTGGTGGTGTCGGTCCCTGTGCCTGAGGATGAAAGTCTGAGTCTTCAGATCCTTGGTGCTTTCAGTCTTGCTCTATGGATGTGAGATTGGACTCTGACTTGGGATCTGAGATGGAGACGTAATTCCTTTGGTACCACATCTCTTCGGAGAATCCTTGGCTATCGCCGGCCGGACTTTGTGTCCAACAAGCGGTCGCTGAGAGAGTTCCAAGTGAGATTTGTCACCTGTATCATCCGTGAGCATCAGCTGTGGCTGTATGGGCATGTGGCTCGATTTCCTGACACTGATCCTGCTCACCAGTTTCTCTCAGTGAGGGAGTCTCATGAGTGGAGGAGGCCAATGGGCTGAATACATGCCTCGTGGTTGCAACAGGTTCATCAGCATCTCAAGGAGACGGTGATGTGCCAGACATCTGCCTGGGGGATGGCCAAATGGAGGCCCCTGGCATACCAGTGGAAAGTGGATGCAGCGTCATGCTGTTCCAGTGTATGCTCCCAAGTTTCATTGAAATTGTGTGTGTAGTTTCGGAGAGGAAAGGAAATACATATTTTGTGGGGAAACCTTCCGTTATATCCCCATAGACTCCGATATTTTCTTTTTTAAATATTGTGAACAAACTTTGGTACATCACCGATGATGAAGGTTGTCCTTAAGTTTCATCGGAATTGTGTGTCGTTTCTGAGAAAAAGCAAATACCTCTTTGGGCGGGAAGTATACCTTAAATAAAATCGCGGGAAAATACCTTAAATCCCGTTTCAAGCGGGAAAATACCTTAAATCCCACTAGATCCCCTTTGGGCCCGATTTTTTTATTGCCATTAACAAACTTTGGTACATACAGGGTGTTGAAGGTTGTGGTAAAGTTTCATCGAAATTGTATGTGTAGTTTCAGAGAAGTTGCAAGTATTTGTGGACGGATGTACTGATGGACAGACGACGTGCCATCCAATAAGCTGCCGGAACTACGTTCCAGGTGAGCTAAAAATGATCAAATACCATGATATGCAGAAGGAATTGAAAAGAATTTGGAACTTGAGAACTGCCAACATTGTGCCATTAGTAGAGCAATTGGAGTGATAAAGCAGAACCTCCACAGATTATAAAAGCAATTCCAGGAAATATAACAAACCAAGTACACTTTTAGGTGGTCTCGGGATCAGTCACAATCCTTCAGTGCCCATGGACCAATGATAAGAGAACAGAAAAAGTGAGTGCTGAAACGTCAAAACATAATTTTGTCATCAACACAGGAAACAGCAATAACTCAGCAAAAATAACGGGATACTTTGAGCCATTTTTGTCATACCTCGTTGTCAAATGATCTTTAATACCCCATTAACCACCTTTCCTCACCCAACCATCTTACTGGCTAGAATCAGTGTTTCCTCCCCTCCTCACTTTCCTCTTTTCCTGTTCATTCATTCTCCTGATGTTTGTCTCACTCTCAGTTCTACAGTACGTTTCGCTTCCATGAACCTCCATGAAGCTTACTGAAAAAAAATAAATTAGAAGGGCTCTGTTTCACCTTCCACCACTCGTGCTAAAGGAGATTATTTTTGGTTTATGCAAAAGGTTCCAGTCACTGACTATATAGTCCTCATCAAGGCCAGGCCTGAGATGAAAGAACTGCAAAGATAGAAAAGAGAAAAGAGAGAAATAGTCGAAGAGTTTTTGAGGAAGTAAAAAAACTACTTTTTGGAAAAGGTGAAGGTCATAAACTATTACAAACGACATGAGAAGGTAAAGGGTTCCAGAGTTTGGCAGTGAAAGGGCAGAAAATATCATAGCAGCCCACCCTTAGGTTGCCAATGGCCACACAATGATCATGCGATGTCGTGGCTTGTCGAGTATTTCGTGGTCTCGCTAACGGTGGAGGTACATAAGCAGCAAGTTCTCGGGAACAGAAACTGAAGTAATATCTGTAGAAAATCAAAGAGAAGCAACTTTGCGGTATAATTTGAGCGGGTCGAGTTTTGAGGCCAGATAAGGAGAGTTGATAAGTCGGATTACTTTGGATTAAATTCTGTCCAGTAAGTGGAGCTGGAACCTCCCCAGATGTGAGAGCAGTACTCCATACAAGGACAAATTAATACTTTTATATAGCTGGAGTAACTGTTCAGAGGAGAAGAATCTTCAACATCTGAACAGTACTTCTAGTTTCTTCGAGGAAGACTTAGCTATTTGTGTAATGTGTGGATTCCAGGATAAATTTAATGTTGGAGTAATACCTAGTATGTTCATTGTGTCAAATGGTGTAATTGTGGAGCTTTCAAAGGAGTTTGAGAGAGAGAGAGAGAGAGAGAGAGAGAGAGAGAGAGAGAGAGAGAGAGAGAGAGAGAGAGAGAGAGAGAGAGAGAGAGAGAGAGAGAGAGAGATATATATATTTATATATATATCCATCCATTAGGACCATACTCTGTGCAGAGCGTTGGTGCCGCGAAGCAGTCTCCATGGCTATTGGGAACAATCCTGGACGGGTCGCCACTCCGACACAGTATACCAGCATGCTGGCACTCATTTTGCCGACCTCGGAAGGATGACAGGCAGAGTCAAACCCACCTGGTGTTAATTCAACAGCTGAGCGGGATTTGAACTCAGGACCCTAGGATCCCAAGCCCACTACCTTAACCATTAAGCCAACACCAGGCATATATATATATATATATATATATATATATATATATATATATATATATATATATATATATATATATATATATATATATATATATATATATATATATATATATATATATATATATATAAACAAATTGAGTTTTAAAAGCATTAAACTTAACTTGATTACATTTGCCCAACTGGGAAATTTGGTCCAAATCAGAATTTAAAAAGGTGGCTGTGATAAAACCAGATGCAGATCGAGTGAGGAAAGATGGGGCAGATGTGAAAAACATGGAGGAATGTAATGTTGAGTCATCAGCATACGAGTGCATTAGGTTATTTGTGAAAGAAAAAGTCATTGATAAAAAGAAGGAAGAGTGTTGGAGACAGGACACAACCCTTAGGAACACAGTCGTTGATAGGGAATGAAGAAGATGTTGAACTACCAACAATTACGGAGATAGAGGGGTCAGAGAGAAAAGTTTGATGTGAGAGAGCAGAGTGAAGGGGGAAATCCAAAAGGAAAGCTTAGATATCAGACCCCGATGCCAAACTCTGTTTAAGGCTTTTGAGATTTCAAGGCCAACAACAAAGAATTCCCCAAAGTCTCAGAGAAGGCGAGCTATTCAGAATGTAATAAACGATATCACCAGTAGATATTGTGTTACGAAATCCATATTGGCGGTCAGATGGAAGGAAGACTGAGATTCAAGATGCTTGAGGAAATGGGAATTCCAAAGACATTCAAAGACTTTGGAAATAGTCGAAGACAGAGCAATAGGACGGTAATAAGAAGGGTTTGAACGATGAGCCTTCTTTAAAATAGGCTGGACAAAGGCAGGTTTCCAAGAAGGAGGAAAAGTTAGAATTTTTAACAAAAACGAAACAAATGAGCAAACACGGGTGCATGTCCTGAATCACACTCCTTCAAGACACAAGAAGGAATGCCATCTTTTCCAGATGCCTTGCATGTGTCCAGAGAGAGGAGTACTTTTTTGACTGCACAAAAAGATGATAGGGAGGGACATATGATTGGGAAGGAGTGCATCAAGAGAAGAATATTGTAGGCATCCAATGTGGAAATAGAGGAGCAAAGATAAACAAGAAGAGTTGTTTTATCGGATGGAGAGACAGTGACAGTATCATGGGCACGGAAAAGCAGAGAAAATATGATATACCATGCCCATGAAAGGAAAAGAATGACGAGCCCTCAACCCGCCCGCCAAAGTGATGGACACATCCACAGTGACTTCCATGACCAATTCACAAACATAGGGAATGAGTAAGGAATTTTTACGTACCTTGAAACTTAAAAGGTGAAGAATCGTTGCATTCTTGTGTGGTCTGCAGAGAACGAGCAATCAGGAAGTGATTTTGAAGGCAAAGGATCATGAAAATATAACCATGCCCATGAATGTAAAAGATTGACGAGACCCTCCACGCGCCCGTCACAGTGATGGACACATCCACAGACTTCCATGTCTATTTCACAAACAATGGGAATGAATAAGGAATTTATACAGACATTGAACCTTATAAGGTGATGAATGGCTGCATTCTTGTGTGGTCGCCAGAGAACGAGCAATAGATAAGTGATATTGAAGGCAACGGATCATGAAAATATAACCATGCCCTTGAAAGGTAACGAGTGACGAGCCCCTCCACCCGCCCGTCAAAGTGATGGACACATCCACAGTGACATCCATCTCCATTTCACCAACAAAGGGAATGAGTAAGGAATTTTTCATGTACATTGAGCCTTACAAGGTGAATAATCGCTGCATTCTTGTGTGGTCTGCAGAGACGGAGCAATCGTTAAGTGATTTTTAAGGCAACGGATCATGAAAATATAACCATTCCCATGAAAGGAAAAGATTGAGGAGCACATCCACCAACCTGTCAAAGTGATGGACACATCCACAGTGACTTCCATGACCATTTCACAAACAAAGGGAATGAGTTAGGAATTTTTCTGTACCTTGAACCTTTGAAGGTGAAGAATCACTGCATTCGTGTGTGGTCTCCAGAGACCGAGAAATCGGTCAGTGATTTTGAAGGCAATGGATCATGAAAGTATAACCATGCCCTTGAAAGGTATTGATTGACGAGCCCCTCCACCCGCCCGTCACAGTGATGGACACATCCACAGTGACTTCCATCTCCATTTCACAAACAAAGGGAATGAGTACGGAATTTTTACGTACCTTGAACCTTTAATGTGAAGAATCGCTGCATTCTTGAGTGGTCGCCAGAGATCGAGCAATCGGAAAGTGATTTTGAAGGCAATGGATCATGAAAATATAACCATGCCCATGAAAGGAAAAGACTGACGAGTCCCTCCACCCTCCCGTCACAGTGATGGACACATCCACAGACTTCCATGTCCATTTTACAAAGAAAGGGAATGAGTAAGGAATTTTTTACGTACCTTGAGCCTTATAAGGTGAATAATCGCTGCATTCTTGTGTGGTCTGCAGAGACCGAGCAATTGGTAAGTGATTTTGAAGGCAACGGATCATGAAAATATAACCATGTCCATGAAAGGAAAAGATTGACGAGCCCCTCTACCCGCCCGTCACAGTGATGGACACATCCACAGACTTCCATCTCCATTTCACCAACAAGGGGAATGAGTAAGGAATTTTTACGCACCTTGAACCTTTTAAGGTGAAGAATCGCTGCATTCTTTAGTGGTCGCCAGAGACCGAGCAATCGGAAAGTGACTTTTCAGGCAATGGATCATGAAAATATAACCATGCCCATGAAAGGTATTGATTGACGAGCCCCTCCACCAGCCCGTCACAGTGATGGACATATCCACAGACTTCCATGTCCATTTCACAAACAAAGGGAATGAGTCAGGAATTTTTACGTACCTTGAACCTTGAAGGTGAAGAAACGCTGCATTCTTCTGTGGTCTCCAGAGACCGAGCAATCGCTAAGTGATTTTTAAGGCAACGGATCATGAAAATATAACCATTCCCATGAAAGGAAAAGATTGACGAGCCCCTCCACCCACCCGTCACCGTGATGGATACATCCACAGTGACTTCCATGACCATTTCACAAACAAAGGGAATGAGATAGGAATTTTTCTGTACCTTGAACCTTTGACGGTGAAGAATCGCTGCATCCTTGTGTGGTCTCCAGAGACAGAGAAATCGGTCAGTGATTTTGAAGGCAATGGACCATGAAAATATAACCATGCCCATGAAAGGAAAAGACTGACGAGTCCCTCCACCCTCCCGTCACAGTGATGGACACATCCACAGACTTCCATCTCCATTTCACCAACAAAGGGAATGAGTAAGGAATTTTTCTGCACCTTGAACCTTTGAAGGTGAAGAATCGCTGCATCCTTGTGTGGTCTCCAGAGACTGAGAAATCGGTCACTGATTTTGAAAGCAATGGATCATGAAAATATAACCATGGCCTTGAAAGGTATTGATTGATGAGCCCCTCCACTCGCCCGTCACAGTGATGTACACATCCAACAGTGACTTCCATGAGCATTTCACAAACAAAGGGAATGAGTTAGGAATTTTTACGTACCTTGAACCTTTTAAGGTGAAGAATCGCTGCATTCTTTAGTGGTCGCCAGAGACCAAGAAATCGGAAAGTGATTTTTCAGGCAATGGATCATGAAAATATAACCATGCCCATGAAAGGTATTGATTGACGAGCCCCTCCACCCGCCCGTCACAGTGATGGACACATCCACAGACTTCCATCTCCATTTCACCAACAAAGGGAATGAGTAAGGAATTTTTTATGTACCTTGAGCCTTATAAGGTGAATAATCGCTGCATTCTTGTGTGGTCTGCAGAGCCCGAGCAATCGTTAAGTGATTTTTACGGCAACGGATCATGAAAAGATAACCATTCCCATGAAAGGTATTGATTGACGAGCCCCTCCACCCGCCCGTCACAGTGATGGACACATACACAGACTTCCATGTCCATTTCACAAACAAAGGGAATGAGTCAGGAATTTTTACGTACCTTGAACCTTGAAGGTGAAGAAACGCTGCATTCTTCTGTGGTCTCCAGAGACCGAGCAATCGCTAAGTGATTTTTAAGGCAACGGATCATGAAAATATAACCATTCCCATGAAAGGAAAATATTGACGAGCCCCTCCACCCACCCGTCACCGTGATGGATACATCCACAGTGACTTCCATGACCATTTCACAAACAAAGGAAATGAGATAGGAATTTTTCTGCACCTTGAACCTTTGACGGTGAAGAATCGCTGCATCCTTGTGTGGTCTCCAGAGACAGAGAAATCGGTCAGTGATTTTGAAAGCAATGGATCATGAAAATATAACCATGCCCATGAAAGGTATTGATTGACGAGCCCCTCCACCCGCCCGTCACAGTGATGGACACATCCACAGACTTCCATGTCCATTTTACAAAGAAAGGGAATGAGTAAGGAATTTTTTACGTACCTTGAGCCTTATAAGGTGAATAATCGCTGTATTTTTGTGTGGTCGCCAGAGATCGAGCAATCGGTAAGTGATTTTGAAGGCAATGGATCATGAAAATATAACCATTCCCATGAAAGGAAAAGATTGACGAGCCCCTCCACCCTCCCGTCACAGTGATGGACACATCCACAGACTTCCATCTCCATTTCACCAAAAAAGGGAATGAGTTAGGAATTCTTTACGTACCTTGAGCCTCATAAGGTGAATAATCGATGCATTCTTGTGTGGTCTCCAGAGACAGAGAAATCGGTCAGTGATTTTGAAAGCAATGGATCATGAAAATATAACCATGGCCTTGAAAGGTATTGATTGACGAGCCCCTCCACCCGCCTGTCAAAGTGATGGACACATCCACAGACTTCCAAGTCCATTTCACAAACAAAGGGAATGAGTGAAAATTTTTACTTACCTTGAACCTTTTAAGGTGAAGAATCGCTGCAACCTTGTGTGGTCTCCAGAAACTGAGCAATCGGTCAGTGATGTTGAAGGCAATGGATCATCAAAATATAACCATGCCATTGAAAGGTATTGATTGACGTGCCCCTCCACACGCCCATCACAGTAATAGACACATCCACAGACTTCCATGTACATTTCAAAAACAAAGGGAATGAGTAAGGAATATTTACGTACCTTGAACCTTTTCAGGTGAAGAATCGCTGCATTCTTGTGTGGTCGCCAGAGTTCGAGCAATCGGTAAGTGATTTTGAAGGCAATGGATCATGAAAATATAACCATGCCCATGAAAGGTATTGATTGACGAGCCCCTCCACCCGTCCGTCACGGGTAATGGACACATCCACAGACTTCCTTGTACATTTCATAAACAAAGGGAATGAGTAAGGAATTTTTACGTTCCTTGAACCTTTTAAGGTGAAGAATCGCTGCATTCTTCTGTGGTCTCGAGAGACCGAGCAATCGGTAAGTGATATTGAAGGCAATGGATCATGAAATTATAACCATGTCCATGAAAAGAAAAGATTGACGAGCCCCTCCACCCTCCCGTCACAGTGATGGACACATCCACAGACTTCCAAGTCCATTTCACAAACAAAGGGAATGAGTCAGGAATTTTTACGTACCTTGAACGTTTTAAGGTGAAGAATCGCTGCATTCTTGAGTGGTCGCCAGAGACCGAGCAATCGGAAAGTGATTTTTAAGGCAACGGATCATGAAAATATAACCATGCCCATGAAAGCAAAAGACTGACGAGTCCCTCCACCCTCCCGTCACAGTGATGGACACATCCACAGACTTCCATCTCCATTTCACCAACAAAGGGAATGAGTAAGGAATTTTTCTCTACGGTGAACCTTTGAAGGTGAAGAATCGCTGTATTCTTGTGTGGTCGCCAGTGACCGAGCAATCGGAAAGTGATTTTTAAGGCAACGGATCATGAAAAGATAACCATTCCCATGAAAGGAAATGATTGAGGAGCCCCTCCACCCACCCGTCAAAGTGAACGACACATCCACAGTAACTTCCATGACCATTTCACAAAAAGGGAATGAGTAAGGAATTTTTCTGCACCTTGAACCTTTGAAGGTGAAGAATCGCTGCATCCTTGTGTGGTCTCCAGAGAGCGAGAAATCGGTCACTGATTTTGAAAGCAATGGATCATGAAAATATAACCATGGCCTTGAAAGGTATTGATTGACGAGCCCCTCCAATCGTCCGTCACAGTGATGTACACATCCAACAGTGACTTCCATGACCATTTCACAAACAAAGGGAATGAGTAAGGAATTTTTACGCACCTTGAACCTTTTAAGGTGAAGAATCGCTGCATTCTTTAGTGGTCGCCAGAGACCGAGCAATCGGAAAGTGACTTTTCAGGCAATGGATCATGAAAATATAACCATGCCCATGAAAGATATTGATTGACGAGCCCCTCCACCAGCCCGTCACAGTGATGGACACATCCACAGACTTCCATGTCCATTTCACAAACAAAGGGAATGAGTCAGGAATTTTTACATACCTTGAACCTTGAAGGTGCAGAAACGCTGCATTCTTCTGTGGTCTCCAGAGACCGAGCAATCGCTAAGTGATTTTTAAGGCAACGGATCATGAAAATATAACCATTCCCATGAAAGGAAAAGATTGACGAGCCCCTCCACCCACCCGTCACCGTGATGGATACATCCACAGTGACTTCCATGACCATTTCACAAACAAAGGGAATGAGATAGGAATTTTTCTGTACCTTGAACCTTTGACGGTGAAGAATCGCTGCATCCTTGTGTGGTCTCCAGAGACAGAGAAATCGGTCAGTGATTTTGAAGGCAATGGACCATGAAAATATAACCATGCCCATGAAAAGAAAAGACTGATGAGTCCCTCCACCCTCCCGTCACAGTGATGGACACATCCACAGACTTCCATCTCCATTTCACCAACAAAGGGAATGAGTAAGGAATTTATCTGCACCTTGAACTTTTGAAGGTGAAGAATCGCTGCATCCTTGTGTGGTCTCCAGAGACTGAGAAATCGGTCACTGATTTTGAAAGCAATGGATCATGAAAATATAACCATGGCCTTGAAAGGTATTGATTGATGAGCCCCTCCACTCGCCCGTCACAGTGATGTACACATCCAACAGTGACTTCCATGACCATTTCACAAACAAAGGGAATGAGTTAGGAATTTTTACGTACCTTGAACCTTTTAAGGTGAAGAATCGCTGCATTCTTTAGTGGTCGCCAGAGACCGAGCAATCGGAAAGTGATTTTTCAGGCAATGGATCATGAAAATATAACCATGCCCATGAAAGGTATTGATTGACGAGCCCCTCCACCCGCCCGTCAAAGTGATGGACACATCCACAGACTTCCATCTCCATTTCACCAACAAAGGGAATGAGTAAGGAATTTTTTATGTACCTTGAGCCTTTTCAGGTGAATAATCGCTGCATTCTTGTGTGGTCGCCAGAGTTCGAGCAATCGGTAAGTGATTTTGAAGGCAATGGATCATGAAAATATAACCATGCCCATGAAAGGTATTGATTGACGAGCCCCTCCACCCGTCCGTCACGGGTAATGGACACATCCACAGACTTCCTTGTACATTTCACAAACAAAGGGAATGAGTAAGGAATTTTTACGTTCCTTGAACCTTTTAAGGTGAAGAATCGCTGCATTCTTCTGTGGTCTCGAGAGACCGAGCAATCGGTAAGTGATATTGAAGGCAATGGATCATGAAATTATAACCATGTCCATGAAAAGAAAAGATTGACGAGCCCCTCCACCCTCCCGTCACAGTGATGGACACATCCACAGACTTCCAAGTCCATTTCACAAACAAAGGGAATGAGTCAGGAATTTTTACGTACCTTGAACGTTTTAAGGTGAAGAATCGCTGCATTCTTGAGTGGTCGCCAGAGACCGAGCAATCGGAAAGTGATTTTTAAGGCAACGGATCATGAAAATATAACCATGCCCTTGAAAGGTATTGATTGACGAGCCCCTCCACGCGCCTGTCAAAGTGATGGACACATCCACAGTGACTTCCATGACCATTTCACAAACAAAGGGAATGAGTAAGGAATTTTTACGTACGTTAAACCTTTAGGGTGAAGAATCGCTGCATTCTTCAGTGGTCGCCAGAGACCGAGCAATCAGAAAGTGATTTTTAAGGCAACGGATCATGAAAATATAACCATGCCCTTGAAAGGTATTGATTGACGAGCCCCTCCACCCGCCCGTCACAGTAATGGACACATCCACAGACTTCCATGTACATTTCACAAACAATGGGAATGAGTAAGGAATTTTTCCGTACATTGAACCTTTTCAGCTGAAGAATCGCTGCATTCTTGTGTGGTTGCCAGAGACCGGGCAATCCGTAAGAGATTTTTGAGGCAATGGATCATGAAAATATAACCATACCCATGAAAGGTAATGACTGCCGAGCCCCTCCACCTGCCCGACAAAGTAATGGCCACATCCACAGTGACTTCCATCTCCATTTCACAAACAAAGGGAATGAGTGAAAATTTTTACGTTCCTTGAACGTTTTAAGGTGAAGAATCGCTGCATTCTTGAGTGGTCGCCAGAGACCGAGCAATCGGAAAGTGATTTTTAAGGCAACGGATCATGAAAATATAACCATGCCCATGAAAGCAAAAGACTGACGAGTCCCTCCACCCTCCCGTCACAGTGATGGACACATCCACAGACTTCCATCTCCATTTCACCAACAAAGGGAATGAGTAAGGAATTTTTCTCTAC
>NC_140962.1:114982169-114999669 GCF_056783735.1 Eptatretus burgeri
AGTTTCTTGTGGAGTGCTCACCAAATGGCTTAAGCACTCAAGCAAGCACTCCAACGGTAACGGTTGCTAAGGAACGGCTTGCTTGCTGCTTGGTAACGGAACACGTCACAGAAGACAGGGATCAGCACTCATTTGATCCGCACCGTGAGCCTGTACAGTCCACAAGATACTCAGTAACTCTCCAATACATGACATACCTTAACATCGTTACAACATAATCCTTCAAGTACTCCAGTGGGTTAGATAAGTGATGACAGGATGGCCGACAGGTATGAAAACTTGTCTTTAAGCTATCTCACCTGGGTTTGAATCTGGATGCAGTGGATTGTGGATCAAACAATGAAAAATGTTACTTTTGTGACCCCCCCCCACCCCTCTCTCGTAACTGCTGTACTTAATTTGTGCTGGAAATTGTTAAAAAAAAAAAAAAAAATATATATATATATATATATATATATATATATATATATATATATATATATATATATATATATATATATATATATATATATCAATGTCATCCATACTATGACGGAGCTAAGTCTTTGTTATCTCATCCTAGATGACGAGTCAACGGTTCACAAAACTCCAGCTATATTGTACTGAATATACATGACTAGATCTCGATACCTTTGAGCTCGCTATTACGGGAGAATGAGCAAAAATTAGAGGGTTTAAAATTGAAGCCAAGGCCGCCAAGTATTTGTGATGCAGCCCGAGGTACATTACCGAACAGGATTGGTCCAGTGCTATCACGTGCCTACCACAGAACAGACCAATGACGACAGGTTTACTGTATCTATCTTTCTGTATATATAACAGATGCCAGACTGTATCAAGGGTATGTGATTATTTATGTATGTATGTGGTCTACCTGCAATGCACCCATTGGTTGGACAGCTGACCTGATGTCACCCACAATTGTCTCCTGAAATGCTTAAACTGAAGTAGCCAGAGGAACCAAAAGACCTCCATCCTCCCCCCCACCCCACCCGAGGACCCAAAACATCCCCAAAAACCCAAAGGACCCTGAGGACCTAAAATACCCTGAAGACCCTTAAACACCCAAAAGACTCAAAATACCTAAAAGACCCAGAAGAACCCACAGACCCAAAATACATAAAAGACCCTGAAAAACCGTGAAGACCCAAAAGACCTAATGGACCCCAAAAACCTAAAAACCCGAAAAGACCCCTAGGACCCTTAAAAAACCAAATACCCCAAAATACTTGAAAGACCCAAAACAACCCACATTCCAAAATACATAAAAGACCCTGAAAGACTGTGAAGACCCAAAAGACCACAAAGAACCAAAATACCTAAAATACCCAAAACACCCCATAGACCCTTAAAGACTCAAAACACCCCAAAGACCAAAATACCTGAAAGATCAAAAGACCCGGAAGACCTAAAAGTCCCTACAACCCCAAATACCTGAAAAACCAAAAAGACGCCAAAGACCCGAAGACCCCAAACCTCGAAGAGCCAAAATGCCCCAAAGACCCTGAAGAACCAAAAGACCCTGAAGACCCAAAATAACCCCAAGACTCAAAATACCCTGAAGACCTTTAAATACCCAAAATATCCCGAAGATCCAAAAATGCCCCAAAGACCCCGAACACTCAAAAGACCAAAAATATGCCAAAGACCTAAAAGACCCTAAGTACCCTGAGAAACCAAAACACCCAAAAGAACCTGAGTACCGAAAATGCTCTGAGGACCCAAATACCAAACATACCCAAATGACTCAGAAGACCTCAAGGATCCAAATGACGGAGGATACAAAACACCACGAGGACCCAAAAGACCCAAATGACCTGAGGGCACAAAAGACCATGAGGACCAAAATACCTGAGAACTCAAAATACCTAGAAGACACAAAAGACGCAATTGGACTATCAAACTATCTCGGAGCCATTGAAATTCCGCATCATGTAAAATGTGACTTCAGGTTGCCAACCCCCCCCCCCAATACACATAAAGTGAGGTATTTGGGGTCTTTAAGAGTCTTCAGGGGTTTTTTTTTAGGTTTTTGGGGTCTTCAGGGTATTTTTTGGTCTTCAGAGTCTTTTGGGTCTTTGGGGCCTTTTAGGTATATTGGGCCTTTTGGGTCTACAAAGTATTTCAGGTTCTTTTAGGTATTTTTGGGTCTGTCAGGTCTTTTGGGTCTTCTGCATCTTTTAGGTATTTTGGGTCTTTTAGGGTCTTCAGGGTATTTTGGGTCTTGATGGAATTTTTGGACCTTGGGTTCTCTTGTGTTTTTTGGCTCTTTTAGGTATTTTGGGTCCTTAGGGTTATTTAGTTATTTTGTGTCTTTGTGGTCTTTTGGGTTTTCGGGTTGTTTCAGGGTCTTTTGGGTGTTTTGGGTGATTTCGGTATTTTTGGTCTTCTGGGT
Source organism: Eptatretus burgeri (assembly GCF_056783735.1). Lineage (NCBI taxonomy): Eukaryota > Metazoa > Chordata > Myxini > Myxiniformes > Myxinidae > Eptatretus > Eptatretus burgeri. The sequence continues at coordinate 114,984,565 of NC_140962.1, forward strand.
CTTCAAAGGGTCTTCAGGGTATTTTTGGTCCTCGTGGTCATTTAGGTCCCCAGTGTCCTTTGGGTTCTCAGGGTTGTTTTGGGTCCTTGGGGGGAGGGGCGGGGGGACTTTTGGGTCGTCTGGGTGCTTTAGGTTAACTATTTCAGGTTACAATTGTGAGTGACATCAGGTCATTTGTCCAACCAATGGGTGAAAAGTGGATATACATACATAATCACCTATACTTGGTCCATTATATATCTGTACATGTATGTACATGTATATACGTATATATAATGGAGCAACTATATGTGATTATGTATGTATATCACCGCGAATGTCGGGGTCCGACAGTATATACAGTGGACACATGTGTCAGACAAAGCATGTGATTGTCCAACGGTGACGACGCATCATTCTCGGTACACGAGCAACATGCGATTTTTTGGACAAAGTGCAAAAACGTAAATAACATTTTCTTTGGTAGTTTTGTCGTTTAAATTTTTTTTTTTTTGCAGTTTTGGTGATTGCTGAGTTATCAATATGATCAGAGTACCCGCCCGATGGGCGATCTTGTTCCAAGCACGCAACACGTTCTTCTGGCACATACCTTTATTTGGGCGGTGTCTTGGCCATTGACAGCTCTGTATATGAAAAATAAAAACCTCATGAAGTTATGTGTATGAAGTAATAACATACCGACTGCTTTTACTTCAAAACACCCACTGCACTCACTGGTCCACGTGGGGACAGGAACACTGAACTGTAAATAATGAAGACTCGTAATACCCTCCCCCACCTGGAGGCGGTGCTACATGATACACATTTTCAGAGAGAACTTGCGTCGGTCCACTCCCTCTCCCCCCAAGACCACCGGCAAAGATAGAAACACCCCAATACAGTAATAGGGGTTTTGCTGATCCTTTGTAGCAAGTCTGCATGGAATCAGCCCACAACTGGAGAAGGAGTAGCACGACAAACAAATCAACAAACACACAAAAACTGATCCGTGAATTATGGTGAGGATAAGTGAAGAAAGGGGGAAATGGTTGTGAATTTAATGTTCCATCTTTATTTAGTTTTTATGTCTTTGCCATAATGGAGCTATGTGTTTGTTATCCGAGACGATGCGTCAACGGTCCACGAAACTCCGCGATATTTTGTACTTAATATACATGACTGGATGAGCTGTGCTTCTGAGCTCGCCATCACGAGCAAATGAGAAAAAATTATGGGGGGTTGAAACGTGAAGCCAAGGCTGCCGAGTGGGAGCTACACATGCCGAGGTACATCACCGAACATGATTGGCCTAGTGCTTTCACGTGCCGACTGCAGAACAGACCAGTGACGATCGGTTTACTCCATATACCTTAATATAATATCTATATATATACAGATATATACAGGTGTATGTATGTATGTATGTATGTATGTATGTATATATATATATATATATATATATATATATATATATATATATATATATATATATATATATATATATATATATATATATATATATATATATATATATATATGTATATATGTATATATATATATATATATGTATATATGTATATATATATATATATATATATATATGTATATATGTATATATATATATATATATATATATATATATATACATATATACATATATATATATGTATATACATATATACATATATATATATATGTATATATGTATATATATATATATATATATATATATATATATATATATATATATATATATATATGTATATATATATATATATATATATATATATGTATATATATATATGTATATATGTATATATATATATATATATATATATATATATATATATATATATATATATATATATATATATATATATATATATATATATGGAGAGGGGGTGGGGCGGGGATAGGGGAGAGTAAACCTGCCGTCACGGGTCTGTTCTGTAGTATGCACATGATAGCACTGGGCCAATCATGTTCGGTGATGCACCTTGGGCTGCACAGCTACCACTCGGCAGCCTTGGCTTCAGTTTTTAACCCCGAAAAACTTTTGCTCATTTGCTCGTGATCGCGAGCTAAAAACATATCACGATCCAGTCATGGATATTGTTGTGGTTTTGCAAAACCTCATGCTTCTAAGGCAATGGCATCCAACATACAGTGGTCCCCAGGAAGTTATTTCGTTATTCTTCGTGCAGTCAGATCTTCCCCTCATTTCAAGTGGCTTCATGGGATAAAGTGCATTGCATGGGTCGAATTGTTCGGTCTAATTATATCTCCAACTTCTATTCAATCCTGATTTCCATTCCAACATTTTCCTTTTATCCATGGTACAAATCAAATCAAGCAAGCACACACACACCGATCAGCCTCCTGTGAGAGAATCACCAAAATAACAAACTCGTGATACGGCGCGTGTTATGTAAATGAAAAAAATGGAAACTTGGCACATGTTATGTACTCCGCAGGGAAATAAGTGTGATTTATTTGATGATGTTATGGGTTGCTTTGGAATGACATCATCATCGAATATGTCAAATGTTTTATCCGATCAGTACAAACATTTTTGAGGACCTTCATGGGCTAAATTGTATCGTGGAAAAATTGATGACATCATTGTTAACCTGGTAGGCAGCTATACATATGTATAATGTAAATGTGTATATATATATATATATATATATATATATATATATATATATATATATATATATATATATATATATATATATATATATATATATATATATATATATATATATAGAGCCTGGTGTTGGCGCAGTGGTTAGGGCAGCGGCTTGGGATCCAAAAGGTCCTGAGTTCAAGCCCGGTTGAGCCACTGAATTAATACACCAGGGGGTTGACTCAGCCTGTCATCCTTCCGAGGTCGGCGAAATGAGTACCAGTATACTGGGCCGGTGTATACCCTGGTTAAAATAGGTGTACCATATCCCTGTGTCGTAAGAGGCGACCAGGGATGCGTCAGGAAGGGCATCCGGCATAAAACATGTGCCAAATCACTATGCGGATCATACAGATGATCCGCTGTGGCGACCCCGAACGGGAGCAGCCGAAAGAAGAAGAAGAAGATATATATATATATATATATATATATATATATATATATATATATATATATATATATATATATATATATGTTTTTTTTAACATACCCTTCAAAAATCTGAAACGGCTGAACAGATGAAATGATCTTTGTTGCATGACCGGCTTTGTTGAATGATCTGAGGTTTCCTTTGGTTGGATTTTCCTTCCAGGAGGAAATGCAAGTTGATTTAGAGCAGCAGCCTCACTATATATACACGTTGTTGCAGTTCTGAAAAACGCATGCCTCCATAGCAATGACATCCAACATACAGTGATCCCCAGACAGATCGTTATTCTTTGTGCAGTTAGACCTTCCCCGCATGTCCAATGGGTAAACGGGACGAAGTGCGTTGTATGGGTTTTATAGCTTGGTCTAATTATATCTCAATGTTCATTCCAACACTTTCCTCTTATTCACGAAATAAATCAAAGCAGGCAATGCACTCAGAGGGCCGCCTGTGAAAATCACGGTGAAAAACTCTGAACAATCTGATTGTATGGGACGCGTGCAGCCCAGCGATAACCTCCACCACCTATACTGTTCAGGACTCGCGTGACGCGTCCTTTCATCTGAATCTGCATCTAATAATGATATCTGTCTTCTTTTCAACCCTGATTTATATCCAATCCTTTCCTTCAATTCATGAAACAATGTGGAGCAGGAGCAAATGAACGATAACAGACACGCGCGCAGCCCCGTGATAATCACCACCACACTGTACGGGATACGCATGGCGCACATCTTTATTCAGGTCTGCACGCTGATTTACAATGGCGTCTCACCGTCGACCTTCGCTCTCCAGCTCGGCCACCAATATCTACCGCAAACAGCAGACGTCATCCAGCGCCTCCTCGCATCTCCGCCTCGATGCAGTGACCACCACGCAGAGATGCAAATGCATGGCGCAGATCGCTCGGGCCACGTGGCATTCGGACGGAACAAGGGCATTGACCAGCAGCAACCGCAGAGCACTGGAGGTGCCTGAACAAAAATGCAGAACCGACCAAACCTTCGGCCGGGTGTCGGAACATGGCCCGGGAGATCGGTGCAAGCGATTCATGTCGCGGTGTTCGGTGCAAGACAATTCCACAGCTTGGCCATGTCTTGCCGGGTGTATGAATGAGACCACTTCTGGCCATAGGGGCCGGGAATCGCGGGGCCAGGATCCAATAGGAGCACAAAATTTGGTTGACGATGCATCGCTTTGGGTCATCACCACCACCCTAAACCATGGGGCTTATAAAAGGCAGATCGCGAAGCCGTTTGCAAGCTGGTATCTCAACATTTTCCTGCGAGCTCCGCCTTCCACCCGCCTCCTCGCTTACTGGGTCCGCCCATTCCACCCGCCTTACTCACCTGCTGGCTTCGCAATCCATCGCCCTTCCCTGCCTGACTCCCACCCTCTCTCCTGCTGGCTCTGCCTCCCACCGCCTTCCTTGCCTGTCAGCCCCGCCTATTCTCTGGCCCAGTGCGAAGCAGGCGCTAAGCCTGGCATAGTAACTAAGCAGGAGACAACGTGCCGACTCTCAAGGTGGGATCGCTCAGTGGAGCGACCCCAAAGTGTATGGGGTAGCGCGACCGGCTGACCGTGCAAAGTTTTGCGAGGCCGTGAGCCCTCATCTCCTCTCCTTTCTTCTGATGAACTCATCTTCATCGGGTTGTGTGTGCGTGTGTGTGCGTGTGTGTGTGTGTGTGTGTGTGTGTGTGTGTGTGTGTGTGTGTGTGTGTGTGTGTCACCTGTCCTGGCCTAAGTTCAGAGTGTAGAAGATATATCGGGATAACTCTGCTCTGTGTTCGCTTTTATAAGTTGCTTGCCTTATTGTCACACCCCACAAATTCCTTACTACTCCTTACTTGCATAAAATAATAAATCCATTCACTGTGCCACATATTTTTCCTCGCCTGTCTGTTATTAATGCTTGTGTAGAAATGTTCCGAGCTCGTTTTGGTCTTTTCTTTCATTGGTTCAGCATGGTCCGCATCCTTGCCTAGCTGGGACGTTATCTCCCAACGATCCGTTCTCCTCGCCCTTGGTTTTTCAAACCCGGGGGCGCGACGCTAAGTGGGGTCGCCGAGCAAATTTCGTGGGGTTGCAGGCGTCCGCTTGCAGCGAAAAAACATTGGCTATTTTCGATCGGTGTTCGCTTTTACGGGATGTAATATAAACGGTTCGTTCAAAGTATGGGAACCAGCACAACATGACGCTTGGAATGGGATCCAGCCGATGCGCGGGCTCGCTGAAGGGCGATTCATTTTGGCGGGGAATTAGTGGTTTGATCCATGGCCTCTCAGACTCAGACTCTCATTAACGTCTATTCATGTCTCCACGTATGACTCGAGACCTTATTTGTGATGGCAGCACCGGCCACCAGCAAATCTCGAGAACGCTCTTACCAGGATAAATTTCTTGACCTTGGATTTTACTACGTGGTGGATAAAAGTGGGGCACAGAGGCCTCAGTGTGTGATTTGTTTCGAAGTGCTTTCTACGGAGTCTATGAAACAAAATAAGTTGCGGAGGCATTTGACTACAAAACATGCGCCTTATCAGGATAAGGAGAGAGCGTTCTTTGAGAGGAAACTTCTTTCACTCAAGAATACGCATCTTGACAGAGAGGGTACATGCCATCAGACCAATTATCGGGCATTTGAGGTCTCGTATCAAGTGTCGCTCCATGTTGCCAAGACTAAAAAGCCTCACTCCATTGCGGAAGAACTCGTGCTGCCATGTGCAAAGGACATGGTATCTTTGATGGTTGGGGAGGAAGCGGCGAAGAAACTGGCAATTATACCCCTCTGAGAACACCATCCAACGCAGAATTGAAGATACGAGTCTGGACGTAACGGCTCAGGTCGTACAGAAAATCAAGGAATCGCCGTGGCACTCCATACAGTTGGACGAGTACTGATATCGCATCGTAAGCGCAACTCATCATCTGGGTCCGCTTCATCAAGGCTGATAACTTTGTCGATGAGCCTCTGCTCATTAAATCATTGGAGGCCAGCACCAAAGGCGAGGACATTTTTGGGAAAGTAGAACAGTTTTATCGTGACCATGATCTGGACTTCGGAAAGTTGCTCGGTTCTACAACAGACGGCACGTCAGCAATGTTAGGAGTGCGTTCTGGATTCAAGGCTAAATTGCTTGAGGTGGCTCCTCAGACCTCCATGGTACACTGCATGATTCACCGAGAAGCGCTCCTCTCTCGTACTTTGCCAGAAACCTTGCAGAGCGTGCTCTCAGAAGTCTTAAAAATGGTGAATCACATCAAATCGAGTGCCCTCAACACTCGGTTATTCAGGCTATTCTGCCAGGAGATGGACACCGACCATTAGAATTTACTATTCTACACTCAAGTGAGATGGTTATCTCAAGGAAACCTTCTTCTGCGCGTTTACAAGCTCAAAGATGAACTGAAGGAGTTCCCATGCACACAAGGGAAAATGGCATGGGTAGCGTTGCTTGAGTTGGACTCTTGGCTGTCAGAACTGTGCTGTCTCGTTGACATTTTTGAACGTCTCAATGTCCTCAACTGCTCCCTCCAAGGCAAAGACGCCAACCTCATGATTTTTCACGACAAAATGAGCGGATTTCTGGCGACTCTAAAATTACTGGCAGACAAAGCAGCTGTTAAGCATGTCAGCCTTTTCCCCCATCTGGTGGGGCATCTAACGACGTGCCAGTACGATGATACCGAGCTCGACAGTCTTTCTGGGGAGATAGCACGTCACCTTCGGTCACTCATTGAACAGTTCGAGCACTATTTCCCTGAGCTGGATGTGCAGTCCTTTTCTGTGGTTCGGGACCCTTTCACGGCTACACTGGACTCGATTGCTGATGAAGATGATACAGCACAGGAAGAGCTTGTACAGCTCCAGCAGGATTCAGGAGCGCAGGCTCTTGCGTGGACGTATTCGTTGTCGACATTCTGGTGCAATATGCTGCCGTCGTACCCGACCCTGTCACGGCGCGCCATTAAGGTTCTCATGCCATGTCCTTCATCATACTTTTGTGAGCAGCCGTTCTCCACCATGGTGGTGATTAAAACAAAGTACAGAAATCGCCGAGAAATGGAGCATGATATGATCCTGACATTGTCATCTACTTCTCCACAAATAGAGAAGTTGGTTTCTGAAAAACAGACTCATCCTTCTCACTGATATATCTAAATGTCATTTGGACTAAACTTCTGAAACATTCAACTGTACTATTTGGATACTGTTGGCTATTCTCTGTTTACTCGTCTATGAAAACATTGCGATGGTGAATAAAGTAAACAGTAAATGTTCTTGTGTCATATGAAATCTTACCTTATATATGATGAATTGGGTTTTGAATCTTTGGGGTCACGTGATGTAGAGAGGTTCTGAAATTGGATCGCCACTAAAAAAGTTTGAAAACCACTGTACTAGCCGGTACATTCCATGGTAGTGTCGCTCGGCTGCAGCTGACCCGGTAAGGTGACCTGGTACGGACAAGGCGTACCGAGGGCGTGTGCCCTACTAATTAGGTCACATGAATATTTTAGGTAACCGGTTAAACCTTGGATGGAGGACCCGAGGTCACATGGTTGAATAATTATTGGCGTTTACGGTCAATCAGCCACCCGCCACATCACGGAGTTACCCGTGTGCAACGGCCTGTGATTCCAAAGAGTCTGGTGGGAACCCGAGATAGCTTTCCCCCTTCGTGGTCTTCTCGCCCTGACCCTCTGACTTCTTGCTTATCAAATCTTATGGAAGAGCCATCCAATTCCTTGCACGGGTGTGTTCCTTTAGCAAATGGTTTGTAATCGCGTTCCAAGCCAGCGGTTCCGTATCAACCGTTTTGCAATCCACTCGCCAAACCCGCTCGGCAAGCGGAGCAAGTGGTGAAGAGAGATGTTTCTCAGCCGTGGACCAGGTAGGGTTCAGGTGCACCCCCTCCCATAACTGACAAGATTATATTTTTCTGAAGCCTTGAGATGTCCCGAGCATGAAATGAAATGTAAACATTGAAAATATAGGAATGCACTAAATACAGGGAACGTTTTTCAGGAAAGTACCATAAAAATGAGAATCGTGGCTCGGTGTAGAATGTGAATTCTAAACCAGAGTAAACATGCTTTTTTGGAATCTCATAATCATTGAAAACCCTCATATTGTTCATCAGATTAAAGTTTATTACCTTTGCTGCTGAAGGTGAAGGAGGTTCTGTTTTCATCCCTGTTTGTTTGTGTACAGGATATCTCAAAAAGTTGTGGATGGATGAAGTTTTGTGGACAAATTGGGTGTCTGACAAGGACGAACTAATTAGATTTTGGTGAAGATCCAGATCCGGCTACTGGAATGTTTTAATGAAACGGAAGACTGAGAAGGACCCGGAGGAAATAACGAGCAAAGATGGAGTCATCAGGAGGAACCTTGATGGGATTCAGGTTTCAGCCACAACTCCATGACCCTCAAACACATCCAGGTGAGACTTTCAGAAAAAAAAATTTCTGCAAGAATTCACTTCTCCTTAGAGAGATAGATAATGAAATACAGGAATCGAAAGTTGAGGATAAAATGGAAGAAAAAGCAAGAATTAGCATGAATAATGAGAATTGTGAAAAAAATAAGAGAAATAAATGTGAAAGAAACAAAGATGTCCTTCAGGAAAGAAGGTTACTTTGGACATGACATTGCCATACTGTTCCAAAGTAGCCTTAATCTGATAATTTCAAAGTAAAGGAGGAACATTTGAGATGATTACTTTAACCGATGGTACGTGCAATGGGGAAACGAACACGAAGATATCCGGCTCGATACGCAGACCGGTCGGAACGAGCTGCGTCACCATTTCCTCTTTCCAGACAACAACTGACGACGTGCTGATTCATCCTCGATGCAGCAATTACATTCTGCATACCGATGGATTGTCCAACACACAAAATTATTTGCTCCACCGAAATTTTGGGAGGTGGTGTGCACGACAAACCGAGTCATAGATTCCAAACTAGAAAAATTTTCAACGTTCGCCATGAGACCGGGCATGGGAAACACTTGATACCTCTGAGCAACAAGCACCGTGGAACCGAGTGCACTCTCCTCTCTCACTCTCAAACTCGAGGAAAATAAAACAAAGAGATAGAGAGAAACAAAAGAACGGAGAGAGAGAGAGAGAGAGAGAGAGAGAGAGAGAGAGAGAGAGAGAGAGAGAGAGAGAGAGAGAGAGAGAGAGAGAGAGAGAGAGAGAGAGAGAGAGAGAGAGAGAGAGAGAGAGAGAGAGAGAGAGAGAGAGAGAGAGAGAGAGAGAGAGAGAGAGAGAGAGAGAGAGAGAGAGAGAGAGAGAGAGAGAGAGAGAGAGAGAGAGAGAGAGAGAGAGGGAGAGAGGGAGAGAGGGAGAGAGGGAGAGAGGGAGAGAGGGAGAGAGGGAGAGAGGGAGAGAGGGAGAGAGGGAGAGAGGGAGAGAGGGAGAGAGGGAGAGAGGGAGAGAGGGAGAGAGGGAGAGAGGGAGACACACAAGCATTTAAAGGCCATTTTCCCCGCTAAAGCGGGGGTTAGCCTTGCGGGCCCCATGACAATCTTCTCCACTTTACCCTGTTTTCTGCATCTCCCCTTCTTAATCCCCTTGCCCACATTTCCTCTTCCACCACATTTAGCCAAGTTTTTCTCAGTCTTCCCCGTCCTCTACTTCCGACTACACTCATTTCCAACACTCCTCTCACCCAGTCACTTTCATCGTTCCTCAACACATGACCCAAATCATCTCAACCTGTTTCTCTTCACAACATCCATCACAGACTCTATTCCCATCATCTTCCGCAAGTCATCATTTGTCTTCCTCTCTCTCTCAACGATACTCCACACATCCACCGAACCATTCGCATTTCCACCCTTTCCAGCCTTTGTTGCTGCTCCATGTTCAGTACCCATGTCTCACTCCCATAAATCATCGTACTCCTCACACATGTAGCATACACCTTTCCCTTCAGCTTCAACGACACTCCCCTCTTCGTCAGCACGCCACTCAGTTCCCGAAACTTCTTCCATGCACATCTCACTCTAGCAACCATCGAAGAGTCTGATCCACCTTCTCCATTCAGAATGTCTCCGAGATAGCAAAATGTTTTCACCCCTTCCAGCTTCACACCACCTCCAAGATCCAACTCAACAATTCCTTCATCTGCTGCTCCCTCGATGCACACCTTACATTTGAATGTACCTGCCACACTGGTTAATGACCCTCTCACCCCACTGCATTTTCGATGAACCCATTCAGCACACATTGTACACTGAATGGAGTTCACTCCGACACCCTTCCTGCACACAGCACACGGCCACTTCCCAGTCCTTTCCACCTCACCACATGCTTTACCACTTGCCATCACCTTCGTCTTTCCGATATTCACCTTCAAACCTTTTGCGTCCATACATTCCTTCCACTTGTTCATCTTCTCCTTCAGTCCATCCACACTCTCTGCAATCAACACCAGATCATCTGCATACAGCAGCTCCCACGGTAAACCCTCCTTTACCCTCCGAGCCAGCACCTCCATCACAACTACAAATAGAAGTGGACTTAGTACCGACCCCTGGTGCACTCCTACCCTCACCTCAAACTCACCACTGTTCCCATCCTTCGTCCTTACAGCTGTGCGTGCTCTCTCGTACATGGCCATCACTACTCTGATCAACCATTCCTCCACTCCTAACTTCCTCAATGCCCATGCCATTACTTCGCGTGGGACCCTATCAAATGCTTTCTCCAGATCAACAAACCCAAAAAACAATTTCTTCCTCTTCTCCATGTACTTCTCCTGCAACTGCCTTACAATAAAAATTGCATCTGTCGTTCCTCTTCCTGGCATAAATCCAAACTGCATTCCGTCAATCTTTACCTTCTTCCTTATCCTCTTCTCCAACACCCTTTCCAATACCTTCATTCCATGCTCCAATAACTTTATTGCTCTATAGGAGCCACAGTCCAGAGGGTCACCTTTCCCCTTGTACAGAGGGACGAGGGTACTCAGTTCCCAATCCACTGGAATGCGGCCTTCTTTCACCACCAGATTACAGATCTCTGTCATTCTCTTCACACCCCAACTTCCCGCTGCCTTCAACATATCTCCCACAACTTTCGTCGGCCCTCCTGCTTTTCTACTCTTCATTGCTCTTATAGCTTCCTCAACTTCCTTCTCAGTTATCTTCTCTGCTGGTCCTAAAACTGGGTTACTCTCGATGTTTCTATCCCATTCATTTTCTACATTCAACAGCCTTTCCATACATCTCTTCCATCTTCCTTTAATTCCATCAGAATCCACAACGATTTGTCCCACTTCATCCTTCAAGCAACTCACCCCCGTCACATCAAATCTCTCTCTCGCAATCTGCTTTGCGATCCTGAATAGCGCTCTCTTACCCTCCTCCGAATCCAAGCGTTCTCCAAACATTTTCCCATGGGCCTCCTGTGCCTTTGCAACCTCTTTCTTTGCAGCCTTCTTGGCTTCCTTATAACTTTCATGTGCAGCCTCTTCTTCTACCGTATCCTTTGCCTTTTGCCATTCCTTGAACTTGTTCCTCTTCTCTTCAATAGTCTTTCCAACTTCATCATCCCACCACCATGTTTCCGAGTGCCTCGGTGGTCCTTTTGTCCATCCACATACCTCACCAACGGCTCCCAATAGACTATCTTTCATTGACATCCAACCACTTTCAAGCTCAACCGCATCATCTTCAACCATACTCAGCCTTTCTCTTAATGCTTCCTTCACTGTCACCTCTTTCAACCTCCACACCTTCATCCTCGGTTGGTACTTCACCCGCCGAATTCTCCGCGCACCTTTCACCCTTATATCGCAGACAACCAGGTGGTGCTGTGAAACAGTCTCCTCCCCTGGGATCACCTTTGTGTCCCGGAGGTTTCCCCTATCTCGCTGACGCACCATCAGGTAGTCAATGGTTGTCGTCAACCCACCTGACGTGTATGTAATAAGCTTATTATCCGCTTTCTGGAATTGAGTATTACAGAGCAACAAATCAGCTCCATCAGCAAACTCCAAGATCCTTTCACCTTCTCCATTTCTCACACCATATCCATAACCCCCATGGACTCCCTCAAAACCGTCTGGACTCCTTCCCACATGTCCATTCAAGTCTCCTCCAACCACAACAACTTCCTCATCTTTCACATTTTCCATCAACTTCTCCATCGCACACCAGAACATGTTCTTCTCTTCATCGCTTCGACCGACCTGCGGGGCATATCCCGAGATGGCGTTCACCAAGAGATTTCCGATCACAATTCTCACCATCATCAACCTTTCACTCACTCTAGTCACACTCACTACACTGTCTACACACTCCTCAGAAAACATGACACCAACACCATGCACGCCTTCCAGGCACCCTTGCCACATAAACTTGTACTTCTGCCCCTGCCTTCCCTTCACCATTCTCATACCACTTCCCTTCCACCGTGTCTCCTGCACACAACATATGTCCACTCTTCTTCTGACCAATGTTTCAACCACTTCTCCAGATCTCCCTGTCATTGTCCCTACATTCCATGTACCAAACCTCAGAAACCGATCTCCACGTGGGGCATCAGACGATTGGTCATCATAAATGGAAAAATTTCCTCCCTTGCTTCGATCGGGTTCCCCACCTTGAGTTTTAACGAGAGGGGGTGAGGACCCCCACGGGGTACTTCGGGCTGTACCCTGCCCATCAGTTGTACTCATCATGGTTTCCTTTTGAGGCGATGTTTTTATGGCCGGATGCCCTTCCTGACGCCAACCCTTTTAGTCGCCTTTTACGACACACAGGGATACGGTCTACCTATTCTGACCGGGGTACACACCGGGATATATATATATATATATATATATATATATATATATATATATATATATATATATATATATATATATATATGTACATGGTGAATGGGAAGTTCACCGTTACATGCAATGTACAAGTCCGATTCCCACATTGAGTAATTTCTGCCGCCCAGTGTCCCAGTCCTGCCAGCACAACTCACGTGTGTTCACCTCGTCCTTCAGGTCTGTCGATCTTTCGATTCCCTTCACGGTGTCCTCTGATACGACGGCTCGTCCAGATGATTAAGATCAAAGGAAATCTTTCGTGATACACAACCATAATGAGTTTTAATCAACCTGATTACGATCGGCTCCACACCTTAATCACTCTGGACATGAACACCTTGTTCACTCGGAGTTAAATGTCGGGGTGATGGAAACACACAGCTCGTCACATATCACCCTTTCTCCATGTCGCTCTCGCGGGTTTATACAGTAGCACAGAATAATCCTGTGTGTTCCAGCAAATGCGATTCTCCTCGAAACTGGAAGTTTCGTCTGGGAACGTTCCAGCACCTTCACGAATCTGACCAGGCAGGTTGGAGTACAATCCCGTGATCAGGAGTTAAAATTATTTCATTACTTCAATCAGTTTCGATAACAATTTACCGATCCGTGCTACACAAAACTCACAACATGTAACCGTCAGTTTTAATCGTTCATTGATATGCATTTACGATATTTAAATTTACCACAACAAGTAAACCCCTGGTAACATTCTCTGTGATATCCACGATTCTCTGTGATGACATCAGGGATAAGCTTAAAATGTTTCTGTCATCTGGTCGATTGAACCCAGAGGTTGAAAGAGTCTTTGCTTACATATCTCCTTCAACCCAGCAAGTTCGCAAGCAAACCACTTTCGCTACTGTGGAGAAGGAAAATGAGAGTGCAGCCACACAAAGTCCACTAACCGAATCAATGGAAGTGATATCAATCTACAAAACATGCAGCATGAAGCACAAGGTAATAAATAAACTTAAATTTGATGTGCAATATGTGGGTTTTCGATGATTTTGAGATTCCTAAAAAGCATGTTTACTTTGGTTTGGAATTCACGTTTTACACAGAGCCACAATTATTATTTTTATGGTACTTTCCTGAAAAAGGTTCCCAATATTTAGTGCATCCCTATATTTTCAATGTAAACATTTCATTTCATGCTCGGGACATCTCAAGGCTTCAGAAAAATATAATCTTGTTCAGGGGTGTGCTCAGTTATTAAGTTTCTTGTGGAGTGCTCACCAAGTGACTTAAGCACTCAAACAAGCACTCCAACGGTAACGGTTGCTAAGGAACGGCTTGCTTGCTGCTTGGTAACGGAACACGTCACAGAAGACAGGGCTCAGCACTCATTTGATCCGCACCTTGAGCCTGTACAGTCCACAAGATACTCAGTAACTCTCTAATACATGACATACCTTAACATTGTTACAACATAATCCTTGAAGTACTCCAGTGGGTTAGATAAGTGATGACAGGATGGCCGACAGGTATGAAAACTTGTCTTTAAGCTATCTCACCTGGCTTTGAATCTGGATGCAGTGGATTGTGGAGCAAACAATGAAATCTGTTACTTTTGTGACCCCCCCCCCCTCTCGTAACAACTGAACTTAATTTGTGCTGTAAATTGTTTAAAAATATTTGTCAATGTCATCCATTCTATAATGAAGCTAAGTGTTTATCTCATCCTAAATGACGCGTCAACGGTTCACGAAACTCAGCTATATTGTACTTAGTATACATGACTGGATCACGGTACCTTTGAGCTCGTTATTACGATGGAATGAACAAAAATTATAGGGTTTAAAATTGAAGCCAAGGCCACCAAGTATTTGCTTTGCAGCCCGAGGTACATTACCGAACAGGATTGGTCCAGTGCTATCACGTGCCCACCACAGAACAGACCAGTGATGACAGGTTTACTGTATCTATCTTTCTGTACATGCAATGGAGCAAGTGTATGTGATTATTTATATATGTATGTGGTATACCCACAGTGCACCCGTTGGTTGGACAGCTGATCTGACATCACCCACAATTGTCTCCTGAAATGCTTAAACTAAAGTCGCCAGAGGAACCAAAATACCCCCCCCCCCTGGCCCTCGAGGTCCTAAAAGAACCCTGAGAACCCAAAGGACATAAAATAACCTGAACACCCATAAGAACCCAC
>NC_140962.1:115004669-115017169 GCF_056783735.1 Eptatretus burgeri
ATGGCCCAGGTCGGTTCTTTATATAATTATAACCCCACCACTAACTGTGGTCAGTGGGAGCAGCTTGAGCACTAACTTTGCCGGCAAACGGAGTCGCACAATAGCAGCACGGAGCGGGCTGATATTAATGGCACAGCACGAGGCGTGAGCTCCCAGTCACCGGTTCAAGGCACGTGGTCACGGCATGTGCCATGGCAGGCGTGGCAGGATGACTATGCGAGCATTGGCAGGCTTCAGGCACAATTGGGGGATGTCTTGGAAAAGGTGAAGCGTTATGAAGAATATATCGAGGAGGTGCAACCTGGAGTGGACGAGTCACAACGGCACGCAGATGCGCTTCAGAAAAATTACGTGTACGGGGGGACACAGCGATTGGACGATTTACTGGAACGAATTCGGTGGCAAAAACATGACTTGGCCAATAGAGTCGACAAATTACGTGGGAAAAAGAATTTGGTAGTGTTTTATACCCGTCAGTTGGAATATGCGAAGAGCAAACTGAACAAAAGAATAGAGGAACAGCAGATTGGTATCTCCCAGGAAAGGAAACAATGGGAGGAAGAATGGAAAACCGAGCTCGAAAAGAAACAAAAGAAGCATGACTTGGAAGTAAAACAATTAATGGAAAAATTATTGGAGCAAGCAAGGCGGTTCAAAGAACTGGAGGAGAGAGTGAGGGAAATACTGTTGGAAGAGAAAAAATGTGAACACGATGGGGAGTTGGAACAATTGAAGGAAGAGATAAGAACAGGCAATCAGGAAAGAGCCTAGAATGGAAGATAAAAAGAGGAGAGAGACAGCTCGAGGAAAGGTCGGAGGAATTGCTGGAAAAGTCAGAACAGTTCGAAGAACTGCAGGGAGAATTGAGGGAGGAAGGAGAAAGGAAAACAAAGCTCGAAAAGGAAAAACGCGAACAAGATGGAGAATTGGAACTACTGAAGCGAGAGGTAAGGGCAAGCCAGTTTAAAAGAGAAATCCTGGAAGGGGAGATTAGAATGGGAAAGGAATGGCAGAAAAAACTAAATGAATACAGTAAAAAAAGGGGCGAATTGAGGAGGGAAGCGGTGGAAAGAAGAGATGAAATGAGTGAAGAAGCACGCAAATTGAGAAAGGAATTGGAAACAAAAAGTTCTGAGATACTGAAACACGAAAACAAAGAAAGAGGATTACAAGACGAACTGAGGATGTTAAAAGAGGAAAGGAAGAGAACAGAGAATGAAACGTTAAGGAACCACACTGAGCAGATTGAACAATTAGAAGCCAAAGCAAAGTCGGAGTGTGCGGAGATGAGAAAGGAATTGGAAAAGAAAGCTTCTGAGTTACAGAAACACCAAAACAAAGAGAGGGAATTACAAAACGAGTTGAGGATGGTGAGAGAAGAAAGAACGACAACAGAGAATGAAACGTTAAGGAACCACACTGTACAGATCGAACAGCTGGAAGCGAAGGCCAGATTAAAGAATGAGGAACAAGAAAGAGTACTGAAAGAACAAGGAATGAGACAGGAGAAGGAAATCAGCCAACTGAAGGAAACCACGAGATTGCAGAATGAGATGCAAAAAAGAGTAATGAAGGAAGAACAAATAAGACAGGAGAAGGAAGTCAGCCAACTGAAAGAAATAACGAGATTGCAGAATGAGGAACAAGAAAGAGTACTAAAAGAACAAGGAATGAGACAGGAGAAAGAAATCCATCAATTAAAGGAAACTATGAGATTGCAGAACGAGGAACAAGAGAGACAGTGGAATAAAAAACTGAAAGAGTATGAATTTGAAACTGAACGACAAAAGAAAAAAAATAGGTTGGAATACGAGGAGAAGTTGAAGGAGCAAGGAATGAAGCAGGAAGGAGAAATCAGGAGATTGAAGGATACAAGGAGATTGGAGAGGGAAGAACGAGAGGAACAATGGAATAGAAAACAAAAAGAACATGAATCTGAGGTTGACCAATTGAAAGAAAAGCTGAGGCTGGAGTACGAGGAGATAGACAAAGAACAGCGAATGAAACACAGGAAGGAAATGAGCCAATTGAAAGAAACAATGAGATTGGAAAACAAAGAGCAGGAGGAACAGTGGGAGAGAAAACAACAACTATATGAGTGTGAAATTGAACAACTAAAACGGAGAGCGAGATTGGAGTCAACGGAGATTGAGGAGCTCCGGAGGGAGAACGAACAGCTAATGGGGCTCAGAGAGAAAGAACGATTCAGATGGGAAGGAAAAAGGAACCAGGAAGAGACAGAAATAAGGAACAAGGAGAGAAAATGTACAGAGACACGGGAGACAAGAGACGAGGTGAAAGTAATTGGGAGGGAGAGAAAAGAACAATTAATACGGAAAGCAAGGATGAGGTACGCGGAGATCGTGAAAGAGCAAGGAGTGAAAAACAGGGAAGAACTGGAGCGACTTAAAGAGAAAGCAAGGTTGACCTACATAAAGATAAGGGAAAGACGCCAGAAAGAAGCAGAGACCAATAGACACGAGGAGACAACAGAAACTTGTAAATGTATAGAGACACGGGAGACAGAAAAAATAGAGGAGAGACTGCATGATAATGACGGGTTTAGAGACGCACACACACACACACACGGAGGTAGTGGAGGACGATGAGGGTGAGCTCGCGGACTGGGTCGAGACCCGGTGCGAGCAGCTGGATGGCCTCCTCCACGAACGAGGGGAGGGAGTATGCCCCCTTGAAGCGGATCACGACCAGGTGGGTTCGGTCGTGCTTTGCGAGGTTGAGGAGACGAGTGCTGTGGACAGGTGCACGGAGAGCTTGGGGGGTATAGAGGCCCCGGAGACCCTTGTGGGGACACGAATCCCCAGTGTGGTTGTCCCTGTGTGTGTGGTGCAAGGTGTGAGTGCGTCCCCGTGTGTGGAAGCGACCCCGTGTGTGAGTGGTGAGGTGGCGATTGTGCCGGAGTATGTGCTTCTCAGCATGCCGTGTATAAAAGAGGCACGGTGTGTGGATGAGGCACCGCGGGTGAGTTCCCCTGCGTGTGTGAGTGAGGCACGGTGTGTGGATGAGGAACCGCGGGTGAGTGCCCCCGCGTGTGTGAGTGAGGGACGGTGTGTGGATGAGGCACCGCGGATGAGTGCCCCCGCGTGTGTGAGTGGTATGATTTGTGTGAGGGAAATGGCACGAGTGAGTGAACGGCCGAGTGCAAGGGAGACCGTGTGTGTGAGAGAGCGGTATGTGAGGGAGATGTCGGTTGGCATGCGGGAGCACGCAGCCGCGTCTCCCGGGGTGAGTTTGATGGTGTGGAGTGTGAGCGTCGTAACACGCGTGAGTGCGTGTGTCGAATGGCGACGACGACGGCGACATGAGAGGAAAGAAAGCCGAGTAGCGGCTGTAGTTGTTTCGGGGACCGTGCCGGGTTCACCCAGCAGTGAGCACGAGGTCCGTGCTGTGCAACGCACGAGGCCGCCACGTGCTCGCTTGCGAGAGTGAAGTCCCGGTCCGGAAACGCACGCGGTGGATTTGCCGATCCCGCGGACGGACAAAGTTTAGGCAGATAAACGGATTTGGACCGGACGGGTTCTCCACGCGATCGTGTGTGTTAAGCTCCAACGGGCAAAGCACATGTGTTCGCGTGGGGAACCCCTCGAGACGTGGGGCTTGTGTTTTTTTATGCGCACGGTGACGTCATGGCTGCACGTGGGTTTGGAATCCGGCAGGAGGGGTATCCCTGCCGGATGGTACCGTCCAAGGAGGGACGAGGAACACGTGCAGCTGCATGACGTCACGGGCAGGTGCAAAGTGCGCGAGTTGCAGCGCTGGTGCTGCGCATGGAAAAAAAACAAAAAAAAAAACAGCAAGCCTCAATTTCGGGTGCACAGGATTCCTGGGCAAGGGGTGGAAGACCCCCTTGACCGGGGCACAGGATGGAAACTAGTTAGGGGGAAGGGTTAGCTTAGCTAGACCGGCTCCATGGGGCAGGGGTAAGTCCTCATGGGGCCCGTGGAATGGATTAGTTAGAGGGATTGTAGCCAGATTTAGGTTGGGAAATAAATTGATTAATGGGATTATTTGGAGACAGTGACAGACTTGTGGATATGTAGGGGGACGTAGTTTAGCTACGTAGTGTTAAAAGGAACGTGCTGTAGTTTAAGGGACGACGTGGGAGCACGAGTTAGTTAGGGGATGCAGATAGCAGGATGGCAGAGTTCAGCGGTGTGTGTGTTGAAGAGTTGGTGAGTTGTGAGGTGAGCACTTGGTGAGTGAGTGAGGCCAGCGGGTCTGTGTGAGTGGAGCGAATGGGGAATGCATGGTGCGATGAGTGATTGGGGGGAGGAGTGACTCCCGCCCAAGGGACCCCGGGGTCAGTGTAGAGTGAGTTAGGGGGTTAGTTAAATTGAAAAATGGAGGTCGTTTTGTTGTTGGTGGGAGTGTAGGCTCGAAACCCGTTTGGAGGGGTGCAGGAGCCCTGTTGACAGGCTGGGAGCGTGGCTGCGAAAAGTGAGTATCGCTGAGTGGGTACCCCGGGCACCAGGCTAGTCGGCCGTGGTAGGCCAAGGGCCCATGAGGGGCCGGGATAGCGTAGTGGGCACGGGTGCGCCTGATTGGTGCGGGGGCCCGGGGCGCCATTAGCCGCGTGGGCAGTGTTGTGGGCACGGGTGACCCTCGGAAAGGGGCCCGGGAAGCCAGCCTGCCACGTGTGCGTTTCAGGGGAGGTGCCATGGGGGGCACTCCCCGGTGTTAGGGAGCTGGTAGGCTCGGAGGCAGTGTAGTGCCCGGGGGTGCCATCGTAGGGGAATTGGCAGAGGGTCGTGCCTGCCAAGGGGAGCCACGTGTCCCAGCCATGAGACCGTGTGAGGGCACGGAGAGAAAATTGGGGGGCGAGGCCCGAAATTGTGAGGACACCAACACAGGCGACGGGAATCTGGGTTGTTAGAACCAATAGTTTAAGCGAGAGGCGCTTGTTGAAAGCCCCGGGGTAGTTTAACAGTTAAATGGTTAGGGTAGATTAGGAGATGTACCCCTCCGCACCATCCATCCCCTCGCTCTCGTTGTGGGCCGCTGGACCCACTTTGGTTATAGATCGCTGAACTCTGGGGAGGCCATTCTGAGGCTTCGTTTGGGTCTCGACACAGGACGTTAGCTCTCCCTTATTCCCCTCCGGGAAGGGAACGTAGGGGTTGGGAGTAGGCTAGGTGACAGGATAGGTTAGCCGAACAAGGACAGTACAGGGGGTTAGGGGACGATTTATAGTGGGGAAGTAAACATAAAAACAAAAAAATAAAATAAAATAATAAAATAAGTTGGGGCTAAATTGGGGTTTGACAAATTAAGGGAGTGGGTATAGACAATGACAGGCAAAGGCGATAGGTGGGAGGGAGACAGGTAGGTAGGTCCGAGCCTGCCTTCCAAGTGGCCAGCACCACCGCACTCCCTCCACCAACCTCCACTGAACGGCAAAGGCTGGTCAACTTCATCGGCTGGCCGTGTTTTGCTTCAAGGCAGAGGCCGGCCAACTTCATCGGCAGCTGTTGTGTTGCTGCAAGGCCTGTGCCGGCCGGATCATCTGCAGCTGTGGTACTTCGAGGCCTGTGCCGGCCAGTTCATTTGCCGGCTGTGTTTGCCTGCAGCGGCCTTCTTCTGCGGGCTGTGTTTGCCTGCTCACCTTTGCCATGCCATGCCCACTGCCCATGTTCACCAGCCCCGTTCAATTTTGCTTTGCCCCCCCCCCCCCTGTTCATTGCCATGTGCGCCAGGATCAAGGCAACAGTTTGCAAGCTGCAAGAACTGCCCTGTTGGCAGCTACAACACGGGCCTGCAGTGGCGGCCCATGCACCGTGTTTGTGTTCATCCATCCATTCGTTGTGTTCATTGCGTGTGCCACTTGAGCTGGCACGGAGACTACGTTTGTGCAGCCCATGCACCGTTGTGGTTCACTGCGTTCAGTTCAAACCATTCATCCATCCATTCGTTGTGCTCATTGCGTGTGCCACTTGAGCTGGCACGGAGACTACGTTTGTGCAGCCCATGCACCATTGTGGTTCACTGCGTTTGCGTCCATCCATTCATCCATCCATTCGTTGTGTTCATTGTGTGTGCCACTTGAGCTGGCACGGAGACTGCGTTTGTGCAGCCCATACACCGTTGTGGTTCACTGCGTTCAGTTCAAACCATTCATCCATCCATTCGTTGTGTTCATTGCGTGTGCCACTTGAGCTGGCACGGAGACTGCGTTTGTGCAGCCCATGCACCGTTGTGGTTCACTGCGTTCAGTTTCAAAAGGGAAGGCCTTGGACTGCGAGTGAGCAGCCGGCCACGTTCCCTGTCACCTGCATTGTTTGAGCCAGAGACTGCATGCGGGCAGCCTGGCTCCCTGCTAACTGCTTTCTTTTTACAGAGTTCAATGATCCTGGGCCATGGTTTAGTGTAAAATTTGTAAGTTAAGGTTAAGATGTACTGTAAATATGAGTGCGCCCCCGGCATGTCTGTCTAGCGCCGGCAATTTTATTTAAGTCGTCCGTGTGAGTGAATTTGTTTAGGTAGTTACTCAGCCCTCAGGTTATTTATTTTGGGGACACGAATACCATGAATGTCGCACTCAGGGATCCGTAGGTAAAATGTACTAGGGGAAAACTACACATGATGGCACACGAAAATTTGACGACTCGGGACGAGTCTGTAAAAAGGGGAGGGGGTAGTGTTGTGGTTGACGGAATTCGCACACCACCATTCAGGTCCCTTAGGTGAGATATCTCCGTAAGTATATGTGTAGTTAGGCCAAAACCCGTTGTCTAGTGGGAATACATGTCATTCACTCGGGCTGCGACTCTTCAGGATAGCCGTTTTTCTTTTACTATCTTTATTTTGGACCAGCCACCATTTCTACCACCACCAACCACGTCTCAACAGTCATCACACAACAACCACCAACCACAACTCCGCTTCACAACATCAACCACCAACCACAACGCCGCTTCACCACAACAGCCACGACCTTTACCGTCACACCTCGCAACCGTCGCATCGCCACCGTTCTTGCGCCGCTTGTGGGTACCGGTACTGGTCTCGTGCAGGGCGCGCACCGAACAGCGTGTACAAAAACATCACAGACTTCCCACAGAAAACGGATCAAAAACGACTCACGCCCACTTTTGTTCCGTCCTATCGGAGAGCGTGGGCGATTTGGCCCCGCCTCCAGGGCGTTGGAGTGAGGACGCTATATGCAAATTCATGGATCAAAAAGCGTTCACGCCCACTTTTCCTCGGTCCAATGAGGAGCCAGTTAGAGAGGTGAAAGGTCGAAGGCAGGGGGTCAAAGGCAAAGCGACGGGGCTTATAAAAGCGGCTGCATTCGTCAGAAAAAGAGTAGTGGTGCGTTGGAACGAAGAGTTCGGAGTTCAAGAGAGTCATCGGTGGAGCTGGAAGGAAGTTGCGCGTTGGAACGAGCTGTGCGTTGGAACGAGTTGTCGGCGGAGCTGTGGAGAGGTGGCGGCGGCGAAGACGGACGAGGGGGTGCTCGCGTCGGTGCCGGGAGCTGAAGGCGGGAGGCCGACGGCGCGACCTGGTCGAGGTGGAGTCGCTCATCGCGGGACCCGAGACAGAATAAAATCCTCCTTCCCCCGAGCATCAGCAACCCCCTCCTGTTTCCCCCCGCGCTGAGATAGTGCGACAAAGGGGGCCCCTTTTCCCACCCCCTACCAGACACTGTCCGCGAGGCCCGCGGAGTTGAGGCACCATCGCCACTTCGCGTCTCATCATCAGACGGGTAGGCCCGACCCGGTCTCGGCCCCAGGCCCGCCTCACCCTTGAGGGTGTTCTTTTTCTTTTGCTTTGAGTGTGTGTGTTGTCGGCGCCGTCTGTGAAGTAGAATTGTATAAGTGTTGCCGTGTGCTCGGTAGTCGGATAGCTCTGCATTGTGTCTTCTCTTTTACATTTGCTTTTTGTGTAAAATTGCATTGTGTTTCTTTTCCTTTTACATGTGCTTTTGGTGGAATTGTATATGTGTGCTTTCCGTTCATCGCGAATAAATGTGCTTTATGTTGAACTGTTTTCCCGCTTCGCTTCGTCTTTTCTCTTATTGAATCTCCATCTTACTTCACGTAAAGGGTTGGTCGTGGGCTGAAACGCCCGATAATTAATCGAACCGTCGAGGCCGACGAATAACACCGCTCGGTTATCCGATAGTACGGAACGGGTCGCTTAAAGTGGCCCGTGTCCGAAGTCGACCTGCGGCGAGGTGCGATCGCCCGGTCTACCCTCCGTGTGGGTACTTAGGTAGGTCGAATTTGGCGAGCAACCCTATCCCACGCGGGGGCCGATTGGCTCGATCGCGGTGAGACCGAAAGGTCCACCCGTGACTAGTTCCCGGCGTTAGTCCGAGAGGGTCACGACTGGATTGTCCGTCCGGTGGGCGACGTGCCGCGATTCGAGTTACGTGGCCGTCTGCACGCCGGCGGGTGCGAATCCGCAACAATATTGTCTCCAGGTCATACAGAATTCACAGTTCGAATTAAAATAATTTTTTTATAAAGAAGGGCGTATCGTTTGTATGAGAATAGAACAATGGGGGTATGATATGAATGATTTAGGGTATAATTGGTCATTTAAAATTAACCTCAAAGACCTGGAACAATTAAATCAGTCTCGTAAGGAAGAATATTATCCACTTGGTATCGAGAATGAGTTTTGTGGGGCCACGATTAGTAAACAACAAATAAAAGAATTTAAAAAGGGTAAATATAATAATGGTTTTGCCCTTGTTTATCTCATGAAAACAGAAAAAACAGGATTATATATAATAAGTAAGGAAATACAAAATGATTTAACTATGGGAAGATGGGGAGGTGTTTCGTGCCATAATATTATTCTAACATATATTTCTAATACATAAATGACAGCAAGAAGGCTTCAAGAAAATTATCATTTCTGTGTCCAAGCATACCTTCAAGAAAAGGGTATTCGGTATTTTAATAAATATGTTCTACAACATAAGAATGAGGTATTTTCAATAAAAGATTGGCATTATGCTGATGTTGATAAACCGACAACTTTAGATTTAATTAGAATGTTAAATAATGAAAAAATTATAAAGTTAAGAAAAGGTAAGGCTCTTTTATAAATTCAAAAGAAATTTTATTGGTTTCCTGTTGTAAAAAAAATTATTTTGGATACAGGAATAACAAGAAATCCTGATGAATATATGTATAATATTCTATGGGGTGTAAGCGATTCAAGGATAATAAGGGATGAGGAAGGAGTTGAAGAAGAGAGGGAAGAGGATGAAAAGGAGAAGAGAGAGAAGGAGGAGAGGGAGAAGAAAGAGAAGGAGGAAAAGGAGAAGAGAGAGAGGGAGGAAAGAGAGAAGAGAGAGAGGGATGAAAGGGAGGAAAGAGAGAAGAGAGAGAGGGAGGAAAGAGAGAAGAGAGAGAGAGGGAGGAGAGGGAGGAAAGAGAGAGAATGAATAAATATCAAAATATGGAAACCAGTGAGATTAAAAAAAGATTGGTGGTATTACAGAAAATAACTCAACCCACCGAAGAGGAAAACAAAGAATTGACAAGTCTATTTGCAATATTTTCTTCAAGACTATTGACATCACCAAGCTATTCATTTTAATTCAAATTTTTCATTTTTATTTTTTTTCTTAAATAAATGGAGGAGAGAGTGAAGGCACTTCTAAGGATTCTTTATGTTTTAACAATTAAGATTCAAATGTGCATGTTGGAAACTAAAAAGGTTTTTGCACTCTGCAGGAATTTTTCACATAAATAAATGAGTTATTGTCTCAAATGTAAAAAGAAAACTAATACTAAAAATATTTCATATATTAAAAGTAAAAATAACAGGGTTATACAAAAAGGTATATGTTTGGTGTGTGGTTCAAAAAAAAATCAATTTATCTCCAAACACAAACGAGGAGGAGATATACAAAAGTTTTTATCAGGAAGTAAATTTACAACTACTGGAATACCAGGGGAATTACATCTTCCAGGGTCTTCTTTCTGTGGTCCAGGCACAAACTTGGATAAAAGATTAGATGAGGTAGACAATCCTAAATTCTGGAGTAAGCCTATCAATAGAGTTGATGAAGTGTGCATGAGACACGATATTGATTATGGGAATACCACAACGTTGGAAGAAAAGCATGAAGCCGATAGAGAAATGTTGTATAATTTGTCTCTGATACAAAATCCAACCTTGAGAGAAAAAGTTGATTGGTTCATTGTGAAGAAGATGATCAGTGCTAAATTGAAACTTGGTCTTGGAAATTCAAAAAACTTATAGGCTCTAATGATGTTATTAAGACTGAAGAGCAATTAGCTTATGAATTACATAAACCAATATTCACAAAGTTTCAGAGAAGGAAAGTTTATTCCAAGGAAGTTGATTATATCTGGTCTGCTGATTTGATTGAACTCAATAATGATAAGGGGTACAAGTATGCTTTAACCGTTATTGATTTGAGGAGTAGATACGCATGGGTTGTCCCATTAAAAAACAAAACAGGTAATACTCTTATGTTAGCCTTTCAACAGATATTTAATAAAAGTAAGAGAAAACCTAAAAAATTGTGGACTGATGAGGGTAGAGAGTTTTATAACAAGACATTTATGAATTTTCTAAAAAATAACAGTATTACATTATACAGTACCTTTAATGAAGGGAAGGCAGTTGTTGTTGAACGTTTTAATCGTACCTTAAAAGAGAGACTATATAAAAAATTCACACAACTCGGTTCACAACAATGGTCATCTTTTATTCAGGATATTGTGGATAAGTATAATGACATGATTCACACGTCAACAAATATGAAACCATCAGAAACATTTACAAAATTAAAATATGAAAAAGCGATTAATGTCAGAAAACCTAAGTTCACAGTTGGTGATATCGTAAGAATATATAGGTGGAAATCTCATTTTGAAAAAGGTTATATTAAAAGATGGACCAAAGAGCTTTTTAAAATTGTTGATGTAATAGATACGGTTCCTTGGACTTATGAGATATATGATTTGGAAGGGGAAGAGATTTTAGGTTCATTTTATTCACAGGAATTACAAAAGACAAAGGTAAATTGAAATTTTTTGACTCCGCCCCTTTTTGACTCCACCCACACAAACCCCACACAAGCACCGCCCACACAAATCCCACACAAACCCCACCACACACAAACCCCTCATAAGCTCCAATAAATTGAAATTTTTTGACTCCGCCCCTTTTTGACTCCGCCCACACACGCCCCTCCCACCGAAGCCCCGCCCACACAAGCCCCACCCACACAAACCCCACACAAGCTCCACACAAACCCCACACACACATAAACCCCACCCCACACAAGCTCCACCCACACAAGCCCCCACCACACACAAACCCCACACAAGCTCCACACAAACCCCACACACACATAAACCCCACCCCACACAAGCTCCACACAAACCCCACACAAGCTCCACACAAGCTCCACACAAGCTCCACCCATAATTCATCATATTCACATAATTAGTGATTAGTTAATTAGTTCTCCACACACAACATGTTTATTTAATTTAAAAATTATCCACCCATCCACACAAGCTCCACTCATCCACCCATCCATTTATCCACACAAACCTCATCCACATTCACCCCTCCCACATAAGCTCCGCCCACATAAACCCTGCCCACATAAACCCTGCCCACATAAACCCCTCCCACCGAAGCCCCGCCCACACAAGCCCCACCTACACAAGCCCCACCCACACACACCCCTCCCACCGAAGCCCCACCCACACACACCCCTCCCACCGAAGCCACACCCACACAAGCCCCACCCACACACACCCCTCCCACCGAAGCCCCGCCCACACAAGCCCCGCCCACACAAGCCCCACCCCCTCATCCCCCCTGTGCGCCCCCACCTTTGACCCACCACCTCCCTCATCCCACCCCCACCCTTCCCCACACACACTCATGGGGAGGGGAGGGATGGGATGAGGGGGTGATGGGTCATTGGGGGAGCGCACCTACCCCCCCACCCCCCCACCCCCAACCCCTCCCTCTCCTTCATGTCTTGATCCTCTTCTTGAAATTCAAAATCAAGTAATTGTAAACAAAACAAATATAATTTATTAATATTGAAAATATTAAATATTCATTTGCGAGAATGTATAATCTTTCCCAGCAATCTTCTTCAGATGTCTTGTGATTTCGAAACTCAGACACGATATTCTGTTTTGAAACAAAAAGTGGATAATAATTAGGTTTTATAAAGATAATTACATGGTAATATGAGTAAGCCTCGTTGACCACTGAATTAACACACCAGCCTCGTTGACCACTGAATTAACACACCAGGAGCCTGTCATCCTTTCAAGGCCAATAAAATGAATTCCAGTGTACTGACAAAACCACGTTCAAACTAATAATGCAACCAACATAAGATGACATTCTAAAGAGAGAGTGATATTAATAATTCAGAAACATTTACCTCCAGAAAATCACGTGTTTTTCACATGATTTTCTAACCCTAACAGCTGATGTTGTGTGATAGTGCTGAAAAAAAA
>NC_140962.1:115022169-115060169 GCF_056783735.1 Eptatretus burgeri
AACAAACTTCAAGGGGGCGCCACAGGCAAGGTGTCCGAGATAGAGCAAAATGTTTTCAAGACTTTAGGTGGGAATGACCTCAAGATTATGCATAAAAAATATTGTCATCCTAGCTCTCAAAGTTTGGGCGGTCGTATGATTTTTACGTCAAAATTCGAAATTTTCTAAGTTCGTGACCTTGTGACCTTGACCTTGGGACAAAAATGAAAAATCGAGCTCCGTGGGGCTGTGCAGGTGCCATTGGGATAACCAAATACCGAAACCCCTGCCAGATTCGACAAACCCCCTAGGAGAAAATACAAATTGAAATCGGCTACCCCCTAAAAACACAATTCGCAATTTTCTAAGTTCGTGACCTTGTTGCCTTGACCTTGGGACGAAAATGAAAAATCGAGCTCCGTGGGGCTATGCAGGTGCCATTGGGCTAACCAAATACCGAAACCCCTGCCAGATTCGACAAACCCCTGGGAGAAGAAAAATATTTATGTCAAAATTCGCAATTTTCTAAGTTCGTGACCTTGGGACGAAAATGAAAAATCGAGCTCCGTGGGGCTATGCAGATGCCATTGGGCTAACCAAATACCAAAACCCCTGTCAGATTCGACAAACCCCCTCGGAGAAGATGCAAATTGAAATCGGCTATCCCCTAAAAACACATGTTTTTTTGGGCGTGGCTCCGCCCATAATGGGCGCCCATTTTCAGGAAAACACAACTTGTTCATGATATAAACCTCCCACCAAAATTTTATCAGGATCGGATCAAAACCCACGGAGCTATGCTCGGGCCAGACAGACATACAGACAGACATATAGACAGACAGACATATAGACAGACATATAGACAGACAGACAGACAGACAGACAGACAGACAGACACACAACAATAACGAATATAGTGGTCACTTATTTTTTTTCGTGAAAAATATTTTTTCGTGAACCAATAGTACTCTTCAGTGGTAGAGGGGCCCTTCACCACTTTGCGGGGTTCCGACCCCTCGGAACTCTCCCACCGTGGTCTTCCCCTCTTCCGAGTTCGATCAACCTTAAATGATGAACCCTCGTCATCATCATGAGAAGTGTTGATCATCCTTGATCACCTCCTCAAGGCACCCCGGAAGATTAAGATGTCAAATTGAGTAAACTCTCGATCGTAATATAGACTTAATAGGATACAGAATACCAGACAAAGCCGATGCACCCTCACACTCGAAACCGTCCTGTAATGGCATCTGACCGAACTCCCCGGACCATGCCCATCGACCGTCCTTGCCCTGTCGTTCTTCTTCTTCCTCTTCTTCTTCCTCTTCTTTTCCTCTTCTTCTTCCTCTTCTTCTTCCTCTGATTCCGGAACCAGCAGACTCTATACATGCCACACACCTGAACGTGATCAAAATAGTTTATTATCCCATTGAGTGTAAAGAAATTTAATTGGATTTCCTCCACTCCATTAATTTTTGTACCAGCTTACAGAGTTGAGGGTGCTTCTGGTTTATCAGCCTCAATGCTCCAGGTAGATCCAACACCTTGATCCCCATTACTCCTACTTTCTGCACAAGACGCCGCCTGCGTCCCTCATAAAGTGGGCAATTTATGAATAAACGATTCAGATCTTCGGGTTTCCTGCACATCTCACAAAACCCCGTAGGGTGGCACCCAGTTTTATACAGATATGAATTTAGGTGGCAGTGCTCGAGTCTTAGCCTACCAAGAGCTACCTGGTCTTTCCAGGAAAGCATGGGAAGTTTCACTTGAGGTACCACATCTGGATGCACCATGTGACAGAATCTTCCCTTCATGCTGGAGTCCCACTGGAATTGCCAATTTTTCTCAATCTGGCCCTTGGCCAGACTAATAATTTCGGATGGTCCCAGGGGGATTTGGGTGACATTTTTCAGTTTAAGGGCATGCTTCGCCGCTAGATCACACGCCTCATTTCCACCAATGCCGACATGAGCAGGGATCCAGCATAGGTTGACCACCAGACCCCTCCACTTCGCAATATTAACCAAATGCCAAACTTTAAGCACCAAGTTATTCCAACAACCATCCTGTAAGGATTCCAATGCCTTTAATGTGGAAAGTGAATCAGAGAGGATAACCACACTGAGAGGATTAAACTCAATTATCCATTCCAGAGCCATAGCTTTGGCAAATAGTTCAGTCGAGAAAACCGAGAGATAATTCGTGAGCCGAAATGCCCTGACCAATCTGAAATCGGGGATGCATATTGCTGCAGCTGTCCTTCCAAGAGAAGGTTCATTGGAGCCATCTGTATATTTGACTCCAATTTGAATTGATAAACTCAATAATCTGATTGCATGTGACTGCAGGATTAACCGTGTCCGATTTTCCCCAGAGATCCACGTGGGGGCGAGGGGGTTCAAGGGTCCAGGGGGCCCAAATAAAAATTTTATGATGGGGATTGACCGGAATGTTTTCCAACCCCATTTCCTTAGCAGTCGTTTTACATGCAAGGCCGAAAGGCAGGGAAGTGGAGTTCCCGTCAAGCTTTAGATATTCCCAGCAGTTTGCAAATATGGTTTTACCAGGATCATTATCTCCAGATGAAGTGGTTCTAGCCCAATAGTATTTCATTTTCAAAAATTCCCAACAGAGAGGCAAGGGCATCTCGCCCGCTTCCACCAGAAGGGCAGAAACAGGAGTGCTGGTAAAAGCACCTAAACAGATACGGATAGCTTTTAACAAAGACAATCTCCAGTTTTTTTCGATTGCTAATGGACATATCCCCAAGGACCAAGCCACCATAACCCAGATGAGAACGAATAATAGCTTTCTAACAGAAGAAGACTATCACGATGTGTTCCCCACTCAGTACCAGAAAGACAACGTCATAAATTGATGCCTTTAGCACATTTCCCAGTCAGCATCTTAACATGGCGGAGTCCAGGTTAATCCCTTATCACAGATGACTCCGAAGAATGACACTTCAGAATATGGTTTGAGGGAAGTACCATTAACTACTATCACTATGTCAATCCTTTTCTTGTGGGAAAATATGATGAACTTCGACTTGTTGCCTGACAGCTTAAATCCCCAGTTTATGGCCCATTGCTCCACAAGACGGATATCATTCTGGAGTTTTTTTTTTTTTACCCGAAAGGGCTAAACTCTTACAATGGATCCACATGGCAATGTCATCAGCGAACAAAAATATCTTGCTGTGGAGCTTGGAATGTGAAGCTACATCATTAATCATAATATTAAAGAGAGTTTGGCTTCGGCTGCTACCCTGGGGGAATGTACTAATCTGTACGAAAAATGGAGGAGAGGTTCTGACCTACCCTCACCTGAAAGGATCTATTAGATAAAAAGTCCCTAATCCACTCAAACATTCTTCCATTAATCCTGAGGTTGATTATCTTATTTAGGAGGCCATCTTTCCAAACTGAATCACATGCCTTATGGATATCAAGGAACACTCCCAGAAGACTCCTGTTTATTTCGGGATTTCCTTGCCTCATTTGCCAGTGCTGTGATGTGGTCCATAACAGACGTCCCTTTCTGAACCCGCTCTGGAATTTATAGAGTAGGATGTTCTTTTCCAGGAAGAAAACCTAGCGATTGTTCACCATCTTCTCCATTAATTTGCAGATAACTGAAATAAGAGAAATCGGACGATATGAAGATGGGGCTGTACGATCTTTCCCATCTTTAAGGATAGGGATTACAATTGAGTGTTTCCAATCACAGGGAAGTTTCCCTAAAGCCCAAACCTTATTGAAGAGTCTTAGGATCATACCCAACACCCTATCATCCAAGTGCTTGAACATGAGAAACGATAACCAATCTTGGCTTGGTGTGCTATTCCTTGCCTTCTGGATTGCCTGTTTAAGCTACTGAAGTGTGAAGTCGAGATGAAGTGAAGCATTTAGAGGCTGAACTGTATTGGTGGTCACCAGGAATTGATTTGCTAATTGGGGAGTATGAGCTTCCAACTCATCATACTTTATGATATCGGCCCCACTTCCATGCCTGGTGTTGGCTTAATGGTGAGGGTGGTGGGCTTTGGATCCTAGGATCCTGAGTTCAAATCCCGCTCACTGTTCAATTAATACCAGGTGGGGTTAACTCGGCTTGTCATCCTTCCGAGATTGGCAAAATGAGTGCCAGCATGCTGGGATACTGTGTCGGAGTGGCGACCCGTCTAGGATTGTGCTCAATAGCCAAGGAGACTGCTTAAGCTGCACCAACACTCTGCACAGAATATGCTCCCAATCTCCTCTCCTCCACTTCCAGAAAAGAAATGGCCCAGGGCCTCTGCCTTGTCTATATTTGAACAAAAGGTGTTGTTCTGGAAAATAACCACCGGAATAGATCTCCATCCAGATTTAACACTCTGCTACTTTTTACTCTTTTCCATATGTTTGTAAGTGGGGTTCCGAATTAATCGAAGAACAGAATAATTTCCAAGAGGCAGTCTTTGCTTGTTTAATAGTCCTTTGAGCATACGCCCTTTTCCTTTTATATTCCATGACATCCTCCAACCTAAGGGTTCTTCTTAATCTTTCAAGAGCTGCCCTTCTTTCCTGGATCACTTGTTTGCAACTGTCATCCCACCAAGGGACTTTGATTTTCTTACCCACTGGGCTTCTGTAAGCTGGGATTGTATCCCCAGCTATGTTATTCATAATTAGGACAATATTCCTATTGAGGCAATCAATATCACAATCGAGAATCCCTTCCTTCACTTCATTAGAACATCGACATGAGAAAAGACCCAGTCCGCCTTCCAAAAGTTCCAAGAAGTCATTCCTTGTGTGTCCTCCGGATCCCTTTCCAATTTATAATTTGTGATCACTGGAAAGCGATCACTTCCAAGGTTGTTGTCACGGACTTCCAATCACATCTTGCTGCTTCAATTGATGAAATGAGAGTAAAATCCAGAGGGGACATCTTCCCTGTAGATGGATTAATACATGTCCCCATTCCATCCTTTAATACTACCATATCAAATTCATCAATCAAGCTCTCAATACATTCACCATTTCTATCCGTAATTTTCAAGCCCCAAAGAATGTTATGACTTTTGAAATCCCCACATACAAGGACCACCCCATCCCCCCTTCTAAAAGCCTCCTGGAGCCTCTTGTGCCCCAATGGTTGGCAGAGATTGTAGAAATTTATCATTGAACCCATTCCCCTTGAGCCATGGACCTTTTTGGCCAATCACATGCTTTGTAATATATACGCATCTACGACATATACTGTAGGACTCCGACATTTGCGGGGGATACATTCTTGAAAAATGCCACTAATGGCAGGTCCGTGAATGTCAGGGTGTTTTTAAAAAATATATTTATTTACTTATTCATTTATTTTTGTATGGTGTAGGCTCGTGGAAGAGCGATGACACAGAACCAATCAGGACACGACATAACAAAGGGAACAGAAGCAGAAAGGGGGAAAACAACAGCAGGGCGGAGGGAGAAAGTAGACGGAGACGGACAAACAAGGGATGCAGGTAACGAGTAGGGGTAAGGGGGAACACAAAGTGTGGACAATATGAATAGATAATCGAAATTGTGTTTGATGATTTTGTGATTTTGTCAAGGTCTGAGGAGGGGGGAGATTCTGATGCTTGTCTGTCAGAAGGATGGGAGAAGGCATGGCAGAGAGTGGAGTAATCAGTAAAGAAATAAAGAGGTTTTCCAAAGAGTAAGTGTGATCATTAATGAAGATGCGGAATAGCATGGGGCCTTGAACACTGCCTTGGGGGTCCTCCAGCCTTGACAGGGAGAGGAGAGGAAAGGGTTCCATTAAGAGCCGTACATTGTCTACGAGAGGGAAGGAAGTCAAAAATCCAAGACTGGAGTTAGCCTCGGACTCCGTAGGCAGACAATTTGCAGAGCAGGGCAGCATGCCAGATTGTATCAAAAGCTCGAGATATTTCCAGAGATATGACCCTGATCTCATGTCTGATATTGAGGGCCTCCACCATTGTTGGGAAAGTGGAAGCAGCATGTCCAAGGTGGAGTGATCAGGTCTGAATCTGAATTGATGATCTAAGATGAGGCTGTTGGAGAAAAGGAATGATTTTATATCAACTGTGATGTTGGATGTCATGACCTTGCTGATGATTGGAATAAGCAAATTGGGCTGTCGTCAAGGAGATCCGTTTTTGCACCTTTTTATTCCCCGCTGACAGTCACGAGATGCATTATGTTTTCGGATTGTCTGTCCGTCCGTGGATATGAACGTACATCTGTAAGTACGTCCATCCATGTGAACTTTGTATTTTTTTCTGCAACCACTTATTCAATTGACGGGAAATTTTCACTGTGAGTGACTACATATGGAGAATGCTTTCATGACAATTATAACTTCATAGGTCACATGGTGTGGCAGCCATGTTAGAAAAAGGTAAAACTTTGGAATTCTGCATCTCCAAAATCGCTCCATGGAAAAAACAAAACTTGGCACGTGTGAAGTACTCCACAGGGGAAATATGTGATTGTTTTGATGATGTCATAGGTTGCTTTGTTATAACGTTATAATTGAAGACGTCAAATGCTTTATCCATTCAGTACGAACATTTTTGAGGACCGTCTTGGGCTAATTGTATAGGGAAAAAAATGATGACGTCATTAGTCACATGGTTGGGCAGCCATATTTTTTTTAACATAACCTTCAAAAATCTTCTCAAAAATGGCTGAGCAGATTAAAGCAAAACTTTGCAGGTATGATCTTTGTTGCATGACCGGCTTTGTTGAATGATCTGAGTTTTCCTTTGGTTTGATTTTCCTTCCAGGAGGAGAATGCAAGTTGTTTCAGAGAAGCAGCCTCACCACAGGATTCAGAGAACCAAGAGTGGGACGATGGGTAAGATCATTGAGGACGAGATGGGATGAATATGTGCATAAGAGAGAGAAGTTTTCTGTGAAAGAATTCCAGGCTGAATTAATATCAGTGGTGGTGGATATAAGAGACCAGTTCTGAAGTGTTAAAAAAAGCAAATACATGAAGTGTGAATATAGAAGCAGGTCACAATTTATGACCCACAAATACGTGGGGTCCGTGAATAGTGGGATCGTGAATGTCGGGGTCCGACAGTATATAAGGTTGTATTTTCTGCCTGTCTGCACATCAATACAATCAGCCCCACCAGTGGTAACGCCATCACATTACATAGTGTTGGAATCCTCTTGGCAAATGGAGATGGAAGAAAACATTTTGGAACCTACAGGGTAGGGGGTTCAGGGTGTGGGGAAGACCCCAATTCTCTCTATGTAAATGTGTATCTTATAGCACTACCCATTGGAAGGCAGTGTTTCAAATCGTCTTCTTATTTCTGAACTCTAAATTCCTTCTGCACAACGTGCGGGTACCTCTGCTAGCAACACGTAAAACGTAAACTTGTGCTGGTGATCATCTTGGAGTTCTTGTTGTCTGACTCCAGCCTTTCTGTTGACGATTCAGCCGAAATTTTCCAGGTTTTTGTTGCACGCATATTGTTACCACCCACAGTAAAGTGATTCCTTTCGGTGAGAAATGTTTTACCAAATTTAGAAAGTATACCAACCTCTGGAAAGACGTAAAGGTAGGTGCTGAAATAGAAAGCAAGATCACCACTAATGCGGTCAACTTGGTGTTCAACAAAGAGAAGAATGCAGCTCGTGAGCTCGGTGAACATCTGCTGACGGAGTTTGAAGGGAAATATGAGGTAAACCTACTCACTTTCAATCGATGAATGAAACTGTGAACTGTGCACTCTTGTTGAGAATACGCATAAATTCATTGCCATATTTGGGGTTCAGTGACATAGTATTTAAAAAATTTTTTTTTATGTTGAATGCTTCAGTCACGGATTAAATAGTCCTCATCGAGGGCAAGCCTTGCATAAAAGAACTGCGTTAATAGAAAAGTAAGGAAAGAGAGAATAGTCGAAGAGTTTTTGAGGAAGTAAAAAATCTGATTTTTGAAAAGGAGAAGTTCATAAGTATTTGGGAATACATGAGAAGGTAAAGAGTTCCAGAGTTTGGCAGTGGAGGGGAAGAAACAAACATCGTTATGGTCACCCTGAGTTGCCAATTGCCACACAATAATAATGTGATGTCGTGCCTTGTTGAGTATTCCTTCGTCTCACAAATGGTGGAGGTACACAAGCAGCAAGTTCTTGCCGGCAGAAACCGAAGTAATATCAGTAGAAAAGAGAAAGAGAGCCTACTATGCGGTGTAATTTGAGCGGGTCGAGTTTTGAAGTCATATTGATAGAGTTGACAAGTTGAATAACTTTGGGTTCAACTCTGTCCAGTAAGTGTGTGGAGTTGGAACCTCCTCAGATGAGAGAGCAGTACTCCATACAAGGACGAATCAATCCTTTATATCGTTGAAGCAACTGTTCAGAGGAGAAAAATCTTCGACATCTGAACAGGACTCCTAATTTCTTCGAGGCAGACAGCTATTTGAGTAATGTGTGGATTCCAGGATAAATTTGATGTTCGAGTGATACCTAGTCGGTTTATTGTATCACATGGTGTAACTGTAGAGCTTTCAAAGGAGATTGGAGAGTTGAGGGGAGTTTTTTTGTATACCTTGTCGAGGCTCATGTGAGAGCTAACACACGACGCACAGCAAGGGGGGCAGGAGACAAGAGGGGAGGGAGTGGGAGGGACAAAACAGTGGGGAACAGAGACATTAAGAGATCGTTGGAAGGGAGAGGGATGGGACAGGGAACATGGGGAATAGAAGATGGACATTACAGGGACTTTCAGGAAGGAAAGCAGGGAATTTGAAGGAGGTGGGCTTCGGTGGATTATCGGGGGTAGAAAAGATCGAGGATTTTGATGGGGGATGATAAGAGGTGGTGGTGAACAGCTGTTTTGAAGGCCTGGAGGGAAGAATGGGAATGAATAGAGTGAGGGAGAATGGGAATGAATAGAGTGAGGTAGAAGAATGGGAATGAATAAGATTCCAAAGGCGGGAAAAAAAAGAGGAATGAAAGAATGAAGGTGAGCAGTGATTCATGGTTTTGGTAGTTTTACCAGAAGGGGGTTGTTGGCGGACCTTGAGCACCCTGTCGAAATGTGGTGGGGACAAATCACAGAGAGAGCAGGGGGCGAGGCTGTAGAGGAGACGGTAGAATACAGAAAGACCACTGACCAACCTGCGGTGATTGAGTGAGAGGCCCAAAGACTCAGCCTCATTGTGGGAGATGCCAATGATCCGAAATGCCCTGTTTTCGACAGCGTGAAGCCAAGAAAGGTGGGAGGCAGGAGCACCAGCCCAGAGGGGAGAGCAGTACTCCATGAGGCTGCGGACAAAAGCTTTGGAAGTGGTCAGGAGCTCAGGTGGGCTGAGGAAGGACTTTGCATGACGGAGCATTCCCAGTCGGCGACTGGCTTTGGAGGCGAGGTTTGAAATGTGGCTTTCCCAGGAAAGGTCATTGCAGATGGCAGGTAGTGAGACCCAGAAGCTTGAAAGAAAGGACTTTTTCCAGAGGATTGTTGAGAAAGTGGGTGGGGCGGGGGGGGGCTCTAAATGGTCCTTTCGAAGAGACAAAGTGAGAGTGTGAGATTTGTCTGGATTGAAAGACATGTTCCAGGTGTTGGACCAGTTTGTGATTTTATCCAGATCAGCAGTGAGCGAAGAAGCTGCTACTTGCCGGTCTGAGGGATGACCGATGGTACAGCAGAGGGTGGAGTCGTCGGCAAAGAGAAATAGAGGATTTTCCAGAGAGTCCGAGAGATCATTGATGAAAACCAGAAAAAGAACAGGGCCCAGAACGCTACCTTGAGGAACTCCAGCCTGGACAGGAAGAGGGGATGAAAAACTCCATTTAGGGCCACACGTTGACCGACAGGAGAGGAAGTCTGCGAGCCATGAGTGGAGATGGCCTTGAATACCATAGGAAGAGAGTTTGGTGAGTAGGGCAGGGTGCCAGACTGTGTCAAAAGCACGTGATATGTCCAGGGATACGGCTCGGATTTCATGTCTGGCATTGAGGACCTCCATTCATTGTTGGGAGAGTAGAAGCAGCATATCCAGGGTAGAGTGACCTGATCTGAAACCAAATTGATGATCGGAAATCAAACTATTGGAGAAGAGGAAGGATTTAATGTCTGAAGCTGATGGATTCCATAATCTTGCTGATGATTGGGAGAAGGCTGATTGGTCTGTAGTTGCAGGGATCTGTTTCTGCACCTTTTTATGCAGGGTGGTAATGTTTGCTGATTTTGAAACAGATGGCAGATGACCTTGAGCAAATGAGAGGGTGAATAGAACAGAGAGAGGGTGAGCAAGAGCAGAAGAGCAGGCTTTGAGAAAACGTGGGCTGATGCCATCTGGACCGGTTGCAGAATCTGAGTCGAGGTTTGACAGCAAGCTCTCCACCTTGTCAGGAGAAAAGGACACAGAGTCCACGGACAGTTGGGTGCGAATGGGTAAGGTGGGTAGATAAAGTGATGGGTTTTGGATACAAGATTTAGCTGAAAACACCGAGTTTAGGCATTCAGCTTTTTCACATGCGGTATCAGCAGTGTGGCCATTTGAGGTAAGGGAGGGGTTGGAGGGGGAACATACACCAGAAACAGATTTGATTTGACGCCACCAGGATTTTGAGGAGGGAGAGAGGTTTGAGAGTTCAGAGTTGAGATTAGAAAGATGTTCTTTTCTGGCTCTCCTGAGAGTAGATACACACTTGTTCCGAGCTTTATGGAAGGAACTGAGATTGCCCTCAGTTGGGTTTGCTTTCCATAAGCAAAGGCAAGTTGTTTCAGGACAACTGCCTCACCACAAGCTTCTGTTACGGCTGTGGAAATTTGCAACACACCAGAAAGGTCCTCAGGTTAGATATATCGATAAGTTCAGGTATAGTTAGTCCACACCCGTTGTTTAGAGGGAATATGTGTGATTCATTCGGGCTGCGACGCTTTGAGTTAGCAATTTTTCTTTCTCTATCGTTATTTTGGACCAATAAGCCCGCCAACAACTCAAACACCACCACCTTCGCCTCTTTACCTCCACAACTCCACCCCGCAAACATCGCTTCACCGCCATTCTCAAAACGACGCCCGCCAACAACCAAACCACCACAGCAAACCCCCCACCACCTTTGCCTTTCTCCTTCCACAACCATCAACCACACCACCTGCCAACACTGAACGTCATGCTGTCCAGGGCCCGTTCAGTGATTCTTGCCGAACGCGTCGAGCCGCGAGTACAAATGGATGCCTTTACGGGAGAGGAAATCGGATCAGGGGAGGCTCACGCCCCTTTTTGCCCGACCAATGGCTAAACGTCGGGTGGCGTGGCCCCGCCTCCAAGCACGTTTTGATCCACGAATTAGCATACACGCTCCTCCCCCGGTCTATAAATACATGAGAACAAGGCGACTCATGCGTGTTGGGTTGTGCTGAGCTGTGCGGTGCTGTGCTGGCTGGGCTGGTCGAGTGAAGACGAAGGTCGTCGTGGAGGTTGTCGTTGCTGGTTCGAGGGACGAGTCGCTGAGTGAAGCAGAGACACGGAAGAGGGCTCGGGCGAGAGTTCGCCGGAGTCGGTGCGGTCCCAAGGCCCCGCTAACGGGACGGAGCGTCCACCATCCCTCTCTCTCCACCCCGAGCATCAACAATTTCCCCCATCCACGCTGAGATAGCGCCGGTAACCCCGTCCGTTCCCCACCCCAACCGTGGTGTTGACTGACCAACACGTGCCTGCGCAACGCACGGCCAAAAGGAGCTCACCGATCACGCCAGGGGCACGGAGTCAGGCACGTTACGCTGACATTGCGGCTAGCCCGCCATCGCGCCACGAGGGCACGGGTAAGACCCCTTCGGTTTCGTGGACCTGGCCGCTCACCCAGGTCCCACGTACATTTGGTCCACGGACCTGTCTGCCCCCTTGCCTATGAGGGTGGCTTGTATTTGCTTTTTGTGTAAATGTGTGTGTGGCGCCAGTCTTTTAAGTAAACCTGAATAAGTGCTTGTACATTGCTTTATTCAGTGGTAACTTTTTTGCTTGCTCTTACTGTATGGCTGTGAATACGTGCTTGCCGTGTGTGTGTGTGTGTGTGTGTGTGTGTGTGTGTGTGTGTGTGTGTGTGTGTGTGTGTGTGTGTGTGTGTGTGTGTGTGTGTGTGTGTAAAATACAAGTACTTGCTTGTTGAACTGTTTCCCGTTTCGTTGCGTCCTTTCCTGTGTTTGAAAGTTCCATCTTGCATCACGTAAGGGATTGGTAGTGGGTGTAGACACCCAATAAATAATCTGAACTGTCGAGGTCGGCGATAACTCCGCTCGGTTATCCCTGCAGCACGGAACGAGCCGCTTAAGCGGTTCGTGTCCGGAGTCAACCTGCGGCGTGGTACAACTCCTCGGTACGCTACCCGTGCGGGTACTTAGGTATATCGACATTTGGCGATTCACCCTATTTCGTGCGGGTAGAATGCGGACTGGGTTGTGGTGAGGTTAAACCCCCACCCGTGGCTAGCTCCTTGGCGGTAGTTCCTCGAGGGTCATGACTGAATTGTCCGTTCTAGTGGGCGACGCGTCGCGATTTGAGTTACGTGGCCGATCGCACGCCGGCGTGCGCGAATTCGTAACACTTCAGTGAACCAAGGGTGGGAGGAAGGGTAGGACAACTGAAGACAAGAGGGGATAAATCTGTGCATTTGTGAGAGCAAGTTTCTTTGAAAGAATTCCCATGATGAGTTGATGTTGGAGAAAGTAGCGATAGGAGACCAGTCTGTAAGTTTGATGGCTGCTTGGAGACCCTGCCAGTCGGCTTGCGTGAAATGCCAGACTCGACGGCGGTGAACACTTGATGGTCCTTCAGGACAGGTACCCCGTCACGCTCGTTGGAGATTTATATCATCAAATATACTCTGACCCGTTGATTGCTCCTTTCCTTTATCATGTTGACAGTGATCACAAGTGAGCTCCACATATTTTAAGGCCATGGTACCAAGGTATACAATCTAACTTAGACATATTAGGGATGTTTGGATGCATACACCGTATTACTGCCAGTACTGATCGGTCACCGCCATAACTCCTTGATCATTTGACACCCAATACTTGATCATTTGATGCCATTTTAACAGAATATATGTCTATCAAAGCAGGAACAGATTGGGGGTAGTTTTCAATGAGAACTCGAGCAGGCAAATTGACAATGGACATGTTGTGACACTAAAATGATCCAGTGAGTACATCACGTCTTGATGTTAGCAACGGGGACAAAGTATATTTTATGAGTGAATTATAATACTGGGATAAGCAACGAGGAATAACATGAACAGACCGTCATGATTTAAATTTACGTGAGGTTTCTTTGCTGTGTTTATCACACGAGGTTGTTGCACTCAATGAGAACAAATGTGAATTGAGCCATATTTTGAACCTGTTGTCAGTAAAATTAAATATATATGCTGTGAGGCAGCAAGTTCAAGGTCTGTGTTTCATATGTGCTTTCACACGGCAATGAAGATGAAAATAAATGCTTATTTTCATGATTATAACATTGGATCTTCTTTTTTTCCTTTCCTGTTTAACATTTTTTATCCCACAGTTTGATGGTTGATCATTTGAGAAGGAGAAATGACCCTTTTTCCACTCTCTCCAGTCTTTAAAATGAACTGGACTTGCAATAATAAACAGAACCACCAAGTAAATGCAATATTTTCATGATCCATTGCCTGCAAAAACATTTACCGATTACTTGGTCTCCAGAGTCCACACACGGAAGCAACGATTCTTAACCTCATAAGGTTCAAA
The DNA here is from genome assembly GCF_056783735.1 of Eptatretus burgeri. Taxonomy (NCBI): domain Eukaryota; kingdom Metazoa; phylum Chordata; class Myxini; order Myxiniformes; family Myxinidae; genus Eptatretus; species Eptatretus burgeri. The sequence continues at coordinate 115,035,897 of NC_140962.1, forward strand.
GTTGGTAAAAATACCTTTCTCATTTTCTTTGTAAAATGGAGATGGTAGTCAGTAGTCACTGTGGATGTATCCAACACTTTGTCCTGCAGGGATGGGCTCGTCAATCTTTTCCTTTCAAGGGCATGGTTATATTTTCATGATTTATTGCCCTTAAAGTCACTTTCTGATTGCTCGGTCTCTGGAGTCCACACACGGGAGCAACGATTCTTGACCTCATAATGGTCAAGGGAAATAAAAACTCCTTACTCATTTCCTTTGTCGGTGAAATGGAGTTGGAAATCACTGTGGATGTTTCTATCACTTTGACGAGTGGGTGGAGGGGCTCGTCAATCATTACCTGTCAAGTGCATGGTTATATTTTCATGATCCATTGCCTTCAAAATCACTTACCGATTGCACGGTCTCTGGAGACCACACAAGAATGCAGCGATTCTTCAACTTAAAAGGTGTAAGGTACGTAAAAATTCCTGACTCATTCCCTTTGTTGGTGAAGTGGAGATGGAAGTCACTGTGGATGTGTCCATCACTGTGACAGGCGGGTGGAGGGGCTCGTCAATCATTACCTTTCAAGGGCATGGTTATATTTTCATGATCCGTTGCCTTAAAAATCACTTTCCGATTGCTCGGTCTCTGGAGACCACAAAAGAATGCAGCGATTCTTCACCTTATAAGCTTCAAGGTACGTAAAAAATTCCTTACTTATTCCCTTTGTTGGTGAAATGTACATGGAAGTCTGTGGATGTATCCATTACTGTGACGGGCGGGTAGAGGGGCTCGTCACTCATTACCTTTCAAGGGCATGGTTATATTTTCATGATCCATTGCCTTCAAAATCACTGACCGATTTCTCGGTCTCTGGAGACCACACAAGAATGCAGCGATTCTTCACCTTAAAAGGTTACAGATACGTTCAAATTCCTTACTCATTCCCTTTGTTTGTGAAATGGAGATGGAAGTTACTGTGGATTTGTCCATCACTTTGATGGGCGGGTGGAGGGGCTCCTCACTCTTTTCCTTCCATGGGCATGGTTATATTTTCATGATCCATTGCCTTCAAAATCACTTACCAATTGCTCGATCTCTGATGACCAGACAATAATGCGGTGATTCTTCACCTGAAAAGGTTCAAGGTACGTAAAAATTTTCACTCATTACCTTTGTTTGTGAAATGGAAATGGAAGTCTGTGGATGTGTCCATTACTGTGATGGGCAGGTGGAGGGGCTCGTCAATCAACACCTTTCAAGGGCATGGTTGTATTTTCATGATCCATTGCCTTCAAAATCACTTTCGGATTGCTCGGTCTCTGGCGACCACTAAAGAATGCAGCGATTCTTCACCTTAAAAGGTTCAAGGTACGTAAAAATTCCTTACTCATTCCCTTTGTTTGTGAAATGCACTTGGAAGTCTGTGGATGTGTCCATCACTGTGACGGGAGAGTGGAGGGGCTCGTCAATCTTTTCTTTTCATGGGCATGGTTATATTTTCATGATCCGTTGCCTTAAAAATCACTTTCCGATTGCTCGGTCTCTGGCGACCACTCAAGAATGCAGCAATTCTTCACCTTAAAGGTTCAAGGAACGTAAAAATTCCTGACTCATTCCCTTTGTTTGTGAAATGGACATGGAAGTCTGTGGATGTGTCCATCACTGTGACGGGCAGGTGGAGGGGCTCCTCAATCATTTCCTTTCATGGGAATGGTTATCTTTTCATGATCCGTTGCCTTAAAAATCACTTAACGATTGCTCTTTCTCTGCAGACCACACAAGAATGCAGCGATTATTCACCTTATAAGGCTCAAGGTACATAAAAAAATCCTTACTCATTCCCTTTGTTGGTGAAATGGAGATGGAAGTCACTGTGGATGTGTCCATCACTTTGACGGGCGGGTGGAGGGGCTCGTCACTCGTTACCTTTCAAGGGCATGGTTATATTTTCATGATCCATTGCCTTAAAAATCACTAAACGATTTCTCGGTCTCTGGAGACCACACAAGAATGCAGCGAATCTTCACGTGAAAAGGTTCAAGGAACGTAAAAAATTTCACTCATTCCCCTTGTTTGTGAAATGGAGATGGAAGTCACTGTGGATGTGTCCATCACTTTGACGGGTGGGTGGAGGGGCTCGTCAGTCAATACCTTTCAAGGGCATGGTTAAATTTTCATGATCCGTTGCCTTCAAAATCACTGACCGATTGCTCGATCTCTGTCAACCACACAAGAATGCAGCGATTCTTCACCTGAAAAGGTTCAAGGTACAGAAAAATTCCTTACTCATTCCCTTTGTTTGTGAAATGGTCATGGAAGTCACTGTGGATGTGTCCATCACTTTGACGGGTGGGTGGAGGGGCTCGTCAATCTTTTCCTTTCATGGGAATGGTTATCTTTTCATGATCCGTTGCCTTAAAAATCACTTAACAATTGCTCGGTCTCTGCAGACCACACAAGAATGCAGCGATTATTCACCTTATAAGGCTCAAGGGACGTAAAAAATTCCTTACTCATTCCCTTGCTTTGTAAAATGGACATGGAAGTCTGTCGATGTGTCCATCACTGTGACGGGAGGGTGGAGGGACTCGTCAGTCTTTTCCCTTCATGGGCATGGTTATATTTTCATGATCCATTGCCTTCAAAATCACTTAGCGATTGCTCGATCTCTGGCGACCACTCAAGAATGCAACGATTCTTCACCTTAAAAGGTTCAAGGTACGTAAAACTTCCTTACTCATTCCCTTTGTTTGTGAAATGGACTTGGAAGTCTGTGGATGTGTCTATCACTGTCACGGGCGGGTGGAGGGCTCGTCAATCAATACCTTTCATGGGCATGGTAATATTTTCATGATCCATTGCCTCAAAAATCACTTTACGATGCCCGGTCTCTGGCAACCACTCAAGAATGCAGCGATTCTTCACCTTAAAAGGTTCAACGTACGTAAAAATTCCTATCTCATTCCCTTTGTTTGTGAAATGGACATGGAAGTCTGTGGATGTGTCCATCACTGTGACGGGCGGGTGGAGGGGCTCGTCAATCAATACCTTTCAAGGCCATGGTTATATTTTCATGATCCATTGCTTTCAAAATCAGTGACCGATTTCTCTGTCTCTGGAGACCAAACAAGGATGCAGCGATTCTTCACCGTCAAACGTTCAAGGTGCAGAAAAATTCCTTACTCATTCCCTTTGTTTGTGAAATGCTCATGGAAGTCACTGTGGATGTGTCCATCACTTTGACGGGTGGGTGGAGGGGCTCCTCAATCATTTCCTTTCATGGGAATGGTTATCTTTTCATGATCCGTTGCCTTAAAAATCACTTTCCGATTGCTCGGTCACTGGCGACCATACAAGAATACAGCGATTCTTCACCTTCAAAGGTTCACCGTAGAGAAAAATTCCTCACTCATTCCCTTTGTTGGTGAAATGGAGATGGAAGTCTGTGGATGTGTCCATCACTGTGACGGGAGGGTGGAGGGACTCGTCAGTCTTTTGCTTTCATGGGCATGGTTATATTTTCATGATCCGTTGCCTTAAAAATCACTTTCCGATTGCTCGGTCTCTGGCGACCACTCAAGAATGCAGCGATTCTTCACCTTAAAACGTTCAAGGAACGTAAAAATTTTCACTCATTCCCTTTGTTTGTGAAATGGAGATGGAAGTCACTGTGGATGTGGCCATTACTTTGTCGGGCAGGTGGAGGGGCTCGGCAGTCATTACCTTTCATGGGTATGGTTGTATTTTCATGATCCATTGCCTCAAAAATCTCTTACGGATTGCCCGGTCTCTGGCAACCACACAAGAATGCAGCGATTCTTCAGCTGAAAAGGTTCAAGGTACGGAAAAATTCCTTACTCATTCCCTTTGTTTGTGAAATGTACATGGAAGTCTGTGGATGTGTCCATTACTGTGACGGGCGGGTGGAGGGGCTCGTCAATCAATACCTTTCAAGGGCATGGTTATATTTACATAATCCGTTGCCTTAAAAATCACTTTCCGATTGCTCAGTCTCTGGCGACCACTCAAGAATGCAGCGATTCTTCACCTTAAAGGTTCAACGTACGTAAAAATTCCTTACTCATTCCCTTTGTTTGTGAAATGGTCATGGAAGTGACTTTTGGATGTGTCCATCACTTTGACAGGCGCGTGGAGGGGCTCGTCAATCAATACCTTTCAAGGGCATGGTTATATTTTCATGATCCGTTGCCTTAAAAATCACTTTCCGATTGCTCGGTCTCTGGCGACCACTCAAGAATGCAGCGATTCTTCACCTTAAAACGTTCAAGGAACGTAAAAATTCCTGACTCATTCCCTTTGTTTGTGAAATGGACTTGGAAGTCTGTGGATGTGTCCATCACTTTGACGGGCGGGTGGTGGGGCTCGTCAATCTTTTCCTTTCATGGACATGGTTCTCATTTCATGATCCATTGCCTTCAAAATCACTTACTGATTGCTCGGTGTCTGGAGACCACAGAAGAACGCAGCGATTCTTCACCTTAAAAGGTTCAAGGTACGTAAAAATTTTCACTCATTCCCTTTGTATGTGAAATGGAGATGGAAGTCACTGTGGATGTGTCCATCACTTTGTCGGGCGGGTGGAGGGGCTCGGCAGTCATTACCTTTCATGGGTATGGTTATATTTTCATGATTCCTTGGCTTAAAAATCACTTACGGATTGCCCGGTCTCTGGCAACCACACAAAAATGCAGCGATTCTTCACCTGAAAAGGTTCAAGGGACGTAAAAATTCCTTACTCATTCCCTTTGTTTGTGAAATGTACATGTAAGTCTGTGGATGTCTCCATTACTGTGACGGGCGGGTGGAGGGGCTCGTCAATCAATACCTTTCAAGGGCATGGTTATATTTTCATTATCCATTGCCTGAAAAATCACTAAACGATTTCTCGGTCTTTGGAGACCTCACAAGAATGCAGCAATTCTTCACCTGAAAAGGTTCAAGGTACAGAAATATTCCTTACTCATTCCCTTTGTTTGTGAAATGGTCATGGAAGTCACTGTTGATGTGTCCATCACTTTGACGGGCGGGTGGAGGGGCTCGTCAATCTTTTCCTTTCATGGGAATGGTTATATTTTCATGATCCGTTGCCTTAAAAATCACTTAGCGATTGCTCGGTCTCTGGAGACCACAGATGAAAGCAGCGTTTCTTCACCTTCAAGGTTCAAGGTACGTTCAAATTCCTTACTCATTCTCTTTGTTTGTAAAATGGACATGGAACTCTGTGGATGTGTCCATCACTGTGACGGGAGGGTGGAGGGGCTCATCAATCTTTTCCTTTCATGGACATAGTTATAATTTCATGATCCATTGCCTTCAAAATCACTTACCGATTGCTCGGTCTCTCGAGACCACAGAAGAACGCAGCGATTCTTAACCTTTAAAGGTTCAAGGAACGTAAAAATTCCTTACTCATTCCCTTTGTTTGTGAAATGTACATGGAAATCTGTGGATGTCTCCATTACTGTGACAGGCTGGTGGAGGGGCTCGTCAATCAATACCTTTCAAAGGCATGGTTATATTTTCATAATCCGTTGCCTTAAAAATCACTTTCCGATTGCTGGGTCTCTGGCGACCACTAAAGAATGCAGCGATTCTTCACCTTAAAAGGTTCAAGGGACGTAAAAATTCCTTACTCATTCCCTTTATTTGTGAAATGGTCATGGAAGTGACTTTTGGATGTGTACATCACTGTGACGGGCGGGTGGAGGGGCTCGTCAATCAATACCTTTCAAGGCCATGGTTACATTTTCATGATCCATTGCTTTCAAAATCACTGACCGATTTCTCAGTCTCTGGAGACCACACAAGGATGCAGCGATTCTTCACCTTCAAAGGTTCAAGGTGCAGAAAAATTCCTTACTCATTCCCTTTGTTTGTGAAATGGTCATGGAAGTCACTGTGGATATGTCCATCACTTTGACGGGCGGGTGGAGGGGCTGATCAATCAATACCTTTCAAGGGAATGGTTATCTTTTCATGATCCGTTGCCTTAAAAATCACTTAACGATTGCTCAGGCTCTCCAGACCACACAAGAATGCAGCGATTATTCACCTTATAAGGCTCAAGGTACATAAAAAATTCCTTATTCATTCCCTTTGTTGGTGAAATGGAGATGGAAGTCTGTGGATGTCTCCATTACTGTGACCGGCGGGTGGAGCGGCTCGTCAATCAATACCTTTCATGGGCATGGTGATATTTTCATGATCCATTGCCTGAAAAATCACTTTCCGATTGCTGGGTCTCTGGCGACCACTAAAGAATGCAGCGATTCTTCACCTTAAAAGGTTCAAGCGACGTAAAAATTCCTTACTCATTCCCTTTGTTTGTGAAATGGTCATGGAAGTCACTGTGGATGTGTCCATCACTTTGACGGGTGGGTGGAGGGGCTCGTCAATCTTTTCCTTTCATGGGAATGGTTATATTTTCATGATCCGTTGCCTTAAAAATCACTTAGCGATTGCTCGGTCTCTGGAGACCACAGAAGAATGCAGCGTTTCTTCACCTTCAAGGTTCAAGGTACGTAAAAATTCCTGACTCATTCCCTTTGTTTGTGAAATGGACATGGAAGTCTGTGTATGTGTCCATCACTGTGACGGGAGGGTGGAGGGGCTCTTCAAACATTTCCTTTCATGGGAATGGTTATCTTTTCATGATCCGTTGCCGTAAAAATCACTTAACGATTGCTCGGGCTCTGCAGACCACACAAGAATGCAGCGATTATTCACCTTATAAGGCTCAAGGTACATAAAAAATTCCTTACTCATTCCCTTTGTTGGTGAAATGGAGATGGAAGTCTGTGGATGTGTCCATCACTGTGACGGGCGGGTGGAGGGGCTCGTCATTCAATACCTTTCATGGGCATGGTTATATTTTCATGATCCATTGCCTGAAAAATCACTTTCCGATTGCTCGGTCTCTGGCGACCACTAAAGAATGCAGCGATTCTTCACCTTAAAAGGTTCAAGGTACGTAAAAATTCCTAACTCATTCCCTTTGTTTGTGAAATGGTCATGGAAGTCACTGTTGGATGTGTACATCACTGTGACGGGTGAGTGGAGGGGCTCATCAATCAATACCTTTCAAGGCCATGGTTATATTTTCATGATCCATTGCTTTCAAAATCAGTGACCGATTTCTCAGTCTCTGGAGACCACACAAGGATGCAGCGATTCTTCACCTTCAAAGGTTCAAGGTGCAGAAAAATTCCTTACTCATTCCCTTTGTTGGTGAAATGGAGATGGAAGTCTGTGGATGTGTCCATCACTGTGACGGGTGGGTGGAGGGGCTCGTCAATCAATACCTTTCAAGTGCATGGTTATATTTTCATGATCCATTGCCTTCAAAATCACTGACCGATTTCTCTGTCTCTGGAGACCACACAAGGATGCAGCGATTCTTCACCGTCAAAGGTTCAAGGTACAGAAAAATTCCTATCTCATTCCCTTTGTTTGTGAAATGGTCATGGAAGTCACTGTGGATGTATCCATCACGGTGACGGGTGGGTGGAGGGGCTCGTCAATCTTTTCCTTTCATGGGAATGGTTATATTTTCATGATCCGTTGCCTTAAAAATCACTTAGCGATTGCTCGGTCTCTGGAGACCACAGAAGAATGCAGCGTTTCTTCACCTTCAAGGTTCAAGGTACGTAAAAATTCCTGACTCATTCCCTTTGTTTGTGAAATGGACATGGAAGTCTGTGAATGTGTCCATCACTGTGACGGGAGGGTGGAGGGGCTCCTCAATCATTTCCTTTCATGCGAATGGTTATCTTTTCATGATCCGTTGCCTTAAAAATCACTGAACGATTGCTCGGGCTCTGCAGACCACACAAGAATGCAGCGATTATTCACCTTATAAGGCTCAAGGTACATAAAAAAATTCCTTACTCATTCCCTTTGTTGGTGAAATGGAGATGGAAGTCTGTGGATGTGTCCATCACTGTGACGGGCTGGTGGAGGGGCTCGTCAATCAATACCTTTCATGGGCATGGTTATATTTTCATGATCCATTGCCTGAAAAATCACTTTCCAATTGCTCGGTCTCTGGCGACCACTAAAGAATGCAGCGATTCTTCACCTTAAAAGGTTCAAGGTGCGTAAAAATTCCTTACTCATTCCCTTTGTTTGTGAAATGGTCATGGAAGTCACTGTTGGATGTGTACATCACTGTGACGGACGAATGGAGGGGCTCGTCAATCAATACCTTTCAAGGACATGGTTATATTTTCATGATCCATTGCTTTCAAAATCAGTGACCGATTTCTCGGTCTCTGGAGACCACACAAGGATGCAGCGATTCTTCACCTTCAAAGGTTCAAGGTGCAGAAAAATTCCTTACTCATTCCCTTTTTTGTGAAATGGTCATGGAAGTTACTGTGGATGTGTCCTTCACTTTGACGGGTGGGTGGAGGGGCTCCTCAATCATTTCCTTTCATGGGAATGGTTATCTTTTCATGATCCGTTGCCTTAAAAATCACTTTCCGATTGCTCAGTCACTGGCGACCACACAAGAATACAGCGATTCTTCACCTTCAAAGGTTCAGCGTAGAGAAAAATTCCTTACTCATTCCCTTTGTTGGTGAAATGGAGATGGAAGTCTGTGGATGTGTCCATCACTGTGACGGGAGGGTGGAGGGACTCGTCAGTCTTTTGCTTTCATGGGCATGGTTATATTTTCATGATCCGTTGCCTTAAAAATCACTTTCCGATTGCTCGGTCTCTGGCGACCACTCAAGAATGCAGCAATTCTTCACCTTAAAACGTTCAAGGAACGTAAAAATTTTCACTCATTCCCTTTGTTTGTGAAATGGAGATGGAAGTCACTGTGGATGTGGCCATTACTTTGTCGGGCAGGTGGAGGGGCTCGGCAGTCATTACCTTTCATGGGTATGGTTATATTTTCATGATCCATTGCCTCAAAAATCTCTTACGGATTGCCCGGTCTCTGGCAACCACACAAGAATGCAGCGATTCTTCAGCTGAAAAGGTTCAATGTACGGAAAAATTCCTTACTCATTCCCTTTGTTTGTGAAATGTACATGGAAGTCTGTGGATGTGTCCATTACTGTGACGGGCGGTGGAGGGGCTCGTCAATCAATACCTTTCAAGGGCATGGTTATATTTTCATGATCCGTTGCCTTAAAAATCACTTTCTGATTGCTCGGTCTCTGGCGACCACTGAAGAATGCAGCGATTCTTCACCCTAAAGGTTCAACGTACGTAAAAATTCCTTACTCATTCCCTTTGTTTGTGAAATGGTCATGGAAGTCACTGTGGATGTGTCCATCACTTTGACAGGCGCGTGGAGGGGCTCGTCAATCAATACCTTTCAAGGGCATGGTTATATTTTCATGATCCGTTGCCTTAAAAATCACTTTCCGATTGCTCGGTCTCTGGCGACCACTCAAGAATGCAGCGATTCTTCACCTTAAAACGTTCAAGGTACGTAAAAATTCCTGACTCATTCCCTTTGTTTGTGAAATGGACTTGGAAGTCTGTGGATGTGTCCATCACTGTGACGGGCGGGTGGAGGGGCTCGTCAATCTTTTCTTTTCATGGACATGGTTATAATTTCATGATCCATTGCCTTCAATATCACTTACCGATTGCTCGGTCTCACGAGACCACAGAAGAATGCAGCGATTCTTCACCTTAAAAGGTTCAAGGAACGTAAAAATTCCTTACTCATTCCCTTTGTTTGTGAAATGTACAAGGAAGTCTGTGGATGTGTCCATTACCCGTGACGGACGGGTGGAGGGGCTCGTCAATCAATACCTTTCATGGGCATGGTTATATTTTCATGATCCATTGCCTTCAAAATCACTTACCGATTGCTCGAACTCTGGCGACCACACAAGGATGCAGCGATTCTTCACCTGAAAGGTTCAAGGTACGTAAAAATTTTCACTCATTCCCTTTGTTTGTGAAATGGACATGGAAGTCTGTGGATGTGTCCATCACTGTGACGGGCGGGCGGAGGGGCTCGTCACTTGTTACATTTCAAGGAATGGTTATATTTTCATGATCCTTTGCCTTCAAAATCACTTAACGATTGCTCGGGCTCTGCAGACCACACAAGAATGCAGCGATTATTCACCTTATAAGGCTCAAGGTACATAAAAAATTCCTTACTCATTCCCTTTGTTGGTGAAATGGAGATGGAAGTCTGTGGATGTGTCCATTACTGTGACGGGCTGGTGGAGGGGCTCGTCAATCAATACCTTTCATGGGCATGGTTATATTTTCATGATCCATTGCCTGGAAAATCACTTTCCGATTGCTCGGTCTCTGGCGACCACTAAAGAATGCAGCGATTCTTCACCTTAAAAGGTTCAAGGTGCGTAAAAATTCCTTACTCATTCCCTTTGTTTGTGAAATGGTCATGGAAGTCACTGTTGGATGTGTACATCACTGTGACGGGCGAGTGGAGGGGCTCGTCAATCAATACCTTTCAAGGCCATGGTTATATTTTCATGATCCATTGCTTTCAAAATCAGTGACCGATTTCTCGGTCTCTGGAGACCACACAAGGATGCAGCGATTCTTCACCTTCAAAGGTTCAAGGTGCAGAAAAATTCCTGACTCATTCCCTTTTTTGTGAAATGGTCATGGAAGTTACTGTGGATGTGTCCTTCACTTTGACGGGTGGGTGGAGGGGCTCTTCAATCATTTCCTTTCATGGGCATGGTTATATTTTCATGATCCGTTGCCTTAAAAATCACTTTCCGATTGCTCGGTCACTGGCGACCACACAAGAATACAGCGATTCTTCACCTTCAAAGGTTCACCGTAGAGAAAAATTCCTTACTCATTCCCTTTGTTGGTGAAATGGAGATGGAAGTCTGTGGATGTGTCCATCACTGTGACGGGAGGGTGGAGGGACTCGTCAGTCTTTTGCTTTCATGGGCATGGTTATATTTTCAGGATCCATTGCCTTCAAAATCACTGACCGATTTCTCTGTCTCTGGAGACCACACAAGGATGCAGCGATTCTTCACCGTCAAAGGTTCAAGGTACAGAAAAATTCCTATCTCATTCCCTTTGTTTGTGAAATGGTCATGGAAGTCACTGTGGATGTGTCCATCACTTTGACGGGTGGGTGGAGGGGCTCGTCAATCTTTTCCTTTCATGGGAATGGTTATATTTTCATGATCCATTGCCTTCAAAATCACTTACCAATTGCTCGGTCTCTGCAGACCACACAAGAATGCAGCGATTATTCACTTTATAAGGCTCAGGGTACATAAAAAATTCCTTACTCATTCCCTTTCTTTGTAAAATGGACATGGAAGTCTGTGGATGTGTCCATCACTGTGACGGGAGGGTGGAGGGGCTCGTCAATCAATACCTTTCATGGGCATGGTTATATTTTCATGATCCATTGCCTGAAAAATTACTTTCCGATTGCTCGGTCTCTGGCGACCACTCAAGAATGCAGCGATTCTTCACCTTAAAACGTTCAAGGAACGTAAAAATTTTCACTCATTCCCTTTGTTTGTGAAATGGAGATGGAAGTCACTGTGGATGTGGCCATTACTTTGTCGGGCAGGTGGAGGGGCTCGGCAGTCATTACCTTTCATGGGTATGGTTATATTTTCATGATCCATTGCCTCAAAAATCTCTTACGGATTGCCCGGTCTCTGGCAACCACACAAGAATGCAGCGATTCTTCAGCTGAAAAGGTTCAATGTACGGAAAAATTCCTTACTCATTCCCTTTGTTTGTGAAATGTACATGGAAGTCTGTGGATGTGTCCATTACTGTGACGGGCGGGTGGAGGGGCTCGTCAATCAATACCTTTCAAGGGCGTGGTTATATTTTCATGATCCGTTGCGTTAAAAATCACTTTCCAATTGCTCGGTCTCTGCAGACCACACAAGAATGCAGCGATTATTCACCTTATAAGGCTCAAGGGACGTAAAAAATTCCTTATTCCCTTTCTTTGTAAAATGGACATGGAAGTCTGTGGATGTGTCCAGCATTGTGACGGGCGGGTGGAGGGGCTCGTCAATCAATGCCTTTCAAGGCCATGGTTATATTTTCATGATCCATTGCTTTCAAAATCAGTGACCGATTTCTCTGTCTCTGGAGACCACACAAGGATGCAGCGATTCTTCACCTTCAAAGGTTCAAGGTGCAGAAAAATTCCTTACTCATTCCCTTTGTTTGTGAAATGGTCATGGAAGTCACTGTGGATGTGTACATCACTGTGACGGGCAAGTGGAGGGGCTCATCAATCAATACCTTTCAAGGCCATGGTTATATTTTCATGATCCATTGCTTTCAAAATCAGTGACCGATTTCTCAGTCTCTGGAGACCACACAAGGATGCAGCGATTCTTCACCTTCAAAAGTTCAAGGTGCAGATAAATTCCTTACTCATTCCCTTTGTTGGTGAAATGGAGATGGAAGTCTGTGGATGTGTCCATCACTGTGACGGGAGGGTGGAGGGACTCGTCAGTCTTTTCCTTTCATGGGAATGGTTATATTTTCATGATCCGTTGCCTTAAAAATCACTTAGCGATTGCTCGGTCTCTGGAGACCACAGAAGAATGCAGCGTTTCTTCACCTTCAAGGTTCAAGGTACGTAAAAATTCCTGACTCATTCCCTTTGTTTGTGAAATGGACATGGAAGTCTGTGTATGTGTCCATCACTGTGACGGGCGGGTGGAGGGGCTCGTCAATCAATACCTTTCAAGGGCATGGTTATATTTTCATGATCCATTGCCTGAAAAATCACTTTCCGATTGCTCGGTCTCTGGCGACCACTAAAGAATGCAGCGATTCTTCACCTTAAAAGGTTCAAGGTACGTAAAAATTCCTAACTCATTCCCTTTGTTTGTGAAATGGTCATGGAAGTCACTGTTGGATGTGTCCATCACTGTGACGGGCGAGTGGAGGGGCTCATCAATCAATACCTTTCAAGGCCATGGTTATATTTTCATGATCCATTGCTTTCAAAATCAGTGACCGATTTCTCAGTCTCTGGAGACCACACAAGGATGCAGTGATTCTTCACCTTCAAAGGTTCAAGGTGCAGAAAAATTCCTTACTCATTCCCTTTTTTGTGAAATGGTCATGGAAGTTACTGTGGATGTGTCCTTCACTTTGACGGGTGGGTGGAGGGGCTCTTCAATCATTTCCTTTCATGGGCATGGTTATATTTTCATGATCCGTTGCCTTAAAAATCACTTTCCGATTGCTCGGTCACTGGCGACCACACAAGAATACAGCGATTCTTCACCTTCAAAGGTTCACCGTAGAGAAAAATTCCTTACTCATTCCCTTTGTTGGTGAAATGGAGATGGAAGTCTGTGGATGTGTCCATCACTTTGACGGGTGGGTTGAGGGGCTCGTCAATCTTTTCCTTTCATGGGAATGGTTATATTTTCATGATCCATTGCCTTCAAAATCACTTACCAATTGCTCGGTCTCTGCAGACCACACAAGAATGCAGCGATTATTCACTTTATAAGGCTCAAGGTACATAAAAAATTCCTTACTCATTCCCTTTCTTTGTAAAATGGACATGGAAGTCTGTGGATGTGTCCATCACTGTGACGGGAGGGTGGAGGGACTCGTCAGTCTTTTGCTTTCATGGGCATGGTTATATTTTCATGATCCGTTGCCTTAAAAATCACTTTCCGATTGCTCGGTCTCTGGCGACCACTCAAGAATGCAGCGATTCTTCACCTTAAAACGTTCAAGGAACGTAAAAATTTTCACTCATTCCCTTTGTTTGTGAAATGGAGATGGAAGTCACTGTGGATGTGGCCATTACTTTGTCGGGCAGGTGGAGGGGCTCGTCAATCTTTTCCTTTCATGGGAATGGTTATATTTTCATGATCCGTTGCCTTAAAAATCACTTAGCGATTGCTCGGTCTCTGGAGACCACAGAAGAATGCAGCGTTTCTTCACCTTCACGGTTCAAGGTACGTAAAAATTCCTGACTCATTCCCTTTGTTTGTGAAATGGACATGGAAGTCTGTGGATGTGTCCATCACTGTGACGGGAGGGTGGAGGGGCTCCTCAATCATTTCCTTTCATGGGAATGGTTATCTTTTCATGATCCGTTGCCTTAAAAATCACTTTCCGATTGCTCGGTCACTGGCGACCACACAAGAATACAGCGATTCTTCAGCTGAAAAGGTTCAATGTACGGAAAAATTCCTTACTCATTCCCTTTCTTTGTAAAATGGACATGGAAGTCTGTGGATGTGTCCATCACTGTGACGGGAGGGTGGAGGGGCTCGTCAATCAATGCCTTTCATGGGCATGGTTATATTTTCATGATCCATTGCCTGAAAAATTACTTTCCGATTGCTCGGTCTCTGGCGACCACTCAAGAATGCAGCGATTCTTCACCTTAAAACGTTCAAGGAACGTAAAAATTTTCACTCATTCCCTTTGTTTGTGAAATGGAGATGGAAGTCACTGTGGATGTGGCCATTACTTTGTCGGGCAGGTGGAGGGGCTCGGCAGTCATTACCTTTCATGGGTATGGTTATATTTTCATGATCCATTGCCTCAAAAATCTCTTACGGATTGCCCGGTCTCTGGCAACCACACAAGAATGCAGCGATTCTTCAGCTGAAAAGGTTCAATGTACGGAAAAATTCCTTACTCATTCCCTTTGTTTGTGAAATGTACATGGAAGTCTGTGGATGTGTCCATTACTGTGACGGGCGGGTGGAGGGGCTCGTCAATCAATACCTTTCAAGGGCGTGGTTATATTTTCATGATCCGTTGCGTTAAAAATCACTTTCCAATTGCTCGGTCTCTGCAGACCACACAAGAATGCAGCGATTATTCACCTTATAAGGCTCAAGGGACGTAAAAAATTCCTTATTCCCTTTCTTTGTAAAATGGACATGGAAGTCTGTGGATGTGTCCAGCATTGTGACGGGCGGGTGGAGGGGCTCGTCAATCAATACCTTTCAAGGCCATGGTTATATTTTCATGATCCATTGCTTTCAAAATCAGTGACCGATTTCTCTGTCTCTGGAGACCACACAAGGATGCAGCGATTCTTCACCTTCAAAGGTTCAAGGTGCAGAAAAATTCCTTACTCATTCCCTTTGTTTGTGAAATGGTCATGGAAGTCACTGTGGATGTGTACATCACTGTGACGGGCAAGTGGAGGGGCTCATCAATCAATACCTTTCAAGGCCATGGTTATATTTTCATGATCCATTGCTTTCAAAATCAGTGACCGATTTCTCAGTCTCTGGAGACCACACAAGGATGCAGCGATTCTTCACCTTCAAAAGTTCAAGGTGCAGATAAATTCCTTACTCATTCCCTTTGTTGGTGAAATGGAGATGGAAGTCTGTGGATGTGTCCATCACTGTGACGGGAGGGTGGAGGGACTCGTCAGTCTTTTCCTTTCATGGGAATGGTTATATTTTCATGATCCGTTGCCTTAAAAATCACTTAGCGATTGCTCGGTCTCTGGAGACCACAGAAGAATGCAGCGTTTCTTCACCTTCAAGGTTCAAGGTACGTAAAAATTCCTGACTCATTCCCTTTGTTTGTGAAATGGACATGGAAGTCTGTGTATGTGTCCATCACTGTGACGGGCAGGTGGAGGGGCTCGTCAATCAATACCTTTCAAGGGCATGGTTATATTTTCATGATCCATTGCCTGAAAAATCACTTTCCGATTGCTCGGTCTCTGGCGACCACTAAAGAATGCAGCGATTCTTCACCTTAAAAGGTTCAAGGTACGTAAAAATTCCTAACTCATTCCCTTTGTTTGTGAAATGGTCATGGAAGTCACTGTTGGATGTGTCCATCACTGTGACGGGCGAGTGGAGGGGCTCATCAATCAATACCTTTCAAGGCCATGGTTATATTTTCATGATCCATTGCTTTCAAAATCAGTGACCGATTTCTCAGTCTCTGGAGACCACACAAGGATGCAGTGATTCTTCACCTTCAAAGGTTCAAGGTGCAGAAAAATTCCTTACTCATTCCCTTTTTTGTGAAATGGTCATGGAAGTTACTGTGGATGTGTCCTTCACTTTGACGGGTGGGTGGAGGGGCTCTTCAATCATTTCCTTTCATGGGCATGGTTATATTTTCATGATCCGTTGCCTTAAAAATCACTTTCCGATTGCTCGGTCACTGGCGACCACACAAGAATACAGCGATTCTTCACCTTCAAAGGTTCACCGTAGAGAAAAATTCCTTACTCATTCCCTTTGTTGGTGAAATGGAGATGGAAGTCTGTGGATGTGTCCATCACTTTGACGGGTGGGTGGAGGGGCTCGTCAATCTTTTCCTTTCATGGGAATGGTTATATTTTCATTATCCATTGCCTTCAAAATCACTTACCAATTGCTCGGTCTCTGCAGACCACACAAGAATGCAGCGATTATTCACTTTATAAGGCTCAAGGTACATAAAAAATTCCTTACTCATTCCCTTTCTTTGTAAAATGGACATGGAAGTCTGTGGATGTGTCCATCACTGTGACGGGAGGGTGGAGGGACTCGTCAGTCTTTTGCTTTCATGGGCATGGTTATATTTTCATGATCCGTTGCCTTAAAAATCACTTTCCGATTGCTCGGTCTCTGGCGACCACTCAAGAATGCAGCGATTCTTCACCTTAAAACGTTCAAGGAACGTAAAAATTTTCACTCATTCCCTTTGTTTGTGAAATGGAGATGGAAGTCACTGTGGATGTGGCCATTACTTTGTCGGGCAGGTGGAGGGGCTCGTCAATCTTTTCCTTTCATGGGAATGGTTATATTTTCATGATCCGTTGCCTTAAAAATCACTTAGCGATTGCTCGGTCTCTGGAGACCACAGAAGAATGCAGCTTTTCTTCACCTTCACGGTTCAAGGTACGTAAAAATTCCTGACTCATTCCCTTTGTTTGTGAAATGGACATGGAAGTCTGTGGATGTGTCCATCACTGTGACGGGAGGGTGGAGGGGCTCCTCAATCATTTCCTTTCATGGGAATGGTTATCTTTTCATGATCCGTTGCCTTAAAAATCACTTTCCGATTGCTCGGTCACTGGCGACCACACAAGAATACAGTGATTCTTCACCTTCAAAGGTTCACCGTAGAGAAAAATTCCTTACTCATTCCCTTTGTTGGTGAAATGGAGATGGAAGTCTGTGGATGTGTCCATCACTGTGACGGGAGGGTGGAGGGACTCGTCAGTCTTTTGCTTTCATGGGCATGGTTATATTTTCATGATCCGTTGCCTTAAAAATCACTTTCCGATTGCTCGGTCTCTGGCGACCACTCAAGAATGCAGCGATTCTTCACCTTAAAACGTTCAAGGAACGTAAAAATTTTCACTCATTCCCTTTGTTTGTGAAATGGAGATGGAAGTCACTGTGGATGTGGCCATTACTTTGTCGGGCAGGTGGAGGGGCTCGGCAGTCATTACCTTTCATGGGTATGGTTATATTTTCATGATCCATTGCCTCAAAAATCTCTTACGGATTGCCCGGTCTCTGGCAACCACACAAGAATGCAGCGATTCTTCAGCTGAAAAGGTTCAATGTACGGAAAAATTCCTTACTCATTCCCATTGTTTGTGAAATGTACATGGAAGTCTGTGGATGTGTCCATTACTGTGACGGGCGGGTGGAGGGGCTCGTCAATCAATACCTTTCAAGGGCATGGTTATATTTTCATGATCCGTTGCCTTAAAAATCACTTTCTGATTGCTCGGTCTCTGGCGACCACTGAAGAATGCAGCGATTCTTCACCCTAAAGGTTTAACGTACGTAAAAATTCCTTACTCATTCCCTTTGTTTGTGAAATGGTCATGGAAGTCACTGTGGATGTGTCCATCACTTTGACAGGCGCGTGGAGGGGCTCGTCAATCAATACCTTTCAAGGGCATGGTTATATTTTCATGATCCGTTGCCTTAAAAATCACTTTCCGATTGCTCGGTCTCTGGCGACCACTCAAGAATGCAGCGATTCTTCACCTTAAAACGTTCAAGGTACGTAAAAATTCCTGACTCATTCCCTTTGTTTGTGAAATGGACTTGGAAGTCTGTGGATGTGTCCATCACTGTGACGGGAGGGTGGAGGGGCTCGTCAATCTTTTCTTTTCATGGACATGGTTATAATTTCATGATCCATTGCCTTCAATATCACTTACCGATTGCTCGGTCTCTCGAGACCACAGAAGAATGCAGCGATTCTTCACCTTAAAAGGTTCAAGGAACGTAAAAATTCCTTACTCATTCCCTTTGTTTGTGAAATGTACAAGGAAGTCTGTGGATGTGTCCATTACCCGTGACGGACGGGTGGAGGGGCTCGTCAATCAATACCTTTCATGGGCATGGTTATATTTTCATGATCCATTGCCTTCAAAATCACTTACCGATTGCTCGAACTCTGGAGACCACACAATAATGCAGCGATTCTTCACCTGATAAGGTTCAAGGTACGTAAAATTCCTTACTCATTCCCTTTGTTGGTGAAATGGAGATGGAAGTCACTGTGGATGTGTCCATCACTTTGACCAGCGGGTGGAGGGGCTCGTCAATCAATACCTTTCATGGGCATGGTTATATTTTCATGATCCATTGCCTGAAAAATCACTTTCCGATTGCTCGGTCTCTGGCGACCACTAAAGAATGCAGCGATTCTTCACCTTAAAAGGTTCAAGGTACGTAAAAATTCCTAACTCATTCCCTTTGTTTGTGAAATGGTCATGGAAGTCACTGTTGGATGTGTACATCACTGTGACGGGCGAGTGGAGGGGCTCATCAATCAATACCTTTCAAGGCCATGGTTATATTTTCATGATCCATTGCTTTCAAAATCAGTGACCGATTTCTCAGTCTCTGGAGACCACACAAGGATGCAGCGATTCTTCACCTTCAAAGGTTCAAGGTGCAGAAAAATTCCTTACTCATTCCCTTTGTTGGTGAAATGGAGATGGAAGTCTGTGGATGTGTCCATCACTGTGACGGGAGGGTGGAGGGACTCATCAGTCTTTTCTTTTCATGGGCATGGTTATATTTTCATGGTCCATTGCCTTCAAAATCACTGACCGATTTCTCTGTCTCTGGAGACCACACAAGGATGCAGCGATTCTTCACCGTCAAAGGTTCAAGGTACAGAAAAATTCCTATCTCATTCCCTTTGTTTGTGAAATGGTCATGGAAGTCACTGTGGATGTATCCATCACGGTGACGGGTGGGTGGAGGGGCTCGTCAATCTTTTCCTTTCATGGGAATGGTTATATTTTCATGATCCGTTGCCTTAAAAATCACTTAGCGATTGCTCGGTCTCTGGAGACCACAGAAGAATGCAGCGTTTCTGCACCTTCAAGGTTCAAGGTATGTAAAAATTCCTGACTCATTCCCTTTGTTTGTGAAATGGACATGGAAGTCTGTGGATGTGTCCATCACTGTGACGGGCTGGTGGAGGGGCTCGTCAATCAATATCTTTCATGGGCATGGTTATATTTTCATGATCCATTGCCTGAAAAGTCACTTTCCGATTGCTCGGTCTCTGGCGACCACAAAAGAATGCAGCGATTCTTCACCTTAAAAGGTTCAAGGTGCGTAAAAATTCCTTACTCATTCCCTTTGTTTGTGAAATGGTCATGGAAGTCACTGTTGGATGTGTACATCACTGTGACGGACGATTGGAGGGGCTCGTCAATCAATACCTTTCAAGGCCATGGTTATATTTTCATGATCCATTGCTTTCAAAATCAGTGACCGATTTCTCGCTCTCTGGAGACCACACAAGGATGCAGCGATTCTTCACCTTCAAAGGTTCAAGGTGCAGAAAAATTCCTTACTCATTCCCTTTTTGTGAAATGGTCATGGAAGTTACTGTGGATGTGTCGTTCACTTTGACGGGTGGGTGGAGGGGCTCCTCAATCATTTCCTTTCATGGGAATGGTTATCTTTTCATGATCCGTTGCCTTAAAAATCACTTTCCGATTGCTCGGTCACTGGCGACCACACAAGAATACAGCGATTCTTCACCTTCAAAGGTTCACCGTAGAGAAAAATTCCTTACTCATTCCCTTTGTTGGTGAAATGGAGATGGAAGTCTGTGGATGTGTCCATCACTGTGACGGGAGGGTGGAGGGACTCGTCAGTCTTTTGCTTTCATGGGCATGGTTATATTTTCATGATCCGTTGCCTTAAAAATCACTTTCCGATTGCTCGGTCTCTGGCGACCACTCAAGAATGCAGCGATTCTTCACCTTAAAACGTTCAAGGTACGTAAAAATTCCTGACTCATTCCCTTTGTTTGTGAAATGGACTTGGAAGTCTGTGGATGTGTCCATCACTGTGACGGGAGGGTGGAGGGGCTCGTCAATCTTTTCTTTTCATGGACATGGTTATAATTTCATGATCCATTGCCTTCAATATCACTTACCGATTGCTCGGTCTCTCGAGACCACAGAAGAATGCAGCGATTCTTCACCTTAAAAGGTTCAAGGAACGTAAAAATTCCTTACTCATTCCCTTTGTTTGTGAAATGTACAAGGAAGTCTGTGGATGTGTCCATTACCCGTGACGGACGGGTGGAGGGGCTCGTCAATCAATACCTTTCATGGGCATGGTTATATTTTCATGATCCATTGCCTTCAAAATCACTTACCGATTGCTCGAACTCTGGCGACCACACAAGAATGCAGCGATTATTCACCTGAAAAGGCTCAAGGTACGTAAAATTCCTTACTCATTCCCTTTGTTGGTGAAATGGAGATGGAAGTCTGTGGATGTGTCCATCACTTTGACGGGCGGGTGGAGGGGCTCGTCAATCAATACCTTTCATGGGCATGGTTATATTTTCATGATCCATTGCCTGAAAAATCACTTTCCGATTGCTCGGTCTCTGGCGACCACTAAAGAATGCAGCGATTCTTCACCTTAAAAGGTTCAAGGTACGTAAAAATTCCTAACTCATTCCCTTTGTTTGTGAAATGGTCATGGAAGTCACTGTTGGATGTGTACATCACTGTGACGGGCGAGTGGAGGGGCTCATCAATCAATACCTTTCAAGGCCATGGTTATATTTTCATGATCCATTGCTTTCAAAATCAGTGACCGATTTCTCAGTCTCTGGAGACCACACAAGGATGCAGCGATTCTTCACCTTCAAAGGTTCAAGGTGCAGAAAAATTCCTTACTCATTCCCTTTGTTGGTGAAATGGAGATGGAAGTCTGTGGATGTGTCCATCACTGTGACGGGAGGGTGGAGGGACTCATCAGTCTTTTCTTTTCATGGGCATGGTTATATTTTCATGGTCCATTGCCTTCAAAATCACTGACCGATTTCTCTGTCTCTGGAGACCACACAAGGATGCAGCGATTCTTCACCGTCAAAGGTTCAAGGTACAGAAAAATTCCTATCTCATTCCCTTTGTTTGTGAAATGGTCATGGAAGTCACTGTGGATGTATCCATCACGGTGACGGGTGGGTGGAGGGGCTCGTCAATCTTTTCCTTTCATGGGAATGGTTATATTTTCATGATCCGTTGCCTTAAAAATCACTTAGCGATTGCTCGGTCTCTGGAGACCACAGAAGAATGCAGCGTTTCTGCACCTTCAAGGTTCAAGGTATGTAAAAATTCCTGACTCATTCCCTTTGTTTGTGAAATGGACATGGAAGTCTGTGGATGTGTCCATCACTGTGACGGGCTGGTGGAGGGGCTCGTCAATCAATATCTTTCATGGGCATGGTTATATTTTCATGATCCATTGCCTGAAAAGTCACTTTCCGATTGCTCGGTCTCTGGCGACCACAAAAGAATGCAGCGATTCTTCACCTTAAAAGGTTCAAGGTGCGTAAAAATTCCTTACTCATTCCCTTTGTTTGTGAAATGGTCATGGAAGTCACTGTTGGATGTGTACATCACTGTGACGGACGATTGGAGGGGCTCGTCAATCAATACCTTTCAAGGCCATGGTTATATTTTCATGATCCATTGCTTTCAAAATCAGTGACCGATTTCTCGCTCTCTGGAGACCACACAAGGATGCAGCGATTCTTCACCTTCAAAGGTTCAAGGTGCAGAAAAATTCCTTACTCATTCCCTTTTTTGTGAAATGGTCATGGAAGTTACTGTGGATGTGTCGTTCACTTTGACGGGTGGGTGGAGGGGCTCCTCAATCATTTCCTTTCATGGGAATGGTTATCTTTTCATGATCCGTTGCCTTAAAAATCACTTTCCGATTGCTCGGTCACTGGCGACCACACAAGAATACAGCGATTCTTCACCTTCAAAGGTTCACCGTAGAGAAAAATTCCTTACTCATTCCCTTTGTTGGTGAAATGGAGATGGAAGTCTGTGGATGTGTCCATCACTGTGACGGGAGGGTGGAGGGACTCGTCAGTCTTTTGCTTTCATGGGCATGGTTATATTTTCATGATCCGTTGCCTTAAAAATCACTTTCCGATTGCTCGGTCTCTGGCGACCACTCAAGAATGCAGCGATTCTTCACCTTAAAACGTTCAAGGTACGTAAAAATTCCTGACTCATTCCCTTTGTTTGTGAAATGGACTTGGAAGTCTGTGGATGTGTCCATCACTGTGACGGGAGGGTGGAGGGGCTCGTCAATCTTTTCTTTTCATGGACATGGTTATAATTTCATGATCCATTGCCTTCAATATCACTTACCGATTGCTCGGTCTCTCGAGACCACAGAAGAATGCAGCGATTCTTCACCTTAAAAGGTTCAAGGAACGTAAAAATTCCTTACTCATTCCCTTTGTTTGTGAAATGTACAAGGAAGTCTGTGGATGTGTCCATTACCCGTGACGGACGGGTGGAGGGGCTCGTCAATCAATACCTTTCATGGGCATGGTTATATTTTCATGATCCATTGCCTTCAAAATCACTTACCGATTGCTCGAACTCTGGCGACCACACAAGAATGCAGCGATTCTTCACCTGAAAAGGTTCAAGGTACGTAAATATTCCTTACTCATTCCCTTTGTTTTTGAAATGTACATGGAAGTCTGTGGATGTGTCTATTACTGTGATGGGCGTGTGGAGGGGCACGTCAATCAATACCTTTCAATGGCATGGTTATATTTTGATGATCCATTGCCTTCAAAATCACTGACCGATTGCTCAGTTTCTGGAGACCACACAAGGTTGCAGCGATTCTTCACCTTAAAAGGTTCAAGGTAAGTAAAAATTTTCACTCATTCCCTTTGTTTGTGAAATGGACTTGGAAGTCTGTGGATGTGTCCATCACTTTGACAGGCGGGTGGAGGGGCTCGTCAATCAATACCTTTCAAGGGCATGGTTATATTTTCATTATCCATTGCCTTCAAAATCACTGAGCGATTGCTCAGTCTCTGTAGACCACACAAGGATGCAGCGATTCTTCACCTTAAAAGGTTCAAGGTACGTAAAACTTTTCACGTATTCCCTTTTTTTGTGAAATGGACATGGAAATCTGTGGATGTCTCCATTACTGTGACAGGCGGGTGGAGGGGCTCGTCAATCAATACCTTTCAAGGGCGTGGTAATATTTTCATGATCCGTTGCCTTAAAAATCACTTACCGATTGCTCGGACGCTGGCGACCACTAAAGAATGCAGCGATTCTGCACCTTAAAAGGTTCAAGGTATGTAAAAATTCCTTACTCATTCCCTTTGTTTGTGAAATGGAGATGGAAGTCACTGTGGATGTGTCCATCACTTTGACTGGCGGGTGGAGGGGCTCGTCAATCAATACCTTTCAAGGGCATGGTTATATTTTCATTATCCATTGCCTTCAAAATCACTGAGCGATTTCTCGGTCTCTGGAGACCACACAAGAATGCAGCGATTCTACAACTTAAAAGGTTCAAGGTACGTTGAAATTCCTTACTCATTCTCTTTGTTTGTAAAATGGACATGGAACTCTGTGGATGTGTCCATCACTGTGACGGGAGGGAGGATGGGCTCATCAATCTTTTCTTTTCATGGACATGGTTATAATTCCATGATCCGTTGCCTTCAAAATCACTTTCCGATTGCTCGGTCGCTGGCGACCACACAAGAATGCACCGATTCTTCACCTGAAAAGGTTCAAGGTATGTAAATATTCCTTACTCATTCCCTTTGTTTTTGAAATGTACATGGAAGTCTGTGGATGTGTCTATTACTGTGATGGGCGTGTGGAGGGGCACGTCAATCAATACCTTTCAATGGCATGGTTATATTTTGATGATCCATTGCCTTCAAAATCACTGACCGATTGCTCAGTTTCTGGAGACCACACAAGGTTGCAGCGATTCTTCACCTTAAAAGGTTCAAGGTAAGTAA
>NC_140962.1:115060669-115068169 GCF_056783735.1 Eptatretus burgeri
CAACATCAACCACCCACCACAACGCCGCTTCACCACAACAGCCACGACCTTTTACCGTCACACCTCGCAACCGTCGCATCGCCACCGTTCTTGCGCCGCTTGTGGGTACCGGTATTGGACTCGTGCAGGGCGCGCGCCGAACAGCGTGTACAAAACCACGGACTTTCCGCTCCAAAAACGGATCAAAAACGACTCACGCCCACTTTTGTTCCGTCCAATCGGTGAGCAAGGGGCGATTTGGCCTCGCCTCCAGGGCGTTGGAGGGCGGTCGCTATATGCAAATTCATGGATCAAAATGCATTCACGCCCACTTTTTCTCGGGCCAATGGGGAGCGAGGTGAAAGGTCGAAGGCAGGGGGTCAAAGGCGAAGCCACGGGGCTTATATAAGCGGCTGCGTTCGTCAGAAAAGTGTCGTCGTCGTGTGCGTTGGAGTTGAGTGCAGTTGGGAAGTTCGCAGGAGGAAGAGTTCGGAGTTGGAGTCGGAGCGAAGAGGACGGAGCTGTGGAGAGGCGGCGGCGGCGAAGGCAGACGAGGGGTGCTCACGTCGGTGCCGGGAGCTGCACAACAGGGAGGCCGACGGCGCGACCTGGTCGAGGTGGAGACGCTCGTCGCGGGACCCGAGACAGAGTAAAAATCCTCCTTTCCCCGAGCATCAGCAACCCCCTCCTGTTTCCCCCCCTCGCTGAGATAGTGCGACCAAGGGGGCCCCCTTCCCACCCCCTACCAGACACTGTCCGCGAGGCCCGCGGAGTTGAGGCACCACCGCCGCTCCGCGTCTCATCACCAGACGGGTAGGCCCGACACGGTCTCGGCCCCAGGCCCACCTACCCCCTCATCCTGGAGGGTGGTTCTCTTTTCTTTTGCTTTGGGAATGTGTGTTGTCGGCGCCGTCTGTGAATTAAAATTGTATAAGTGTTGCCGTGTGCTCGCGTAATCGGTATTAGATCTGCATTGTCGCATTTGCTTTTTCTTCTTCTTTTCTATGTGCTTTTGGTGGAATTGTATATGTGTGCTTTCCGTTCATCGCGAATAAATGTGCTTTATGTTGAACTGTTTCCCGCTTCGCTTCGTCATTTCTCTCATTGAATCCTCATCTTGCTTCACGTAAAGGGTTGGTAGTGGGCTGAATACGCCCGATAATTAATTGAACCGTCGAGGCCGACGATAACACCGCTCGGTTATCCCGATAGTACGGAACGGGTCGCTTAAGTGGCCCGTGTCCGAAGTCGACCTGCGGCGAGGTGCGATCGCCCGGTCTACCCTCCGTGTGGGTACTTAGGTAGGTCGAATTTGGTGAGCAACCCTATCCCACGCGGGGGCCGATTGGCTCGATCGCGGTGAGACCGAAAGGTCCACCCGTGACTGGTTCCCGGCGTTAGTCCGAGAGGGTCACGACTGGATTGTCCGTCCGGTGGGCGACGTGCCGCGATTCGAGTTACGTAAAGTGTAACTCTTTTCTTGTAATGAGTAAATGACCTTTTCTGGGTCATGAATCTTTTTCCAAGCCTGGGGGATGAGCAGGAGCGTTGTCGCTTCTTCCATCAGGTCTGGATGCAGCTCCGGCCTATCAGTGGCCATTGGGATCCAAAACGTAAACTGTTCAGCCTGGTGGAGGTATGTAATTAACCATGAAGCACCACATGGTGTTTTATATCCCAGTCCACTCTGTGGAGACACAAACGTGCCGTTTTCACCGCACGGTTCCACGGGAGAGAATCAAGAGGTGAAGCGATTGGGTGACGCAGCATGACGTCACTACCATCCTCGCGAAAAAACGTTGCGTCGTTCAAGTCGATTTGTCAGAGGGTTCATTGAATGAGTTCGCTTCATGACGGGTTTTTCACGCTTTTATCGCTTCTTTATTTTTCAGAATCCTACACACGGTCGATTCCGGCAGCTCGAACATGGCAGCGAGATCAGACACACGCGTACCGCTCTAATGCTTAGCGATAAGTTCTTTCTTCATCTCAATTGTCGTTCTCACGGACTTCATCTTATTCCAATTTGCTTCACTGCTCTTCTTGGGTGCCATGGTGAATGCATAAGGGTGATAATTGAAAAAAAAAATGCACAAATCAAGGTGAAAACACGAGGTAAAGTAGCGACACAAGAGAGGCTTTCACGAGTACTTCCACTGACGAACTGAATGAACAAAGCGCAAAGATGCCGGTCGAACAGGCGGGGGAGACACACGTGAACAAACATGAACACCACGTTGTGTTCGGTTTTCGAAAATGTGTTCAGTTTTTAGGGCAAAATTTTCTCGAAAAAATTGTTCGGATTCCAATTAGTTCAAACAATGGAGGTTTGGATTCTTGGGGCACCACGGTATATATATATATATATATATGTATGTATGTGTTGTGGATTTCAGAATCGGATCTGAGTAATGCACACAACATCCAGGTCCTTGGACAGTTATTTCCATAAATGCATGCTCAGAATAGATCCATCCCCTTTTTCTTTTCCTCTTTACGACATGTTAATGATGTATGATTGTACGTCGGTTTTCATTTCTGCATAAGCGATATTCACCGTTCGTGCATGCGATCGATAGCCATTCGCCCAACGGAGACTCATTCTATTTCCTTTTCATCAAGACACATTGGCTTGGAAATAGACAATTTATTTTCCCATTTTATTTTGGTAATCATTTCACATTGGACTTACAGAACATTTGAGTCATTAAACAGAACCGTGGGCTTTTCCTGAACAGTTCATTTTGACGTTCAAACATGGCTGTGGTCTCAGATCATTTACCTCATGAACACCTCTTTTTCCCCATTGACGTTCGACACCTGCCTTTCTTTCATCGATGTTTGACATCCACCTTTTTCCATCGACATTTGACGCCTTGTTCAGCAGCTCTGTGGACGCTGGCTGGCTCTTGTTCGTGTCGGGCTGAACGGGGAGGTGATGGTTGCCCGTTGACATTTTGTGATCACTTCACGTTTTCACTTGGTTTTTCTGGCCAGTGGCTGCTTTCTGGCATTCGTCCAGCGCCCCGAACATGGTGTCGTAAGCCAGGGCTGTGTTAATTGGGAGTTGAATCTCGTTCGATGGTGAGGAGAGAATGATCGCGAGAATTGACGGTTGGAGGTCACGTGCTGCGATGCGCCAATAGGCAAGCTGGATTTGGCTGGTCATTCTTGAGGCTCCGCCAACAATGGTCACCTATAAAAAGGAGAGCAGAACTGCCTTATGTCCATTGGTGACAGCTCCTTACAGCTCCTGATGGTTACAGCTCCTGACCATTGGTGACAGCTTCTTATGGTTGGTGACAGCTCCTGATAGCTCCTGACCGTTGGTGACAGCTCCTGACCCTTGGTGACAGCTCCTGATCGTTGGTGACAGCTTCTTACAGCTCCTTAAAACTCCTGACAGCTTCTGACCATTGGTGACAGCTTCTAACAGCTCCTTACAGCTCCTGACGGTTGGTGACAGCTCCTGAAAGCTGACGGTTTGTGACAGTTGGACCTTTCCTGCTGGTTCTGCTCGGTACCTGGCTCATGGCGTACCTGGTTCTTGACATTCCTAGGGGTGACGATGTGATGTCGATTGGTGTTCAAGCCTGTTTGTGGGTGGGTGCAGGGCACTGGCAGCGGACCAAGGCACGCTCACACATTTTGGTTTATTTTAGTAGACGCACAACAACTTCTGCCTTGGAAAGCCAGGACCAGACTTATTTTCCCCCTTAATGATCTGCTGGGTACTCATGTCTCGTGTTTAATTGCTAAGTAAGGCATAGTGATGAGTATCTGCTCTTTGTCCATTTTTTCTATAAATGCTTGCTGACTTCTTCGTTTATTTGAGATTATTTTGTTGATTGAACATTTGATTGATTTGAATTCATATATTTAATCGACAAGGAAATAAAAAGTTCTTCAGTTTATTTATTTTATAATATTTATTATTTAATGATAAATTCCTTGTTGACGTTTCAACCTTTCTGTGCTTGTCATTTCCTTCCATTGATCCAGCATTGTCCAAACCCAGACAGACTGGGTGGTAATTCCCAAACTAATTTACCTGTCACAGTCAGCGTGCACCAGTGGTAAACGCCCCATTTCAACCAGTTCACCGCAGTCTGTGTTTTCACACATTCTGTTCAATATCTTTTTGGGCCCTCGAGGTGCTAAATGAGGAGTAGGAGCCACTGGGATTATGGGTTTCCTTGGTCAAAACGAAGATCCAGGCTTTCAATGACAGCTTGGATTCTGCTTTCTTGTCTGTTCCTGTTTGTGGTGAGGATGTTGAGATCGTGGAGAGATTCACTTACCTTGGCAGTGATGTTCATGTCTCTGCTGGCTGGAACCCAGAGCTCAATCGATGTCTGCGTCGGGCCTGAGGAGGCTTGGATTATGGGGTGTGGCGCTGCTTGTACTTAAGCGGTAGGATGAAAGTCCGAGTCTTCAGATCCTTGCTGCTTCCAGTCTTGCTCTACGGGTGTGAGACTTGGACTCTGACAAGGGATCTGAGACGGCGACTTAACTCCTTTGGTACCAGGTCTCTTCGGAGAATCCTTGGCAATCGCTGGTTGGACTTTGTGTCCATTGAGCGGTTGCTGAGAAAGACTCAAATGAGATTTGTTACCTGCATAGTCCGTGAGCTTGAGCTGCGGCTCTGTTGATGTATGGCTCAGTTTTCTGATGCTGGTCCTGCTTACCAGATTCTCTCAGCAAGGGAGCCTTATGAGTGGATGAGTTCAATGGGCCGACCACATGCTTCGTGGTTGCAGGAGGTTGATCAGCATCTCAAGGAGATGGGGATCGGCCAGGAATCTTCCTGGGGGATGGCCAGACGGAGGCCCCTGGAGTACCAGCGGAAAGTAGACACAGTGACTCGCTGCTCCGGCACATGGTCCCAGACCTGACCTGACCCATGTTGTTGACCTTTGGCCTTTGTTGACCTTTTGGCATATTTTGACCTCAAAAATAATTGTTGGTTGAATTTAATGACCAAATATGCAACTCTTCAAATTTCAAGTCAGATGAAAATTGACAATTTTAGAAACTCTACCTAAGTTGTTGACCTTTTGGTCTATGTTTACCTCAAAGATAATTGGGTGGTTGACTTCAGTGACATGAAATATAAATCCTCTTCAAATTTCAAGTCCATAAGATGAAAAGTGACAATTTTAGAAAACTGTCCTATGTTGACCCTTTGGCTGACGATGACCTCAAAATAATTGGTGGTTGAATTTAGTGACCTGAAATGCAAATACTGTTCAAATTTCTAGTGAATGGGATGAAAATTGAGGATTTTTCTAATCTCACCTAAGTTGTTTACCTTTGGCCTATGTTGACGTTTTTACCTCAATAACAATAGGCTTCTTGCTTATGACGCTTTACCATCCGGTGAAGTTTCATGAAGATTGGTTTAAAATTGTGACTTCTCGGCAATAAACATTAAAACAGACAGAATAACGCATGAAACCAACCAATATACTTGAAAAATCTTAGATGTTTGCCATTAACATCCGCAACAATCCAAAATACTTGGGGGAAAAAAATATCGTTGCAAAGTAACAAACAAACAGGGGTGAAAACATACCCCCCACCCCCCTTTGCTGGCAGAGGTAATAAAAACACACCTATTTTGTTTAAACTCAACACCTGTGAACACATGATGATGGGCAGAACGAGAATATTGCGAATGTATGAAGCGCATAGACAACGGAGGTCAAGGGTACAGAAGAATAGCGGTTTTCACATGACCAACGCTCCAGTTTATTGCTTTATTTGTTGTATCGAGGGTTCACTTTTCAAATCCGTACATATTGTGAGGGCGTGACGTTTAGAAACTTTTTTACTGAATCAGTGAAAGAACGTTAACTGAGAGAACATGCTGGGAGCATTTCTTTTCGTCGTGAATCGTAATCTTCTGTGCAAATGTGATCAATTCGGAACAGGATGTTGCCCCTCTGTTCTTGGGAACTTGTCTCCCAGTTTTTGTCTTTATCTGCGCTCTACATCTATTATTTTCCGCTCTTTTCTACTTCGACGTTTCCAGCCAGGTACAGACTCTCTTGTCCTTTTTCAGACCACAGAGCAACGACTCCCAGCAACTACTCCCAACTTCTTGATGGGCTCTGAATGCTCGCCATCACTGATTTCCTTGAGAAACAATACAGAACCGTGTCTGGTCGAACCTCCGAATCTTGGTGGGTTACTTTTTTGCTATACTGCACAGTAATTATTGATCTTGTTGGAATTTTAATGAATGGTTGAATTTTATTTGTTTATGTATTCGTATGCAGCCTGTAGCTGCTTGGCTGCATCATTATCTGGGGGTGCGGCTGTGCCGCCGATGCAATGCCCCATGTTATCAGTACGCTGGTACTCATTTTGCCAACCTCGGAAGGATGACAGGCTGAGTCAACCCCCTGGTGTTAAATCAGTGGGACACAGGGCTCATACTCAGGACCCTCGGAACCCAAGCCACCACCCTAACCGCTAAGCCAACACCAGGCCAACTCGTTGAATAATGACGTGAATTTTCGGTTGGAAGGATAGCTATGAGGTATGCACACATGCCTCTCAACTATCTTGTCTGGGTTCCAGTGTCAGCCCAGCTGTAAACTATCATCCTGGTGTTTCACAAGGCAGGGCGAGGGATCAATGTGCACCGTCCCTTGCATAAAGTGGATGTCCCACCTGCTTTCGTTAGTTGGTCGTGGTTGAAGTTCACATGGTGGGTTATCTTCACAAAGAAGAGGCGAGTTATTGCTGGCACCCAGGCCAAATTACAAATTCCTCTCTTGCAACAGGCACTGTAGAGAGATGGCCAAATTGATGTATCTCACTCTTATCTGTGTTTTTTGTTAAAACTCATAATTTAGTCTTAAGCAAATCGTATTAGGGTACTCCTCAAGATCCAGGTGGATGCTGGATGCAAATATGCCCAAATAAGGAATTGTAGCACATTTGTGACCACATCTCATGGAATATCTGCTCTGCTCTTTTTTGTTATTAACTCGTGTTCTGGAATTGCATATGTGGGGGTGAGTGAGTGAGTGTGTATGTGTGCTTGTTTTTGTTGTGAAAGTATGTATGTCCATGGTCTCGCCAGTCTCGAACTCGAGCGACCATGGATATACCCACATAATAAACACCTCTGATACGAATAGCAAAAACTGGATGGTGCAAACAGATGGATAAGGTAAGTAAAAAAAACAATGCTGATCGCCAACACCACACCACACATGCACAACACCCAACAGAAACTCCACCAACCACGCAACACCCACATTATCCAACCCGGACGCGAACCCAGCAATGTTCATTCCCGAGAAATGCAAAATCAAGAATTAGCAAACACACCAAATCATCCACACACATGATACCAGATCATGAGTAAATAATGAAAAAAGAGCAGAGCAGCCCATCGATGATGCGATTGGCATTTGTTGCACATATCTATATATATATATATATATATATATATATATATATATATATATATATATATATATATATATATATATATATATATATATA